>NC_143012.1:57247518-57568427 GCF_055824585.1 Amblyomma mixtum
ACTCTTGAAACAAAATCAGCCCTGTCGAGCACGCTCCGATACTTGTTCTGCGTAAAACTTATGAGAGCATTTTTAAACTCCACCGAGCAGAGCATGTTCATTTTCAGTTCCCATGTAAAACCTTCTGCTGTCGAGAATATTACGTTTATGGCATGCTGGAATCTTACAGAACGCACTGTTCGAAAGGGGAAAACTGGCTCAGAAGACATTAATTAGATCAAGAGAAACGTGTCCTGTTCCTTCCTGCCCAAGTATTTGCCGTTAGCGCTGCGCGTTTATAGAATGAAATCTGCTTCTGGAAAATCTGCTTCATTCAATTGGGCGGTTTATAAATTTGGCACGAAAGTTAGAACAATCATGTGATTTTAGCAACCAGATTTCTTTTCATCGCTTTCTATGCACTCTATTCTAGGCGTCCAAAAATTTCAAGGACTTTTGACAATGTAGAACTGACGAACTGAAGAATGAAGAACTCATAAAACGGTGGCTGTGCTACCCATGTCCTTACTGTCGCAATAAGTGAAGTGGCGTTGCAACCTACCTTTGTCCTGGCAGTAGTGCTAGTTACTATGGGTGAAATTGTTCTGACATCAAGAAGTATGATGTTGCGTCCGAGCATTTAAAAAGCTCAGTGTCATGAGGGAACATAAAACTCAGAGAATTATGCAGCTTTAGGCGTTCTCAGGAGAAGCGAGAGAGGTTTAATGTTTACGACACGCCCCTTTAGGAGACCAATATCAGTGTCATAGCCCTTCGATAGGCACGCTGAATCATCACAAAACAAGCGAACGGGAACTTGTCGACAAAACGAGCAAACACTCCGTATGGGGCTCTGAGCGCATGCGTTTATAGTGAATTTAAAGAAAGTAAACCGAACGTAGAAGAACATGTAAGAGGGAAATAGCTGGTAAGAAGGTCGTGCTTAGATAAATGCTCGATATTGTCAGCTAGAAGTCAAATCTCCCATGACCCCAAGCCCGGCGCGTCGCTATCACAAAAGCTGTCGTGTGCTATCTGCCAAAGGAAACCTCTTCTGGCCGCCCAAAGCTGTCCTCAGACTGGCACAGCCGAAAAAATAACACGCTGCTGTTGGTGGAGGTCCAGGGCTGCCCGAGAAAAGTATAATGTCGAACACAGGTCTAGCGCATTGAGCGTAATCTTTGTGTATAGCTTTGGGTTCGTGACACTCTAGCGATCAAGCATTTTCCGAACAACTTACCAACACACTTCGCGAATCCTTGGATGTCATTGCACCCCTTTCCTTGTTGACGGCAATACTGACGGAAGTACTGATCGCAAACGGTGGAATTACTCCCTGAAATCAATAAAGACGGTTTGATATCTTTGTATTTAAGCAACGGATGTTTTACGGACAAAACTTTTCTAAGGCAGAACACTGAGTATCAAGTATTTTTCGGAGAACATATTTAGTTTGGTACCAATCATTAAAATATGCATCTAAAGCACTAAATCAAAAAGTTGTAATGCTATGATACTTTTGCTTCAAATGAAGCTTTCTCGCGGTAGTTATAGAGGCACGTGTGCAGCATGCGTTGGCGTGGACAACGCTCCGGCCGGAACACGGGAATAGAGCAAAACGCGTTGGCGTTGACAACATTGCTGGAGAAAAGCGGCACTGGGGCATCAGCTGTCGCATATAATTGGTAAAATGGAATCGCACTGAAAACGTTGCGGACGCGTATAACTGGCTCCCTGGGAACGTGGACACCTCAATCGCTCTTCTAAGTACGTGGCGGTGGTGTCAACCTAAAAAAACTGGGATTTAGCGCATTCTTTTGTGCTTAGCAATCCTCAACCGCCAGCCATAGTTTGCAAGCCTTATGACGTGCATGCACTTGTCAAGCAGTAGCTTGGCCCAGCTGTGGTCCTCTGGTCACCACTGGCATATGCGAAAGGTGTCTTGCATTGGTCAAGCAGTGCACAGAGAGTACTGCGCATAATCGCCTTACCCAGGCACAATTCAGTAGCGTGAGTAAAATATGAGTGACATTTCCTTGACATCTAGACGTATGCAGCGTTGCGACTCATTTTTTTGGCACAATAACATATCCTGGCGCCGTGATGAAAGAGTCCTGTCCATGCAGTGCACCTTACTAGAGAATTTCTGGAACCACTTCAGAGCAGCCTTTCGATAAAGAATAATTTTTGCGCAACGCATTGCAAAGACCTACCTACACACATTGCGCTGCCTTCCAAATCATCGCAATATTTTCTTTCTCGACGGCAGTATTCTTGGTAGCGAGGATTGCAGGGTGTGAAATTACCCTCTGAAATCAAGAAAAAGGAGTTTTATGAAGAATTTTAAAATCACACTGCCTTGGGCCAAAAGAAATCCCAGAAAATGCCCAACACAAATGAATTTTCAGGACATGCAGATTAATTTTGACGCGTTGCAGAACATTAAGTTTTAAGTGATTCTTGAATAAAAACCACAGCCCTGTTGAGTACGCTAGGATAGTTGTTCTGCTTGAAACTGATGGCAGAATTTTAAAAGTATGCCTAGCACAGCATGTCCATTCTTTACTAAGGTGTTGGTACGCTGGAATTTCATTGAACGCCCTGCTCTAAAGAGAAGACTGGCAGTCAAGAACATGGCATTAGGTCAACAGAAACGTATTTTTTTCTTTCTTGCCCAAGTCTTTGGCCTTAGCGCTTCCCTAAGGCCAGGTACGATCCACGCACAAGGCATATCATGCGTAAAATACGGGCGACATTCTCTTGACCCTGGATATATGAAGCGTTGCACCTAATTTTTTGCACCCGAACATATCATGGTGCCATGGCGGGAGAGTTCTCCCATGCTGGGTACATTCCTTGCGAATTTCTCCAACCATTTGATAACACCTTCTCGATCAAGAATAATTTACGCGCAACGCCCTACAAACACCTTACCTACACACGTTACGCCGCCTTTCGAATCGTCGCAGTATTTCCCCCGTTGACGGCAGTATTCCCGGTAGTGATGATTACAGGTTGTGAAATTAAGGTCTGAAATCAAGAAAAGGGATTTTTATGAAGGATTTAAAAGTCACTCTGCCTTGGACGAAAGAAGTCCTACAATACCCAGCAATACGAGTTCAGAACTATGAACATTAAGTTTTATGTGAACCTTGAATCAAAATCATAGCCCTGTCGAGCACGCTGTGATACTTTATTCTGCTTAGAACTCATGAGAACATTTTTAAACTACGCCGAACATAGCACGCTCACTTTCAGTTGCCATGTAAAACCTTCTGCTATCGAGAATACCAGAATATTACGTTTTTTGCATGCTGGAATCTTAGAGGACGCACTGTTCAAAAGAGGAGAAACTGGCAGAGAAGAACACGGTATTAGATCAAGAGAAACGTGCTCAGTTCTTTCTCGCCCAAGAACTTGCCATTAGCGCTGCTCGTTTAAATGATGAAATCTGCTTCTGGAACATGATACTTCATTGAATTGGGCGGTTTAAAAATTTGGTTCAAGAGTTAGAACGATCATGTGATTTTAGCACGCAAATTTCTTTTCATCGCTTTCTATTCAGTCCATTCTAGGCGTCTCAAAATTTCAAGCTTTTTGAGGAACTGAAGAATGAAGAACTCATGAAACGGTGGCCGTACCACCCATGCCTTACTCTCGAAATAAGTGAAAGTATCGCTGTCAGCTAACTTTTGGTTAATCGGTCTAACGCTCAGGCTGCTCGAAATTTGCATCAAAGACATCTCACTCTCGTTGGAAGGGACGAAAGAAACAAAAATGCATGCTTAGTCAGGTGTCCTCTGCCGGACAAACTATTGGGATGGCAGCTTCGGCACATATTTAACTTATTAGCTTGAAGTGTTTATCGCTAGTCCTCTGTGATATTACATGCAGCAGTTCTTTCTTTAAATACTGCCCACGTCTCTTCCCAGCCCAGCCCTCGACTGGAAAATTCCAACTCTCTAGGAGTCATCAACGATAAATGAAGGGCGTTGCGTACTGTAACATACTATTCTTCAAAATTCTAACGTGGAGATGGGTGTTTGATCGGGCATTTAATGTACGTGACCGATCGATCGATGCTTTCACTTACCTACGCACATTGCATAGCCTGTGGAATCATCGCAGACTTCTCCAAACTCTCGGCACTTTTTCATATGGGCAAATGTGCAGTTTTGAAGTCGACCTTTTTGTGAAGAAAGAACACAACACTCAGATTGTGGGAAAGCTTCACGCCCTGCATTTGAAACGCTCCCCTGCGCTCTTCTCTGTCAAGTGTGGCGTCTTTTGGGCTATTCCTCCATTATATATTACAAGGTGACACTTTGTCACAGGCAAGACATTTTGCCTTAAAAGTTGCTTTTTATTTAGCGTTTGGCCCTACTTTGTAGTTATAATCTACCTACAGCAGCCCATGCACAGAATAATAACAATTTACTACAATTTTTACTTTCTTTTATCTTTCTCGGCTTCGTCTTATCATTTATCACGATGCACACGCTCTTTTCCTGCGCATTAAAACCGTACCATGAATCTGTTCAGCTATGTTGAAAAGATATCTATATTCATTATTAAGACTGGAATCATTGACAGGAAGCGAATTGCAGTGCTTTCGTTAGTTTTTTAGCGATTAAGTTTTTTGAACACATTTCGTGAAAAATGCTATAATAGGACGTTTTCGCGGGATAGTTGGCTCGTTCAGTACTTTTCGTCCTGTCCTCGTCCTTTTGCGCACTCTACGACCTTCCTCGAAACGAGATCGGGAATGGTTGCGCGGACACGGTAAGAAAAAAAATGGGTGGGCGGTTGTTGACAACATGAAAGGGTACGTACCATGATTATACGAAGAACCAGTTCTGGCTGCTGTAAAATTCAGACCGAGAGAAGGGTAGCTGCCTGCCACTAGGACGAGAGCTATTCCCACGAGGAGCTTGCTCAAGCAGCCGTTCATTCTGGATGTCAAATGATGCCCGCCTGTGGCAGTACGGCTATGGTACGGTGTTTTATAGGAGAACTCTAGACGACGATATCAATGTGCACTTGTCTACCGCTTACAGTACGTCTTTATCAAAGGCCATATTCGTCCGAAACAGCCGAGCCACTCAGGAAAAGAGGAAAGGCTGGATAAAGGGACTGCAACCGATGGATAAATCCCGCGGCCTATTTGATGTTTACTTGCAACCACTTTTTTTAGTTCTTTTGCAGTCACAGATAGTTGGCTTTCAAAAGAAAAGTTAATAGATTGCCGCCGCAAGAATGACAAATAAAATTCGCACCCCTGTGCCAGCTTTGTCGGTATCCAGAGAACGAAAAATGGGGGGGAAATCAATTAGGGCTACTTAATTTTATAGGGGGGGGGAGAAAATTTTGCTGCTGAACACTTAGGACATACAGTGTTAATGCTCGGGATGAGAAGCTATTGCGGCGCACAGTTGACTCTTCATCGATTTGACTTTAACGATTTTGTTTAGCAAAAATACTAATTATCAACTAAGCCAGCCGTCTTCATTCTGGAGAGTTGCCTTTGCAGTTTTCGGGTACATGATTGGGATTGTCGCTTAGGAAAGTGGAACTGTTCTTTGTGACTGTGCCTGCCAGATCCACACCGTAACCTTTTTGAAAGAAGTTTATTTCTTCCGCTACGATTTGCCTAGAATGTGTACTTGCTTATTTATTTACTTTTCGCTTGTTATTCCATGGAACTTCACACGCCATAGTGCAGGCACTTAGGCAGAAATGTTTTCCGCCGGGGGCCCAAGATAATTTTATAGCAAAAGGTACGCAGCTATAACTGGGAGGCATTTTGCCATGAGTGTCCGAATGAACTTGAAACGACCTTGGGATAAGTCATGGCTGGTGTTGCTATGCAAATATGCTTAGCCATTTGTGTTCCACTTAGTGGACCACCTTTGGCCTTGTACATTAACCTTGGACTGAATCTTCACATTGAATGTTTTCGGCAGAGGCGTTAAGCAAGCCATGAGGTAATCACGTTGTGTCACGTGATTCAATTCACTGTTGTGACGTCAGGTATGGGGTAAATAAAACCAGAGCTGTACGCTAATGACCTTCCATCAGTCTTTGTCTCCATCAAGCCAATACACAAAGACGAATAAGCGGCTGCGAATGGGGGGGGCAATTAAGGAACATTAAAGGATGTAAAAAAATATAAACCATTTTTAATCATGCCTATGTAGCTTTCGCTACATGAAATTCGATTCGGCAGGGTTGACCCACTGCCTAACTTTTTTTGTAAGCGGGGGGGGGGGGGGGGGGCAGGCTAACGGTGTATGCTTAAAGAGAAACTTCTTATTTATTATTTATTTATTTATTTCAAAATACTGCAGGCCTATGTGGCCCAAGCAGGAGGGGCAAACAACATAACAACACACAGCATCATCGAAAAAACAACACACAGCATCATTCGGCGATTATAGAGCTGTTAAGGGGGGGGGGGGGGGGTGAATGAGCTCCGTTTCCTTTGCATACGTCCGTGACAGAGAGATTATAGTCCAGGAGGCATACTGAAGCGAGGGGTCCCTGTTAGCTGAGGAGCATTCGTTATTTCTGAGCGCGATTCACTCATTAAACGCCCGGGGATGCACCACGAGCACTAATATAAGATACCTTTCGGTCCCATATGGCAGTAATTTCCCCCAGCCCATCTACACCAGCATAACATTTGGCTTCCCCGAAAGGCTTAGGAATATTCCTCATCAGGTCTTGCTTTTCTTTCCTTAGGGGCGGTGCGATCGAAAACTGCTGCAACAAAAATTGCCAAGTCCAAGGAGTGCTCAACTTCACAACACACTTTATACTAATGCCTGGACTATTATGAAGGAATTGGCCATGTGGCAGAGGTTGCCGATAATAACGTTCATTCTGAAGTTTTTCAGTGGCATTTATAAATTTTGTCTCAAGGATGTGAGGTGTCATGCAAATAACGGTAGCATCTAGGCTATTTCGCACGACGCGCAAAATCTTTGGGAATAGATTGCAAAGCGCGCAACAACGGGTGTCAATTTTCATTGTACTCCGCTACATGGCATGTTAACGGCTACGCACCATGTGACCTAACTTTTTAAATATTAGATATTTTGATCTCTGTTACATACTAGTATAGCCAAAAATGCAGGGAAGCGGTATACCGTACAATGGGTAAGCGTAGAGTGGACGTAAATGTATGCTTTGTTTTATCAACTAGGTCGTGCGTTCATGGCCACCTTATCATTGCAAACAAAAATAACAAACTCATTGGTAGGCTATGGCGTGCAGTGAACTCGGCCAAGGCACTCTTTGCTGCGGTCACCTGATATCTTGGAAGCCTCTCGACCACATCAAAGGTGCCGTGTTGCACCCCACAAGATAGAGGGGTAGGGGAGCGCTCATCGTTAGGAGGAATACGCAGCTATAGGCGCGCAACCGTAACGGCACTTAGGAGTGCTTGGTGAACAGTAGATATGATCCTTCACTACCTTGCGCTGCTATGCCTGATGATGTATCTAGCATTGTAGAAAAAGAATTCTCAACGGGCCGCAATTATAGTCAAGTATACTAAATAACGCCTGCAGAGAACGCAAACACAAATTTTCAGTAAACATGCGCCAAGGGTTTCTCACCACTTTGGTAATGCTTTAGTCAGCCAAAATCTCTGCACGTAGGTTTCAAAATTGTTCAACTATAGGGCTAGAGGTAGCGGCGCAAAAAGATGGGGACAAACACAGAAGCTAGCAGGACAGGCGCCGAACTATCAAGAATTTGTCGAGAGCGGCGAGCAGTTTTTGAACGCAAGCAAGAACCAATGCGACACCAGAAAATCATTAAGAGCACACAAAGCAAAGAAATGTTTGTATCAAAACACCACTGTTAATAGCGTATTAAACCTTTGGCTTGTGTACTGCAATAACCCAACACTCAACTATCGTGCATCCAGGCGAGCTTGCTATCACTCCCTTAACAAGCGGTGAAACTCTGCATTGAAGACTAAATATAAATAGACAACGAATTCCCGCTCTTTCCTTCTTCAGTGGAAGACTCCCTTTTCGCATGCAGGGGTACAGGCATTGTACCTTCCAGAGACAGGCATATTCATATTCTGAAGAAGCTAGGCCCTGATAGACAGCAGATGAGGAACTATGGAGGCTACAGCAAAAACGTGGTTTTATCACGCTACCATTACGAACAAAACTGTGATCTCACCGCATTCCCTTCCTGTTGCGTTTTTTTTTTTTGCAGTTCAAAATGACTGAATATCCTTCTTGACCTGGGGCCGGCTTCTGGTGGGGCTCTTTGTCTTAACCCCTTCACCTCACTGACATTGAAGTGACCTTCATCTTTAAGCCTTTGATCTTAAAGGCGTTCGCCTCCTTCGTTGTCCTATCGAGAAAAATTGGATGCGAGGAAATTTAGTGATCATGTTGGTTAGGCTTCTGAGAATCAGTTTCTTTTCAATTTGTTAAAAAGAATTACTTGCAGATTACTAACCTGGCTAGGTTTGGAGCTCACATTAACTTTTTATTTGCGAAGTTTTCTTTCGATCTGAAAAAAAAGTTATTCGTTCGTGTGTACTTCCTATGTATTTCGAAAATATTTCGATACGTTTAGACTCACTTTGCAGAATTCCCTTTTGTAAGAGTAAAGCACTTGACACGCTTTTATTTTGCGATTTTCATTAATTCAATAATTCTACAACACATTTTTTTCTGCTTATATTTCTGGTAATACTTATAATCTTATTCTTCAGTTTTGCTTTTACCTATTTTTGGTGCTGCTATTGTGAATATGTATACTCTTTCCACTGTATAATAAGAACTTGGTATTTGTTTCCACCAACATTAACTGTATAATTTCTTGCTTCTTCCGCACTATTAGATTTACTTATAAGCCTAAACATATATTGCCCCTGCATTTGTAATTTCTACAGGTAAGTTGGACGATTACCTACTTTGGATGCTGCTTTTTGCAATTGCTTGCAGGTTTTCCTGCACAGTTGGGTACAATTTTTTTTTAACTTTCCAGCCTGCTGTGCCTTGTTCACAAGTCAAATCTAGGAATAATGACTTTTATCTATGCGCTCTCTTGATGTAAAGTATAGAAGCTTCCTGAGCTTTTTTTTAATAAATAGGTGACGCAAAAAAATCTAAACATGGTGGTTCAGCTGTACAAATTATCGCACAAGTTCAAAATAGCCTGAACAAAACTTTACATGCGAGCATCATGCCTCAATCATGAAACGACCTTAAAAAACAACTTTGACACCTCTTTCTTTCTTCTTTCACTCCCACCTTCCACCCTTCCCTTACAGCGCGGTTCAGGTGTCCACCGGCCCAGATATCTGAGACTGATATTGCGCCATTTCCTCTCCACAAAAAAAAAAACAATTTGCCAACTTCGGTGGAGCCAAAGAGGAAAAACCAGATAACGACTTTGTCTGCCGCATCCCCGTAGTAACAACACGGCGTTATGTTTCGGCGGTGTTGCTGTGATAAAGCATATATATTCCCGAACCGGTTAGTTACAGAAGTGCCTCGACAAGTAAGGCGTTCTGAAGCTTACGGCGGCGGGCTTTGCGAACAGGGATGATCCTGACCAAAGCGAACATTGCCGCCGCAGTGGCTCAGTGGCTATGGTGCTCGGCTGCAGTCCCGAAAGACGCGGGTTCGATCCCGGCCGCGGCGGCTGAATTTTTTTGGAGGAGAAATTTGAGGCCCGTGTACTGTGCGATGTCAGTGCACGTTAAAGAACCCCAGGTGGTCGAAATTTCCGGAGCCCTCCACTACGGCGTCTCTCATAGCCTTAGTCGCTTTGGGACGTTAAACCCCACCAACCAACCGACCGACCGACCGACCGACCGACCGACCGACCGATCGACCGACCGACCGACCGACCGACCGACCGCCAGCCAGCCAGCCAGCCAGCCAGCCAGCCAGCCAGCCCAGCCCAGCCCAGCCCAGCCCAGCCCAGCCCAGCCCAGCCCAAACCAACCCAAACCAAACCAAACCCAAACCAACCCAAACCCAAACCAAACCCAACCCAACCCAACCCAACCCAACCCAAACCCAACCCAACCCAACCCAACCCAACCCAAACCCAACCCAAACCCAACCCAAACCCAAACCCAACCAACCAACCAACCCAAACCAACCCAAACCAACCCAAACCAAACTCAACCAAACTCAACCAAACTCAACCAAACTCAACCAAACCCAACCAAACCCAACCAAACCCAACCAAACCAAACCCAACCAAACCAAACCAAACCCAACCCAACCCAACCCAACCCAATCCAACCCAACCCAACCCTACCCAACCCAACCCAACCCAACCCAAACCAAACCAAACCAAACCAACCAACCAAATCAAAGCGAACATTCCAGGGCCATCGTCATTTGATGCAGGACTGAGAATGTTTATTAGGCGATTCATAGGGTTGTGGTTCTTGAAGACGGCCTTCAACAGGCAGTGCTGGTTGATAAGTGCGTGACTTTTTCGTCGTCGGCGTCCTGGGAGCCCCTTTAGCAACCATATAGAGTATAGGCGCTAGCCTAGCAGCTTGCAATCCTGGATGGCTGTGGACCAAGCACCCCAGAAGCAAAGATGGAACCTTGTCCTGTCGGAGGTGATTAACAAACGCTCTCAAATGAATGCTTAAATCGCAGGAAAAACTCAGTTTCCGAGAATAGCCGCCGTTGTATTGAGGAATAAAGATCAAAGTGGATTTTCTTATCACCGGCTAGAAATTAATGGCAGTCCTATGCTTGAGAAGGTTGATTAATAATCACGCACCACTGGAGAGATGCGAAAAACCTCTAGACGTTTAGTCTACTTGTGGTGAGGAAAGGATCGGCATAGGTTTCCTCCTACCTGCACAACATTATGTTCCATAGCGCAGCACGAACTCAGGGGACCAATACAAGCGCTAACTTCCACTAAGGGTTTATTTGGTGCACACAGAATTGATACATGAAGAAAAAACGATACGTGTAAGATTAGTCAAGGGGATTTGTGAACAACAACCTTCAGAAGCAAATGCAACTCGTTTCACCGGTTGGCCATGGAAGATAACGCATACCCACTAGCCCGAACCATCACCCTGCCCAACATGCGGGTCCCTGTTTCGTAGGCAAGCTGGACTGCGGCGCGTTCATTAGACATGTCACATCCTGGAGACCAGCAGCTCCACGACCAAGATTCATTGGATGATTTAATTTCTCTTGATAACACTCAGGAAACAGCAAGAGGCACCGACAGGTTAAGGCGGGCAGGTGTGCAATAATGCATTGAGCACACCATAAGGAACCCTCGATTGCATCCGTAGATTGATAACACCTTTTCCATGACAGCAGGACAACCGTCATCTTCGTGATAAGGTGGTGGTGGTGGTGGTGAAAACATTTATTAAGAATGAACAGAAGGTATATTTGGATCAGCCCGTAAGGAACCGATAAGACGTGCTCGTAGACTGCGATAACCAAACGGAATGTTTGTTTGCTCGGAGACCTGATAACTTGGAAGCCTATCCACTGCTCCTCCACAGAAGTTCCTTGTTGATAACCAAAGAGCAGCAACTAAAGAGACTTGCGTGTAATGCTTTATGCTTGGCTCCCTGATATGGGGGACTCTTCAGTGCAGCTGCAACAGAGTTACTTCTTGGAGCGAGAGATAGTGAGGAAGAGGTGACCGAAAAGGAAGCCGACCCTTAGGCTTCACA
This sequence comes from Amblyomma mixtum, assembly GCF_055824585.1. Classification (NCBI taxonomy): domain Eukaryota; kingdom Metazoa; phylum Arthropoda; class Arachnida; order Ixodida; family Ixodidae; genus Amblyomma; species Amblyomma mixtum. The sequence goes on from NC_143012.1 coordinate 57,259,208, forward strand.
GGTGTTGAGTGTTTTTTCGGGCAGGCATGTACTATCGCGACCGAGATAGAACGAGACGCATGTTCTCAGAAAAAGCGTTTATTGCACCTTTACATCGTGATCCATTCGCAAGGCATTATTACCAGCGGGTAGGGCATGCACTTCCCCTTATACCTTGACACATTTCAGACGACTGCGTTATGTCATTGCAACGAAATAAAATTTTTCGCACGCTTGCGTCCCGCAAACGTTTCATCGCCATAGTACGTTCTGTACATAGCGCGTTCACACGAAATGCCACAACAATTGGTTTTAAATCACCACAAGACTGTTAGCTGTCGCTTTGACATCCAGTACACTCGAAACCGGAAGGTAGATATAAAGAAACACCTACTACACGGTACTAATCTCGTGCTTTAGAAGAATGTCCGAATACATTTTACAACAATTCTAACTCCGTACTTTATAGGAACCGCAGACCACCCCGCTTCGCTCATAAATCTAAAAAATGCATTTTATAGAGTATGTATATTTCATAAACGTTTCCTCTTCCTATCTTGCACCCAGTTTCCAATCGTATATTCCTTTCCAAAACTAAATGAGACTTGTGTAAATTCAATTGAAAGAGGCCCATCTCTTTCGGTGAAGAATGAAGCGGTACACTAAGTTTTCTTTGTCAACAGATGCTGGCAGGAGAGAGATGATAAGCCTATAATCAAAATTATTTTTCGGTATGATGTCATGACTATTGAAATTGTGATACCTTTCATATAGTGTGATTTCATCTATAGGTATTGGACATCCAATGAAATGTTCTGGGCGGGTGGGTACTTCTCTGTCGGCATGGTGAAAGAAACTTCTAACAGCGTAGATTGAGAGTGAGCCCACCTTTTTGTACATTTTCTTGAAAACGATGCATTTTTTGTGCTGGTGCTATGCTGCGCAGGACCAAAACTGCGCTTAGTTGCATTTGATCTTTCAACTGCTCCTCTCGGGGTTAACAGTTGCTCCTCCATCCTAGAGTACCTGGGGTTAGACCCTTTCGTGTTCCAATAGAAATCATAGAAGGTGAAATGCGCACTGGAGACCATAATTATTACTTTATATACTTGTTTCTTGGTGTTGCCAGACCACGATTCCTGGTGCTTTGCTTTTGAAGGCAGCCAGATGCGAAAGCGCATGCGCTGAAATCAGGTGAAAAGCCGGGCCATTCACAGCAAACGCCGTTTACGCGTACTACGTGCTTGAACGTGCAATTCTGCTTGAAATACTGGTGTCTGCTAGCATTACTCTTAGGATCAGGCTAAATATTTTCTCGGTATGTTTCTTTGCTCTTGGAGTTCGTGTTACCGCCGCCTTTCTTGCCGCGAATAAAACCGCTTGTTACTTACGGCACTTGTCTCTGCACGCCTTCAGCCACGGAATGTTTTGCTTACCAGAACAGCCCCATCAGGATAGGATGGTTTCTTGGTGCCTGTTATGCGTTCGCACAAGGGGTTTACACGGTGATAGGCGATATCGTGCATATAATTTCGCATGACAGCACGCAGCAAAGCTTGCCTAGATAGCTTTGTCTAAAGGCCGACTTAGACGACGGAACATTCGGCCGCGGACCTTGGCGTGACATGGCGGCCACTTCCGCTTCATGGCGCTCGCACCTGACCGTCATAGGGACAATAAGCTCGTGAATGTCGAAACCGCTTATTGGTGCTCCTCCGACCTAGACAGTCTATCGAGTTTTTATACACTCTACTGCCTTCCCATAGATATTTTTTGTGTATTCATAGTCTGTAGACTGTCTGTAGAGAATTCTACTAAAAGTTTGGTTTGGTTTGGTTTGGTTTATGGGGTTTAACGTCCCAAAGCGACTAAGGCTATAAGAGACGCCGTAGTGGAGGGCTCCGGAAATTTCGACCACCTGGGGTTCTTTAACGTGCACTGACATCGCACAGTACACGGGCCTCTAGAATTTCTCCTCCAAAGAAATTCAACCACCGCGGCCGGGATAGAACCCGCGTCTTTCGGGTCAGCAGCCGAACACCATAACCACTGAGCCATCGCGGCAGCTAATTCTACTAAAAGTGTATGGCCATGAATCTATAGGTTGTTTATAGCCTGTAGGCTTTGTAATGATGACAGACTATTCTTTAAGATTTGCCTATAGAGAGTCTATAGACTTCAGAGACAGAAGTCTGTGGGCAGCTGTCTATAGTCTGCGTAAAGAAAGTTTTCTACGGGGATTTCTCATTTTCACAGCGATTCACCAAACTGGCCTCAGATATTTCTGGCAAGTAAACAACAAGACTGACCGGAAGTCGGATGGCATGTGACGCATTGTCCGCAGGCACGGGCCATTGTTTGAATCGGCCTCAAGTAGAGCACTCGCCATGCATTTTAGAGCATCCTTAGCGCTGGCTGCATGACACCAGGAGACGGTGCCTATAAGGTCAGGTCGTTGCTCGGGTAGCTCTATTAAAATTCCACTGACGGACCCTATGCGCTATGAAACTTGACGACGAACCTAGCCGTATCCCTGGAACACAGGCGCCAAGATTTGAGCTAAGTGTTCAGTCTTTCATTGTGAAATGGCGTTAGGAACAAGAGCTTCTTAAAAGATCGCGTAGAGTGAAGATTCTGGAAGCGAACAGACACCGATTATTTCTGACAACAGGTCATACAATATACAATCGCATGCTTCCGTTGCAAAAGCGCCTAAAGATATGCCACCTCATATTGCAAATATTTCTCTGTCGTTGACGAAATGATTAAACAACATATTTTGCGCAAAACAGGACATGCTTTAGTTTAAAATTTTCGTTTATTTTTAAACAGGCATTTAAGTCCGTACTGGGAAGAAATGCTAAAGTATATTATTTTTAAATTTAGCGCCCTCTCTCAAAAAAATGGCAGGTTAGTTTATGCTACGCCCAGATTACTACTCGGCAGAAATATGTATGTACTCTGTTCAACGTTTTCATCGGATGCATAAAAACGGAAAAACTAAAGGGAGGTTATCACTATCGAAAATTTGGTGCACTATTTTCCCTACGTCACTTGTAGTTACCATCACTGTAGCAGCAATGGCGTGTCGTCTACTACATATCAAGAATGCTCGTCTGCCTAAGCACTTATATATATATATATATATATATATATATATATATATATATATATATATATATATATAAGATGCGAAATTGAGAAACGCTTCGTTTATTGGGAGTCGACGTTTCGGACAGAGCCTGTCCTTTTTCAAGACTGAGGTTACATGGTTCTTGCTTCTCTTCTTAAAGGGTCTCCATCTGTACACGTGTTCGATACCTGAGCCAAAACAAGTCGACACTGCAGAAGGAAGAACGGCTCAGGGAAGAGAAAAAAAAGAAAAAATTAGCAAAAGATACACAAACGGGACAGGGGGTGGGGAGGGTAAATGTCGTCGCCCGCCACCCACGTATGCGGTCGCGGGGAGAAAAGAAAAAAGGAAAAAAGGGGAGGGAAAAAAAAAGGAAGAGCGGGAGGGGAATATGGACAGAGAACTGAGTCCTAACACAGCGGACAGCTAGCAAAGTGTATAGAGACAAACAGTGGCCGACGCACAGCATAGATTTGAGGTGCACTCAAATGTTGTCCACTTAAACGAGTAAACAAGATACAATGGAGCAAAAGGGCGGGAAAAAAAAGAAAAGAAAGACTTCCGCCATGTGCAACTTCTTTGGCAGGATGAGTCAAGGCGGGCAGAGTGGAATTTAACGAGACACACGTGGAGTGTACCTGCACCCACCCACACAGGCAACAAAAAAAGGAAAAGAAAAGGCCGGAAACGGAGGCGACTTTGGGGAAGAATCGTCGCGTGGGGCCACTATGAATGGCGCGGGTGCTTAAGTTCTTTGACGGCGCCGCTCTCGTCAAGATGTTCGAACGGGGGAAGGTAAGAACGCTGTGGACGATGAGGCCATCGGTGTAAGCGTATGGGAGAAAGCTTGCGAGGCCTGTCAGGCCGGAAATCCAAGGTCAGTACTGGATTTGAGGGGGCGTATTGAAGACAAAGCGCCCAGGTTCTCATTAATGCCTTGGGCAATTGTTCCAAACTTATAAATAAAGTACGACTCGCGTTGCTCCCGCTCCCGGGTGTTGTTGAACCCACCCTGTAAGACTGTTAATTTAAGTGCTTCAAATGGGTGTTTTTTGTCATTAATGTGTTTTGACAAGGGGAGGTTAGGTAGCGATAGGGCATGAGCGCGGTGGTTATTAAAGCGAAATCGTAGAGGGTTAACCGTCTGCCCAATGTACTGCATACTGCACACACCACATTCTAGGAGGTAGATAACGTTGGAGGAGTCACAATTAAAGTCGCCATTGATTTTCCATTTAAAGCCTGAGGCTGTGCTTATCGCACAGCTGGTTGTTTGCATATGTTTGCAGACGTGGCATCTACTTTTGGCGCAGGGTCGGCAACCCAACCCAAGGTGGTTATGTGTTTTTGAGTGTACGAGAATGTTTTGAATGTTTTTCGGTCGTCTGTAGACTACGTGAGGGGGAGTAGTGAAAATTTTTGCGAGGCGCTCGCTTTGTTCGAGAATGTTGAAATGTTTTTTAAGGATTTTGTTTACGTTGGGGGGATTACCTGTGTAGGTGAGTACCAAGTTTGCCCGGTGATCTGTTTCTTCGCTGCGTCGACGTCCATCTAGTATTTCATCGCGGTTGAGTTTAGATGCCCTTTCAATTGCATCGTCGACAATGGCGGGGGGATATCTTTGCTTGGTGAGGACCTCTCGCATGCGATTGGAATTTCTCTCGAAGTCTTGATCTTGTGAACAGATTCTTTTAAATCGGTGTGCCTGAGAGTATGGAATACTTGTTTTGGAGTGGCGAGGATGACAACTTTGAAAGTGTAAGTATTGTTGACGGTCCGTCGGTTTCCTATATACGCTGGTGTTAAGTGAGCCTTCCGTTACCGAAATCTCGACATCTAGGAAGTTAATTGAGGTGTGGGAGTACGCGTGAGTGAATGATATGTTGGGGTGGACAAGGTTGAATTGTTCAATAAAATGTAGGAGTTCTTGCTCTGTGCCAGTCCAAATTAGAAAAATGTCATCCAAATAGCGTTTGTATAGGATGGGCTTGATGAGAGAATCTTGCAAGAATTTAGATTCAATACTATGCATGAAGATGTTGGTGTAGGCGGGGGCCATCCTTGTACCCATGGCTGTGCCATTAATTTGTAAGTAGTGTTGATTGTTGAATTCAAAGTTGTTGTATTCGAGTACGATTTTCGCAAGTATTTCTAGAACACGTGTGGCAGGAGACTCCTCTTTTCTATCTTGTCTGTACGCTTCGGTCAGAGATCTGATGCCATCGGAATGAGGGATATTAGTGTAGAGTGAGATTACATCTAATGTTACCAGAAAGGCACCTTCCGGAAGTTTAAGGCCCTCTATTTCGCGAAGGAAATGGTTTGTGTCTCGTATGTAGGATGGGTGTGTTGTTGGAATATGCCTGATTAGTGTGTCAATGTAACTGGAAATTGGTTCTGTAATCGTGCCAATGCCAGATACTATAGGGCGGCCAGGATTATCCTTTTTGTGGATTTTCGGTAGTAAGTAAAATCGACCTGGCGACGGGTGTGGTGCGAGGAGGGCTTTAGATAACCTTAGGGTTATGTCCCCTTTTTGCGCAAGCTGATCCAGAGTCTCTGCTATATATTGTTGGTATTGTGGAGTTGGGTCTTTTACAAGAAGCTGGTAGAAGCAAGTGTTAGAGAGTTGTCTCAAGCCTTCCTCAATGTATGCTTCACTATCCATTACTACTATACCGCCTCCTTTATCTGCTGGCTTTATGGTTATATCTGTCCGTCTGCTGAGAGCCTTCAATGCATCCCGTTCTTTTTGGACAGGTTCGGTCTCCCTGGAGTGTGGCTTTTGTAAGCGTGAATTATGTCGTTCTGGACCGCATTAATATACATATCCAAGTGTTTGTCTCTTCCCATGGTAGGAGTCCAGTGTTGGTTTGTAACGCAGAATTCTCTGCTGTCTGCACTAAGTTGGGGCCTGTCACAAAAGTATTCTTTCAGTCGCAACATTCGTGCAAAATTGTCCAAATCTTTTAAAACTGAGAATTCATTGTATTTACTTGTGGTGGGGCAGAACGTAAGACCTCGAGAAAGAACTGATTTCTCGTCAATTGTTAGGGCGCTGGATGATAGATTAATAATGCTATCCTGGAAACCGGACCCAGAGCTTGTAGCAACGGGTTTATCATTAGTGGCTGCTCCCGTTCCAGAGCGTTCTGCTTGTGTTGTCGGTATTAATGTCGTTTGTGTCGTTGCGTTGAATTTGTTGTTGGGGCTTGCCGTAACAATGGGGTGATTATTAGTAGCTACCTCCGTTTCGGATTCTTCGCGTTCAGCTGGGTTTGTCCACGTGAGGTGTGGAATCCCGTCCCTAATGAATTTTTTGCGTTTTATCTCGCGTACCTCGCGGGTTCTCTTTTCCTCAAAGAGCGTAAGTTCGGCGGCCTCAGGCGCGGTTAGGGGAATGTGTTGACGAGCACGACTCTCTTCTTTTTTCAGAGCCCCCAAGACCCTCTCAAAATGGCCAATCGTAACTCCAAGCAAATCCAAAGAGGCAGATTCTAGTACACGATTCCAATTATCCTTTTCCTCATCACACAGGTTACCCATTGATGGTGTTAGTGAAATTTGTAAACCTTTTGGTGCGATTTTGGATTGCATATAGATCTTTAGGCTATGGATATGGAGTTCGTGCCTTATTCGTTTATCCACGATTTTTCTCAACTTTAAAAATTTGGAATTATTTGAGGGGGGCTGTCGGTAGGGTGAGAAAGAGAGAGTCGGCGTACTCACGCGGCCTGATTGTCAGTGTTGACGAACGCGTTGTGCTGAACCACATCGCTTTCGGAGATCGTAGCGAGACAGAGGGGTGCTTCGGATTTCCGGTCTCGAGCTGGTGTCGGCACCCATGTGGCCTTCCACAGTGGAAGGCGTTTGTCGCTGTGCCTGGTCTGGATGGCCTGAGGCTGCGCCGGGACTTGCTGGAGTCTTCGAGCTGTTTTCGGTGGGTTTCTGTGCTGTGCTTCGGGAGGTTGGTGTATCTTGGTGGTTAGCCTTGGATGGAGGTTGCTGCTGGTGGGGTCCGGAGCGTAGGACTCTTGTTAATTCGGGTCTCTCGGTGGTTCTCTTTCGTGTCGCTTCCCTGGAGGAGGTAGCGGGTATCGTGTTGCTTTCCACATTGGGAAAAGGTGGCCGCGTTGGTGTTGGAAGTAGGGCTCGGCGGTGGGTCACGGATGATGTCGTACTGTCTCCATCGCGCGAAAGCCTTGGGTGCTGTAGTGGCATCTTGGCCCGACACCCAGGTATTCGATGCTCCTCCACCTGTCGATGCATCTGAGGTGCGGTTGGGGAGTTTTCACCTTGTCTGTCCTTTTTCGGGCGGCTGGTGAGGACCTCCGAGTAGCTAGGAGCTGCTCGATGCTCCATGGTGGGGTGGGTATACTCATCTGTTGTCATTAGATGGTCCTGCCACTCTGTCAGGCGATGCCGATGGTAGTCGAGGAGCAGGTTGTAAATCTGCCACGCCAACACCGAAACCCCACGGAAACTAGGATGCACTCCATCTGCAGTGAGTACACTGATTGGGGGAAAGACCTCCAGAGAGTGGTTAAGAAAAAACACATTGTGTTCTCGATGACAAAGTTCAACCAGTTGGCGATTGAAGCTCTCAGCCCGGCGAAGCTCTCAGCCCAGACGGTTAACCCTCTACGATTTCGCTTTAATAACCACCGCGCTCATGCCCTATCGCTACCTAACCTCCCCTTGTCAAAACACATTAATGACAAAAAACACCCATTTGAAGCACTTAAATTAACAGTCTTACAGGGTGGGTTCAACAACACCCGGGAGCGGGAGCAACGCGAGTCGTACTTTATTTATAAGTTTGGAACAATTGCCCAAGGCATTAATGAGAACCTGGGCGCTTTGTCTTCAATACGCCCCCTCAAATCCAGTACTGACCTTGGATTTCCGGCCTGACAGGCCTCGCAAGCTTTCTCCCATACGCTTACACCGATGGCCTCATCGTCCACAGCGTTCTTACCTTCCCCCGTTCGAACATCTTGACGAGAGCGGCGCCGTCAAAGAACTTAAGCACCCGCGCCATTCATAGTGGCCCCACGCGACGATTCTTCCCCAAAGTCGCCTCCGTTTCCGGCCTTTTCTTTTCCTTTTTTTGTTGCCTGTGTGGGTGGGTGCAGGTACACTCCACGTGTGTCTCGTTAAAAATTCTTTTCTTTTTTTTTCCCGCCCTTTTGCTCCATTGTATCTTGTTTACTCGTTTAAGTGGACAACATTTGAGTGCACCTCAAATCTATGCTGTGCGTCGGCCACTGTTTGTCTCTATACACTTTGCTAGCTGTCCGCTGTGTTAGGACTCAGTTCTCTGTCCATATTCCCCTCCCGCTCTTCCTTTTTTTTTTCCTCCCCTTTTTTCCTTTTTTCTTTTCTCCCCGCGACCGCATACGTGGGTGGCGGGCGACGACATTTACCCTCCCCACCCCCTGTCCCGTTTGTGTATTTTTTGCTAATTTTTTCTTTTTTTTCTCTTCCCTGAGCCGTTCTTCCTTCTGCAGTGTCGACTTGTTTTGGCTCAGGTGTCGAACACGTGTACAGATGGAGACCCTTTAAGAAGAGAAGCAAGAACCATGTAACCTCAGTCTTGAAAAAGGACAGGCTCTGTCCGAAACGTCGACTCCCAATAAACGAAGCGTTTCTCAATTTCGCATCTTATTTTAAACTAGCAACCAAGTACGTTTACCTTATTGTGCTATATATATATATATATATATATACGTCCCAAAGCGACTAAGGCTATGAGAGACGCTGTAGTGGAGGGCTCCGGAAATTTCGGCCACCTGGGGTTCTTTAACGTACACTGACATCGCACAGTACACGGGCCTCTAGAATTTCTCCTCCAAAGAAGTTCAACCGCCGCAGCCGGGATCGAATTCGCGTCTTTCGGGTCAGCAGCCGAGCACCATAACCACTGAGTCACCGTAGCGGCAGGGAAGGGACGGGATATAGTGGGAGTACACGTAGGTGAAATAGCCGGTGTCGTCCCTTTGGCGACAACGGCTACTCCTTGCGCGTCTTGTCTTTCAATGTTTTTTCTTTCGCATCCAATGCACCTCCTTTCATGCCTGCACGCGTCAGTAACAGTGACCTAGATGGAGCCTGACGACAGGGCCGTGCACTTTCCTCTGTCCTCTTTTGGTTTCAGAAACACTGTATGCTCGCGTCAGCGCTAAAGGCCTCAGCTCACCGCGCGGCCACTACCACTACTAGAACCTCAAAGTCGGGGGTTCGAATCCCACGCAAACCTACTGCTCTCCACGAGATGTGTGCAGGCGAACGGACGGACAAAAATATGCGGTCAAAGAGACGATAGAGCTTCATGCGCTAATACCACCACCCCACAATTTTTTGCGCGTAGCATATCACTAGAGCTACACTACAGCCCATCGAGCGCGGCGGTGGAGCTACCATTGACCTTTAGCGTGACCACGTGACACCACTTGACAACATGACGTCACAGCAGAGGAGAGGTGGGCTGCCGGCTCGCGCGGTCGGCCGCGGCGGTGGAGGCTCCACATCAGAGGCGCGGCGGCGGACCACGTGACAACATGACGTCACAGCAGAGGAGAGATGGGCTGCCGGCTCGCGCGGTCGACCGCGGCGGTGGAGGCTCCACATCAGAGGCGCTGCAGCTGACCACGTGACGCTACAGCAGCGGTATAAAGCTGAGCTTGCCTCGCTCTGCGGGCACTTACGAGGCGGCCAGGTGTTGGGATGCCGCCTAGCAGCAGGGCTGATTTGAACGAGAAGCGAAAGCTTCAGCGTGCCACAGAGACCGATGAAGAGCGGGATGAACGTCAACCAAGGAAAGCCATGTATTACCAAGCTTAGCCATCAATATGCTTCGCATCTGACTAGGCTTAACCTTAGCTAAGCCTCAGCCATTTTTAGCCTAATGTTCTGTGGAAAAAGAATAATGAATGAATGAATGAATGAATGAATGAATGAATGAATGAATGAATGAATGAATGAATGAATGAATGAATGAATGAATGAAAAAAAAGAATGAATGAGGCCTTTATTGCAAGGAAAGGACGGTACTCGGCCGCTGTTGAAGAAATAGGAGGAGGGATGGTGGTGCTGTTGTAGAGGCGACTTCTAGTGGGTTCTCTTCACTGCCTTAATGCTGCGCGTCCTAAGTCCGTCGACCTCTCTCGCACTACTCGAAGCATGCCGCCGTCACTACCCTATGCCGCGATGGCGTGTTATAATGCCCCAACTTCCTGCCAGACATGGTAGATCAAAATCCCTACCGAAAACTGTTCAGTGAAGGATACCCGGTAAAGTAATTATGCACTATGTTGACGTCAAAATAAAGCAGATAGCAGGCTTTGGTGGCCCCTAGTGGCTCCTAGAAACTAGGTTGTCACTTGTAAAGGGAAAAGAGAAAGGGCGTCCTTTGTAGCTCTCGCGGCAAAGAATTTCCAATGGTAAGACAAGCTCGTTTGTAGCGTGCATTTCAAACGCTGATTCTTTATTGAATAATCTTTTAAACATGCTCTGTATGGGAGTGTTTTTAAGATTGATGTCAAGTGGAACTGCTTAGAAGAAGGTTTCCGACCAGTGACGCGTTTAAAAGTAGTATGGGAAAAACTCCTGCAAAAGACAAAAAAGAACGGTTAGCTTGTTCTATTCTTTTTGTTTTAAAAAACGCTGCAAGATTTTGCTTTTAGGGATCCTAAGATTGCAGGGCTATATTCAGTGCCACTTCGATGGGGCGAACGTCACCTAATATTAGCTCGTGAGTATAGATATTCGCCTTGGGTGAGCATACGTTGTGTCACCAGTAGTTTCATTTGTTTAATTATTTATTCCTTAAATTATTTAGTTATTTACAAATACTGCTAATCCCATTTGGGATTGTGGCAGGATGGAGTAAAGTTAAGAAGATAGTGGTCTAGTACTAATTACAACATTGAACAGGCCAACGTAAGAAGAAAACAACACATGGTACAAAGCAAATACAAGAAAGCTATCACGTAAACAATAAAACAATACACGAAATAAGGCTACTGTCGGCAATATTTCACAAAGAATGAAAGAAATGTGGGAAATAGGGGTGCTTTTAGAATACACATAATAAGTACACAAGAAATATTATGAGCGTGCACTGCCAATGCATTGACATGGTATATGGGGTCTTTTAACACTGCACAGGTGAAATAAAACTGTTCTGCATGAGAAAAAGCTATATAACCATCAGTATACCACAACAGGAACAATCGAGATTTAAAGCCGTCACATGGTGTGAGCAGCAGTACTAAATTTTGTCAGTTATGAGCTATTATTGATGAATGGATTAAGGCTCCTGATGGACTACTGCTTCACTTTAGAGCGCTTAAATAACATGTAGTATATAGTCGTATTTGAAGAAAACAACTATTACATCTGGAGCCCAAATTGCGTAATTCTGTTATAAACCTTCCTTCGCTGACTTTAACGTATATGAGCGCTGCGAAAACACCGTAAGCGGGAGGATTACGAACACGACGTGAAAGCACCTCATGGTGATCCAGCTTAAGAAGAACGTTAAAACGATGCCACTTCTCTCCACCAGGATGAATTAAACGCACTATAGGCAGAGCTCCGATCTCCGCATAATCTGCTGGAATATCTCCACCAAGTTCCTTTAGGCACTTCGGAAGAATCACAAACCTGGGGGCATGTTCTGACCCATCGTCGACTTCACCGCGTCGCCGAATCGGGCACTTCGAACTGCCTCCTCGGAAAATTCCCCCTTGAGAGCCAGTACATGGACACATGTGCGCAACTCTAGCCATTCCGTCGTGCGCTTTCCAACGCTGTTTCTGTACCTGTCACTGTTCCTGCCACAAGATACACCCTCGAACTAAACGGTCACATCGGCTTCAGCCCAAACGCGGACGGGCACACAAACATATTCTGGCCGCTTTCGGAATTGACACTAATTAGTACGTTGTTCTCTATCAGACGGAAAATCTGCAGGAAAACGATCAACACTGACACGGACGCGAATGTCTTGCTGGTATGTTCCGATTGGGGAATTTTTCCCTTCTCAGGAAATCTGAGGGTTAATATTAAACAAAAAATAACATTTTGGAGATCAAGAGAATTTGATCTACAAATGTTATCTCACGTATTCCATAGTAACGCAGTTTTCACGCTCCTGATATGAGAGATGCCTTGAAATAGTGAATTTTGAGCTACTCCATGAAGTGCATTACTCTGACGAATTTGGGTTAGTTTGTTAATTAGGAACAGGCAAAGCAGCGCAAAAAACATGGACGACTGAAAAAAGACAAAAACATGCGCTGACCAAATTTGATTAAAGTCAGCGTGTGTAATTGTATTTTATTAGTCGTTGGTGTTCTTTGCCCTGCTTTGCCTCTTCCAGGCGTAACACACCTTCACACCTCAGCTCGCTCGTGCCAGGAATCCACCTAATATTGGAGCAAGACGTCAAATACACCTTTCTTTCTTTTCTTTTTAAGAAGACCCGGAGCTGTGTGTGCACAGGAAGCCCGCACTTACTAGCCGCTGCCTGAAATGCTACCGTTACACCCTGTGAACCAGAAGACCTCCCGGAAACTTAAATCATTGAGAACGGCAAATGCAATTTGCTGCTCAGAACGCGAAGGAAAGAGGGAAGAAGCTGCCATGCTGGCTGCTCCTTAGAAGAACGACTGCACCTAAAGCATTATTTGACACCGTCCGTTATCCCGAAGGTCACATAAACCTGTTACGAACGAAGCGAAGACCAACGTTCGCTCAGGAGCTCCAGCAAAGCGCTGGAACCCATTCTGCACCGACAAAACACCTGCGTGTCCCACAAACACATTATAATGGTCAGCCGCTGTGTTTCGCCACCCAAAGACCAAGTGGTCAGAGAAAAGCCGCTTAGTGGGGGTCTACAATATCACATGTTCCGTATACTACGCCTCGTATGCCGGCGAGACAAAGAATTGGACGAAAGATTCGCACAACACAAAGCTATGTCCACGAAATGGACGGACGTTTTGAGCCCGGAGTGACCTTTGAATGAGTGAAAGTGCTGGTCTCGGAGGTTTTTCCGTTCAAGAGGCTGCATTTCTAATGATGCTACATCCTGAATCCAAAAGGGAACATCAGCAGGCGTCCAAGGCATCCGCCTTCTTCTTACTCGAATGACCTCAGTCAGGTGACTTCAAAGAATCATGGTGACAACATAGTGCAAAAAGACAAGGAACCAGAGAAAGAAAGACACAAGACATGCGCATGTCCTGTACCTTTCTTTATCTGGTTCCTCGCCTTTTTGCGCTGTGTTGTCACCATGAATCTTTACCAACTAGCCGAGTTGAACGTCTTGCTAGACTTCAAAGAAGAATCGAGGTGCACAGCCGGTTGCATGCTTTGCATTTACTCGCCCCTCAGAAAGAAACCGAATTGGCCGTGGAATCTTGGGATCTTAATTTATAGGCTTGATTGATGCGCAATCTCCTGTACGCCTCTTTACATCATCATCATCATCAGCCTGACTACACCCACTGCAGGGCAAAGGCCTCTCCCACGTCTCTCCAATTAACCCTGTCCTTCGCCAGTTGCGGCCACCGTATCGCTGCAAACTTCTTGATCTCATCCGCCCACATAACTAACTAATGAACAAACCTCCTATGAACGCCTCTTTACCACGAGATGCAAATCTTAGTGCCAGAGAGCCCAACCATTATGTGTGTCTCCAAGCTTGGTCTTGTAGAGCAAAATAAGCATCCCTTCATTTTGCCTTTCACACTAGTCTGGAACTTACGAAGATCATCATCATCATCAGTCTGGCTACGCTCATTGAAGAACAAAGGCCTCTCCAAAATTTCTTCAACTAATATTGTCCTGTGCCTGTTGCCGCCTTATACCCGTGAACATCTAAATATAATCCGCTCTCCTAACTTTCTGCAGCCCCTACTACGATTGCCTTCTCTTCAGTCTTTTACCCTTAAGATCAATCGGTTATCTTGCCGTAGCACTCCATGCCCTGTCCAAGCCCATTTCTTCCTCTTGATTTCGACTAAGATATCAGTAACCGGTGCTGCACCACTCTGCCTGCACCACTCTGCCTTCTTCCGGTCTCTTAATGTTGCTCCGATCATTTTTCTTTCCATACCTCACTGCGCTGTCTTCAACTTAAGTTGAACGCTCATTGCTAGCGTCCACGTTTATACCCCATAGGTGTGTATCGGTGAGATACAGGTTTTGGGCAGTCTTCTCTCGATGGATATTAGAAATGGAAAATACCTGTCTGTAAAAGATGACCATAGAATTCGCACGCTCAAATGACCGAAGAGGAAGCCGTGGCGTAAACTGCACAACGAGCAGGGTTGCCAGGTGGGTGGAAAGCTTTCTTTTGTTGCAGAATCTTAGATAAGCGTATGTCCTGCAACTGTCCAGCTGACTCCTTTATTTAACGCCTAATTCCGGTTCAGAACATTAATTTATGTTTCATAAGCCTACTCGCGTGGGTTTCTAACACTGCTTGAAGTAGCCTGGTAGGGGCAACAAACACGAAACAGTAAACCCAGATTTTGCTCCAACGATCCCCCCCCCCCCCCAAAAAAAAACGACTAAGATTTCAGGAAAACAGAAAATCTAGCTAATTGTCACTGGTTGTGCATATTTCACAGGCAAGCAGACGAATGTGGTGAATGGCGTTATTTTTTATTTTAACTTACATTTTGCCAATCAAGCTTGAAGCTGAGAACAGGAAAAGATTACCTCTTCGAACACGAACAGGAATATAACGCGAGCGGTGAGATCCCGATCGAAGCCGAAAACAGCTCTTGTTCGACACATTATTTCTTGCGCAAAGTGTTTTCGTAAATAACTGACAAAAATAATTTTTTTTTTTTACTCAAATGGTAGGATACTGTAAGTTTATGTATTACGAGCTCGATATAACAAATTCGAAGTGCAACAGGCCAGACCACGGCAAGAAATTTCGGTGTTGTACCTCACTGTGTTTGCATCAAAAACTTTTTCGACCGTAAGCAATGAAGTTGTGGCTCTCCTATGTCACTTTAAGGAGGCTTTGTAACGAGGATTTTCTATGATTTTATGACTAAGCATAACCAAATCGAATCAAAACCATAAAGTACACCGCCACTCCAGATGATCCACAGTGATGTGCACAACTACAGTTATGTGCATGACTGCTGGCCACAACAATGTTGGTGACTATAAAGAAAAAATAAGAATTACTATTCTATTACCGGGGTCTAATTAAAACTGCGCTTTCCTTTCTTTGACAAAGAGTTCAAAATTCCTGGAAAGGTGAAAAAATGAATACAGCTCCTGCCACCAATAGCGGTATCGGCAAGCAAGCTGCGTGGGTATAGGTAGTTTTTTTTTAGTGTTGGCAGACACTTGAAGGCCAACAAAAAGGGTTAAGCTTAAGTTAAGGACAATGCAGCGAGCTATGGAAAGAAAAATGATAGGTGAAGCGTTAAGAAATTGGAAGCGGGTGGACTGGGTGAGGGAAGAAACTCTGGTTTATGACATCCTAGTCGAAATCAAGAGGAAGAAGTGGGCTTGGGCAAGGCATGTAATGCCAAAGCATGATCTTGTCCTTAAAGGGAAACTGCATATGTTTTAGAAATCAGCGAGCTTAAGAGGGTAGAATGTGTGAAACTTGGAGGTAAAGCATGCGAAGTCTTTTTGGGCTAGCACTTGAAATAGTGAAGTAATCGCCCATTAAAATCCGGACGCCCTTCAAGCTTCTCCGCAGCGCACAACGCCAAGTTGGGGGGGGGGGGGGGGGGGATGATGACGTAATAGAAGGCATCGGTACATTTGCAACGCACAAATGCCTGCTTTGAAAGAAAAAAAAACAACGCCACCGAAGGCGAACCCTGCCGAGAGTGTTTGGCAGCGTCTAAAGCGTGAGGGCAGGATGTGGCTGACGACAGCGGTAATTTGAAATCATACCTTCCGTGACGTCACGCTGAGTTTTCCTGCACTCCTCCAGTGCATTGAGGAGAAGCGCAAATTTCAATCGTCGATTACGTCACTATTTTAAGTGCTAGTGCAAAAACACTTGGCATGCTTTACCTACAGCTTACATAGATTTGAATCCTTGAATATCGCGAAATTTTCAAAAAAGTGCTGCAGCTGCCCTTTATGGGTAACGGAGGGAATTCCAAGAGAAGGAAAGCGTATAGCAGGGGGCGACAGAAAGTCAGGTGGGTGGCAGATATTGAGAAGTTTGCGAGGATACGGTGGCCGTAGCTGGCAAACGACAGGGTTAATTGGAGAGACACGGGAGAGGCCTTAGTCTTGCAGTGCGCGTAATAAGGCTGATGATGATTATTGGGTTCTTTGCAGTTCACTGGGGCTAGACTCGGATGCCGTTCATTATTAAGCAAGAGTTACATATTCATTTTCAGTCTTTACGTCGCAACTTTAAATCGGGGGGAGAGGAACATTTAAACTGTTAACTGTATTAGAATTTGGTAGTATTGCATTCTACTCATTTCATTCAAATTCTGCTCATTGTTTATTTGAACTGTTGTACGTGATTTGCATATTGTTCCAACTTCTTTGACTTTGTGTTTCATTCATTGTTTGATGCACTACGTCCCCCCTTCCCCCTCTCATGTATTACCCTGCAAAAAGGCCCTGAAGGGTTCCAACTGAACAGACCTGAACATAGGAAAGCAAGGCAATATAATCAGATCTTACAAGCGCACAACTTTTATGAAATTGTTTCAGTGTGCCTTAAAAACGGTCCCTCTGTGATGACAAACTGAGTGCTTTCTACTTGTTGCATCTCTGGAGCCATTCCTGCAGCGTTGACGCCAATGTTGCGTCAAAAAGCGAACAATTCAATGCTGAAGCTGTTGCACGTGATGAAGATAAAAGTTACTTACTTGGTACAAGGCTAAATTGCGCCAATAAGGTATTGTGAAGTTAAAGTAGTTTGTGCCAAAATTATGTCTTGTCGGTTTCGAAATTTCCGTGTTTCCACCGATGTTCATTGAGGCGACCCATTTCGTAGGAGTGTTGTGTATCGTTAAGATAAGTATAGTGCCCGTTGGCAGAAGCCTACCGGGACGAAATGTCACATGTCTGTTGGCGATAAGGATGGTTACTGGGCTGAAAAGGTAAAAGCGTTGTGTGTTAATTGAGGGAACACTAAGAATTGTGTTTTACGCAGAGGTGTTTTAAGGTGAAAAAAAATGAAAAATTCACATGTGCACTGGACGCAAGCTCCGCGCACAATCCCGTAAAAGCAGGCGTGAACACTGACAACGTTAAATATTGGAGCGCTTAGCATAGAGCCGAAACACTCCATACAAATTGGAAACTCAAAGCTGAACGCTCAATATCCAATGCTTGTGTGATGAGCATGTGATATCTCGCAGCACGTGATATTTGGTAGCAGTGTTTGTGGCCAAATGTGGAGATAAAGTTTCCTTGTCACTTCCGAACGATTTTTAAACATAACTGTACGAAGACATGCGAAAATTTCGTCGCGAAAAAATCTGGAAGCACACAAAATACTCTCACCAACAGCTTGACTCCAGCGTTTGCTTGAACTTTTTCGCCCCCCCACAATGTTACGATCTGATTTTATTTATGGCGCTGAGTGTCCCATAGATACTCAGGCTGTGAGGGACGCCGTGGTGAAGGGCTCCGGAAATTTCGGACAACTGGGGTTCTTTAACGTGCACTGAAATCGCGCAGTACACGGGCCTCTCTAATTTCGCTGTCATCAAGATTCGACCGCTGCGGCCGGGATCGAAGCCGCGTCATCCGGGCCGATCGCCGTAACCACTCAGTCACCGCGGCGGCGCAAACATACATCTGAATGGGCCCCTGTAAGTATGCGTGATGTTCTGGCAGCAAGCGAAAATAACGAAACCATCGAGCGCATGGGCAGTTGAGGGAGCCGCTCTGCAATTGTTATTTGCCGTCATCTGCGCTGTCTTTGTGAAGACAAAAGCGCTCCGCCCGCGCGGCATGTACTGATCATGTTAGTTATAGGATCCCGCTGTACGCACCGCTCATCTCGTGGCTGAAAAAAAACATCGATTATGCGTCGGCCATCTGGGACCCGGATCAAGCATACCTTATATAGATGACTTGGAATCTTTGCAAAACCGTGCCGTTAGATTCACCTTCTCGGATTATTCTTGTCATACTAGCGTCACCGCACTAAAGGCTCGCGCCGAGCTTGATACGTTATCACATCGTCGCAAACTATCAGGCGACCCTTTTCCATAAACTTTACCATCATGTTCTGCTCCATGACGATTTTTTTCAATAACCTAAATGTTTTTTTCCACGTCGCGACCACCCGCTTAAAGTTAAGCGCATATCATGCCACACTTCTTCTTTTGCGAACTCTTTCATACTACGTACTATAGTCGACTGGAATAATCTACCATCACACATCGCCTCCGAAAGGAATCTTAACAAGTTTCAGGAACTTCTAACCCAATTGTCTGTTTAGCTTTACTAATTGATTGTACCACATGCTGCATTCAGCTGTATTGTTATTTTGTTTTGTTCCTGCGGTTGTTATGCCTCTAAAACAGTGTCTGTTCTTTTTTCGTGTAAATTACAATGTATACTACAGGTTTTGTTTGTTTCTTGTTTTGTTTTCTACTTGTGCTTTCTGTATTTATGTATTGCACCTGGGCGCTTGCTCATTCTTGTTTTGTGTTCTTGTGTGTCAATGCTCCCCCCTATGTAATACCCTCGATTGAGGGCCTTTAGGGGTTTATTGAATGAAATAAAAATGTGAACAGCGGTAAGTAAAACCGCCAGAATACATACCTATCAGTATTTGCAGTCGTAATCACTTTTCTCGTCATCCTCGAACCGTAGCCAGGGCGGTGCCAGAAAGCTGAAAGTTCTCCCAACACCTGCAAAAAGTAATGTGTCCGGATACGTTTAGAGGGAGAAAGGTTGAGAAAACATAAAAAACTGGCCGGTTATTATAGTTCTGAAAAATGCGCCGAAAGACTTCAAAGTTACCATCGCTGGCACTAACTCCTGTCCTGAGCCACATGTCTTTTTTTATTGATATATTTAATTTATTTCCACAAAACAAGAAGGTACAAGTTTGTGGTGGAAAATAAATGAAAAAAGCTGCAAAGAAGGCAACTTGACTGGCCCCAAGTTTCGTTTACAATGGCTCCAGCAGGGCTGGAGGGACACTTGTTAAACAAAAATAAAAAAGAAGACCGAAAGACCAAATGCAAATTCTTATAACTGCTTTAAGATATGAAGAAATGCTTGAAAAGGAGGTAAGAAAGGAAAAGAAAGAAAAAGTACAAGTACAACTGTATACAGTCAAACGCAAAAAAACTTCACGCAGATTTCCTGAGGGATAAGTGATCACATCGATGTTACATCTGGAAAGGCCATCAAGTAAACTTTGAAGGCGCTGGCATGACATTTGCTCACCATAAGTACCACTTAGGTGAAGAACACACCAGGTCTCAGGAGATCAAAATAAGTAAGCGCTGCATGTTCTGCGTGATTAGCTAGCTGTGAACGCCAATAATTTTGCATGTCTTCTGTGAGTTGACAATAAGGGGTGGTTTATTAGTGCAGGGAAATTTAGGGTTCTAAGCACACAGAAAAGAGGAGCGGAATGAAAGTCGTGAGGCTTATTGCTTAAGATACAAAGAAAGTTCTTCTGAAAAACAAACAGCTTATGGATGTTTCTGTTCGTAGTTGTCCCCCATACGAGAAAGCAGACATGGTGGCTGGGAAAATGTATACCATAAATAAACAGTGTTACGCATTGATGCAGGTACCCGAGGCAATGGACAACACCCAGCACCTGTGACAGTTTGCCAGCGCTGAAATCTCTATGCGATTGCCAGGACATGTCGTGATCAAGGTGGCCAACCAAACCTTTGACTGATCGTAAAACTTGAATTGTAAAGGTGTTAAGAAGCATATCTCCAGGTAAAGAGAAATTCATATTTTTTAGATAACTGCTTAAGGCTTTGGTTTTTTTTTTATGTTGATTACTGGGCAGTTTTCTAGAGACCCCTGATGTAATTTAGAAAGCACGCTGTTAACACGTAGGACTAAATCATCTGGGGATTTGGATGAAAAGAGAAGAGTGGAGCATGTGAGGTAATTTAAAACTACTTGCTTTATCATAAATTTGCTTTCTTACACTAGAGAAAACAAAGTTAAACAAATTAACATGGAAAAGAACGTTGTCTCTGCTTGAGTCGTGCTGAACCGGTTATATTTTGAGCATTTATTTATATCACAAAGACAACGCAGTCAATTCATGGATGCTATTCCTTTTTTTATGCGTCCCCTGGAGCCAAGAAAATTTTGACCACACTTTCCAAGCAAACTCGCCGCTAAGTAAAGCGCGAACCACGGCGGCCACGCAGACTGAAAATGGTGGCATTCCTGACGGAGGAGAAAGCGCGCTCCGCCGAATGCCAGCTTTTCTGCACGATGCGGGCAAGCAATGAACCCTTGCAAGAAGCATTGAAAGCGCTTCTGGGGGCCAGTGATGGTAGCGGCGTGGCTTTGCTCGTGCCGGCGATAAGGCGAGCATAAGATCATCGGATAGGTCAGCCAGATGTGCCGACGCCCCTTGGCTCTCTGCTGGGCATCTGCTGATAGAGCGCACTGGCATGCAGTTTTTCCCAGTTTGACCACCGCTCGCGTATTTGGTAAATTGTTTTTTGAGGAAAGGTTTGGTTTGGTTTGGTTTGGTTTGGTTTATCGGGTTTAACGTCCCAAAACGACTAAGGCTATGAGAGACGCCGTAGTGGAGGGCTCCGGAAATTTCGACCACCTGGGGTTCATTAACGTGCACTGACATCGCACAGTACACGGGCCTCTAGAATTTCTCCTCCAAAGAAATTCAACCGCCGCGGCCGGGATCGAACCCACGTCTTTCGGGTCACCAGCCGAGCACCATAACCACTGAGCCACCGCGTCGGCTGTTTTTTGAGGAAAGGAAATGGCACAGTAACTGTCTCACATCTATCGGCGGACACCCGAACCGCGTTGTAAGGGAAGGGAGGAAGGTAGGAATGAAAAATGAAAGAGAGAAAGAGGTGCCGTAGTGGAGGTCTCAGGAATAATTTCGACCACCTGGGATCTTTAACGTGCACTGAGATCGTACAGCACACGGACGCCTCTTGCGTTTCGCCTCCATCGAAACGCGACCGCCGCGATCGGGTTCGAATCCGGGTACTCCGGCCGGCGTGGGTACGTATATATAGACGCAGTTGGTTCGTCAGTAGACGTTATACCAGACAGCGCACCGAACGCTCTTGCCGATGGCGAGCGCAGCGGTCACTACGCCAGCCACTTTTCTTCGTCGAGCGCGGTCGCACCTTGGCTGTATGCCCGTGGCTGCAGCTTTGCGTCCGACCCGCCGCAAGAGCCGTTCCCTAGCAACCGCCGCACCTGCGCTTCGCTTAGAACGAAAACGATTAATGAACTGCGGCAGTCCAGACTGCTGTGCATTATGCATGGCAATTACACGATTGAAGACAATGTCCTCTTATAAGACATTATTGCGTATGCCGGCCCAAGATGACAATCACTCTGATAAGACATTATTGCGTATGCCGACCCAAGATGACAATAACTGCATCGAACTTTAAGGCGAAAATTCGAGGAAACTACCTATGTGATACCAACAACGTAATCTACGTTCTTGGTTAATCATTTCACAAAATTCAGTATACACCGTGTTTCGTCTACACTGATCATTTTTTACCTCTTTTCCACTGTTAGCGCTGCTTTTTCTTTCGTAACGTATTGCTTATCCCTGAAAGAGCACCACATCTTAGTACCATACCCCTTCACACTAGGCGTTGTTTAATCAAAAATGGTATTCAGTTGGGTTCTTATCGGTCTGATTTTTTTTGTTAGCATTTTCTGGTGCATTTGAGAACACAACGAAAATAATTATTATTATTTTTTATTTTTTCCACAATTTGATTGCAGTGATACTCCACGAAGATTTAATCATTTTTGAGTGTGCTTAGTTGACTACATTTATCTCTCACTGCCGATTGATACTGGGGTGTTTGCCGCTGCGACCAGCCATCCAGAATGTACCCTCCCCGCATACGTGCACTTACAAAATGTGTGTTTTGCTTGTACCATACCACTAGGAAGAAGGCTAGACCCTGGTCGAAACGTTAGAATAAAGACAGTTGTTTCTGTAGCGATAACTACACTACTGCAGCTACACCAGCCGCTTCGCCTCTTCAGCATGGTCGCACTTTCGTCATGGTCGCACCGACCTTGAGCGCTTGCCTAAAACCACCGCCATGGACACCCGAACGGCACCGTACAGCCGTACAGGAAGGGAGGAAGCGGGAATGAAAGAAGAAAGAGAAAGAGGGGCCGTAATGATGAAAATGAAAATTGTATTTCAGGAAAAGAAATTACGGAGTAACTGTCTCGTATATCTCGGTGGACATCCGTCATCCGTTTGTAGAGGGAGGCAGGAAGTGGGAGTGAAGCAAGAAGCAGAAAGAGGGACCTTAATGAAGAAAATTAATTTGAGGAAAGGAAATTGCGCAGTAATTGTTTCACATGTCTCGGTGGACACTCATCATCCGTTTGATGACGTCAGAGATTGAAGGTTTGAAGGTTTATTAAAACGAAATACAAATGAGTTGTAAGTTTCATAAAAAAGTTAGTACAGTAGTAGGTCCCAAAGTGAAAACTGTCTGGGGGACCTCCCATCAGGAATACATGAGGAAAGTGCATAAGTTTGGCAGAGGAGCTATAAAAGTATACAATCAAGTTAAAACCTATTAGTGTAATTTGCGGCAATGAATAAGTTATACAATAGTTAGCGGGCATAATTTAACAAAAAAGGCATAAAATAGCAAAACATAAGAGCAATAGAAAGAACACAAAAAGACATCAGATAACAATGGGCATTGAATAAATGCATGCAGATATAATACACAGGCGGAGAAAGGAAAAAAAAAAAAAGAGGTTCCAGAAGATTAACAATATGACCGTTTGCTGTCAGAGTGGGGAACATAAAATAAGATGAAGGCAACCTTAAGCATGGCATGAAGCTGAATGGGTTGATAGGAGATGTTTTTTTAGTAAAGTGTAGAAAGCGGGCTGCGAACGTGCGGATTTGATTGCTAGTGGTAATGAATTCCAGGTTTTGATGGCGGAGAAAAAAGCAGTTTGTTTTCCATAATTTGTGTTCACTTTTGGTAGAAGCATATTATTTTGTTCAGAGAATCTAGTGTTATTGCTATTAGAAAGGAAAGATACGGAAAAACAGAGAAGTTGATTGTTATTATTGCGAGCGCGGTAGATTAGAAGACCTAACCTAAGATTAAGGAGGCATTTCAATGGCAGAATGTTTAGGTCAGAGTAAAGAGGTGAAGCAGTGGCTGTGTATGGGCTGAAAGATAAAATTCGAAGCGCTTGATTTTGAAGATGAGAAATACATGACATATGGCATGAATAGGTATTACCCCATGATGATAGGCAATAATTAAGGTGACTGTTAATGAAAGCATAGTACAGGGATAAGAGAACATGGCGTTGAAAGAAAAGTCTAGTTTTTATTAACACCCTTATTCCAAATGAAATTTTTTTACTGATAGATTTGGTGTGTAGATGAAATTTTAGATGACAGTCAAGCGTGATGCCGAGAAATGTAACGGATTCGGAGGCAGTGATAATATGATGTCCCAGATAAATGGCTGGGCTCGGGATGACATGCTTTTGATGAGAGCGGAATATCATGAAAGTGGTTTTTGTAGGATTAAGTTGTAGCAAGCTATTTTCACACCATAAAACAATATTCTGTAAGTCCATGTTTAATTTGTTTATTAGGCTTGTGAAATTGCTATCCTGAGTGAATAATGTCGTATCATCCGCGTAAAGTATACATCTTGTGTTAATTAAGGACAAAGGTAAGTCATTGATGAAAATGAGAAAAAGAAGCGGACCTAAAATGGAACCTTGTGGCACTCCTAAATTAATAGTTAAAGGGGAAGACAATGTTTCTTGTAGCTGGACAACTTGTGTACGGTTAGTGAGATAACTGCGTAAAAGAGCTAAAGCAGGCCCACAGATGCCTAGAGATTCTAATTTAGTGTACAGTATAGTGTGGTTAATTGTGTCAAATGCTTTGGTGAAATCTAAGAAAACAGCACCGGCAAACAACCCATTATCAATATATTGCTTAATACTGTCTGTGAATTCGATTAAAGCTAGTTCTGTGGAGTAATTAGGCCGGAATCCAAATTGCTGATCTGCTAACAGCTGGAATTTAATGAGGTAGTTCATTATGCGATTAACAATTAACTTTTCTATTATTTTACTAAAGAAAGGCAATATAGTTATTGGACGGTAGTTACTTAGGCATTCTTAGTCGCCTTTCTTGAATATCGGCGTCACCTTACCTTTTTTAAGTTCAGTTGGAAAAACACCAGCCCTAAATACTAAATTAATAATGTGACTAAGAACACTAGACAGCTCACGACCCACCAGCTTTACTTTGAAAGAAGGAATTTCATCGATCCCAGGAGCGGTATTTTTTAGGCTAGAAATTATTTGGAAGACTTCGTCTGGTGAAGTAGGGCGCAAGTAAAAAGAGTGAGGGCATCGACGAGGGCCACAGTAACTACTTGGAGGCGGGGAACCGCGGCGCGAGAAGAAGGAATTAAATGCATTAGCAATGTCAGTTTGATCAGTTAAAGTACACTCACCGTCAGAGACTTTCGTTATGCTCGTTTTGTTTTCGGCTATATTCAGAAATTCCTTAATTGTTACCCAATTCTTACGAGTGTCATTTCCATTTCTAAGTATTTCATTTTGGTAGTAATCTTGTTTGGAGCGTTTAAGTGCTGCGGAGAGAGTATCTGAGTATTTTTGATAGCGCTGTTTTAGGCACACGTTAAATGGCTGCTTTCTAACCTTTTTGAGAAGGTTATTTTTTTTATTTATACAGCTTAGAAGGCTTTTGGTTATCCATGGATTCCGGGGAACTGAATACCAATGAGTGATGGGAGTTACCGATGTGCATGAGCTAATTATTTCTTTGAGCTTCGCAGAAAATTTACTAAACACTTTATTGGCGCATGTTTCTTGTAGTATGCTATCCCAGTTAGTCTCAGCCACTATCGCAACAAACCGGTTTCTATCAAATGTTTGCTTATAACGTTTTCTGGGGGGCGTGTTATTAGGGCATTCAATTAACAGGAAAGTGGGATAATGGTCCGTGATATCAAAGTTGATGACTCCTGCGATTTGAGGCGTAATGACATTAGATAATATATGATCAATGAGGGTGCTAGAGCCTCGATGAGCAATGCGCGTTGGTGACGCCAGTAATGACTCCAAACCATGGCCGAGAAAGCAGTTTGTGTATACAGAACAAGAGCTGTCAGAAATGTCAGTTATGTCAATATTAATGTCACCTACGATTACAATGTTCTTGTTTTCACGATTTAGAATTTGGAGGATGACTTCTAGTTCGTGGCAAAAGTGCTCGTAAGACGCGGATGGTGAGCGATAGATACTACCAATGACAGTGTTTCTGTGTGAAGCAAAAATTGCTTTGTCAAATTCTAACCATACTGATTCGCACTTTTCTGTTTGAAACGCGATGTCGTGACGGCGTTTGTATGATATAGCGTTAGAAATAAAGATAGCAGATCCTCCGTGTCGATCAGCTGACCTGTGATAGTATTCATTGTGATAGCCAGGAAGAGCAAACAGCCTATCATCGTCGGATGACAGCCATGTCTCAGAAAGACAAATGATTGAAAAGGCGTGATCAACGAGCGTTAAAAAGTTTACTAAGTCATCGTAATGCCTTGGTAAACTGCGAGAATTAAAATGATTGGTTGGTTTATGGGGTTTAACGTCCCAAAGCAACTAAGGCTATGAGAGACGCCGTAGTGGAGGGCTCCGGAAATTTCGACCACCTGGGGTTCTTTAACGTGCACTGACATCGCACAGTACACGGGCCTCTAGAATTTTTCCTCCAAAGAAATTCAGCCGCCGCGGCCGGGATCGAACCCGCGTCTTTCGGGCCAGCAGCCGAGCACCATAGCCACTGAGCCACCGCGGCGGCAGAATTAAAATGAATAATAGACTTATAGGTATCAGCTGAATTAAGGAGGAGGCTTTTAAAGTGGTCTAATGAGAAGTGCATGATGATTATTGATATGTGGTGCTCCTTTTACGTGAAGACTGAAAGATCATCAACTCCAGAGATACGGTAGACGTCGCTATCCTTGGTCTCCCTTGCCTTGATACGGCCATTGTCTACCCACACAAACTCCCAGTTTTTTTCTTTTTTCAGAGCCAGTGCTTTGCCAAGAAGACGTTTGTTCTCTGGGGTTAGGTGATCGTTCACGTAGATGGGCTTGTCATTGTCAGCATGGACCTTAAATCCGATGGAGCTCATGGAGATGCGTGCTTTTCTTGCTTTGGAAATAAATTCTGCCTTCTTAACGCGGGAAAAAAATCGTGCTATGATGTTCGTGTCGGTTTTCGCAGGAACTCGATGCGCAACTTCAATGTCAGTGCTAGAAACTGAACAACCTATTTTCGAGCCAATTTCTTCCAGAATTGCGACGCAGCTCTCACCCTGAGTCGAAGGAACTCCCTTAACCTCAACGTTATTTATCCTGGAATATTGCTCCTGTTCAGACAATCGCTGTGATAACTGCTTATTGCAACGAGCAAGTTCCTTATTCTCTTTTGTCAAGTCAGCTTGCCAAGTAAATGCCCCGCCGCGGTGGCTTAGTGGTTATGGCACTCGGCTGCTGGCCCGAAAGACGCAGGTTCGATCCCGGCCGCGGCGGCTGAATTTCGCAGGAAACGAAGTTCTAGAGGCCCGTGTATTGTGCGATGTGAGTGCATGTTAAAGAACCCCAGGTGGTCGAAATTTCCGGAGCCCTTCACTACGGCGTCCCTCGTAGCCTGAGTCGCTTTGGGACGTTAAACTGCCATAAAATAAACCAATCATCAGTAGCATTACACAGCTTAACCACAGCGAAGCTATGCGTAGTCACGGCCCTTATCTCGCTAATTAATGACGCAGTAATTCTCTCTCATCTCGGGGGACACCTAAACCGCACCGTACAGGGAGGAAGGAAGTGGGAGTGAAAGAAGAAAGAGAATAAGGGGCCGTAATGAAGAAAATGAAAATTGTATTCCATGAAAAGAAATTACCAGGGACTGTGTCGCATATCTTGGTGGACACCCGTCATCCGTTTGTAGAGGAAGGGAGGAAGTGGGAGTGAAAGAAGAAACAGAAATACGGGCTGTAATGAAGAAAATGAAAGTGACGAAGATGACAAAGGAACGCCCAGCGAAACACTGCGGCGAAAGAATGACTTTGCATTATATATATATATATATCTATATATATATATATATATATATATATATATATATATATATATATATATATACATGCACAATACTATATAATGCCAGTCTAAAATCCGCTTCTCATTACTTCAGTAAAAGTGCCAACGTGAAAATCGCTGCGAGATGATCACACACGATGCTAAAGGTGTTAATGCTGTGTGTAGTGTAGCAACTAATCTCGCCGAAATTACCGCTTAAAAAGAGGAAACAAATAACAACGTCCCAGAAAGCATTGGTTTCCGAAACCCCTATACTTGTTTTTCAGCATCGTGGCCAATTCATTCCCCCACCTTTGCTATAATGAACCCATTCGCTTGTTTTTCTGTCTCATATGAGTTCTAAACAAAAAGCGACAGTTGATCAAGGAGCCTGCACTAATAAAAAGGGCTCATAAACTGCTTAGCCTTCGAAGCACCAACGAGAACCGGCAACGCACAGCAAGCGTAGTACTTACTATGTTGTGCGGTATCGTTCCCTTCTCCCAGTCGTCATATACATGGGAAGATACCATCCACGTGCCATTGGTGTAGAGCCTACAATATGTTCTGAGCTCGTAATCGCCTGAAATAGGTTAAAAGACTGTGTGGTACAGCGTAGACAAGCTTCCATCATTCACTCTGCCTGCTGTGCTTGTGAGTTTTTTAAGACGACGAATGTTTCAACAACTCATCCAAACTTGCGCTTTTTTAGTACGATATAGTACAGTGCCAGTGTGATTCCAGTCCACGACACTTGCGTACATGCATACATTATCATCTGGAGTGGTGCCACAGGACTGGAAGGTAGGCAAGGTGATTCCAGTACCAAAAAAAGGTTTGCCATCTTCATGCAAGAGCTATCGTCCCATATCCCTCACAAGCATTTGTTCGAAGTTAATGGAACATGTAATTTACTCTCACATCGTCAATTCCCTTATATCAGTAAATTTCTTTCATCCTTGTCAGCACGGTTTCCGAAAAGGTATGTCATGTGACACTCAACTAGCTCTCTTCATTAATGACGTTAGTACTAACCTAGACCTTAACATACCAGTGGATGCATTATTTTTGGATTTTGAGAAAGCTTTCGACAAAGTTCCCCATAGACGGCTTTTTCTTAAACTTTCACGACTGAACCTTAACCCTCTCATTCTTGATTGGATACGAAGCTTCCTCACTAACCGTCAACAGTTCGTACATGCTAATGAACACTCCTCCCCCTTGCACCCCGTTGTTTCTGGTGTGCCACAAGGCACAGTACTCGGCCCTTTGCTTTTCTTAATCTACATTAATGACTTGCCTACTGGTATCACTTCTAACATGCGATTGTTTGCAGATGACTGCGTAATCTACCGGCCTATCACTAACACCAGCGATCCCGAAATATTGCAAGCAGACCTGCACTACATCGAATCTTGGTGCAACAAATGGCTCATGTCTTTAAACACTAATAAAACATCGTTAATTACATTTCATCGCAGGCAGTCCTTTGTTTCACCAAATTACTATATCTCTGGCTCTGTAATTTCCGCTGTTGAATCTTATAAATACCTTGGTGTCACCATTTCTAATTCCCTGAACTGGGCTTCCCACATTTCTAACATTACTAAAGACGCCAACCGCGTGCTCGGTATTCTACGCCGTAACCTGCGTCTAGCACCTCCTTCTATAAAACAGCTTACCTACATAACACTCGTCCGTCCCAAATTGGAGTACGCATGTGCAGTTTGGGACCCTCATCAGACAAATATTTCTCTCGCCCTCGAATCCATTCAAAATCGTGCAGCAAGATTCATTCATTCGAACTACTCCTATCATTCAAGTGTCACTAATATGAAGTTGCAATCTAATCTTCCATCCCTCGATTCGCGACGTAAAATAGCCAGACTATGCCTTTTTCACAAGTTTTACCACTCATCACTTGGAAGCTGTGTCATCGTCCCTGCACATCGAGCCTCTCACCGCCTTAACCACGGTAAAGCAGTCTACCCGCCATCAGCACATACCACTGCGCATCTGAACGCTTTTTTCGTTCAGACAGCAAAGGACTGGAATCACCTTCCTGCCGAAGCAGTTCGCCACATCCATCCAGACCGCTTCAAGTCATTCATCGAAAGAATAACATAACGCCTGTAATAAGCCCACCCCTCATGTAATACCCCAACTGGGGCATTTGAGGTATAATAAATAAATAAACATGCATAAGCGCATACATATGGATACATACTGCATGTGTATTGCATACATACAACGTCAATCAAATGCATACGCATTGCATTTGACGTCTTTTGCGTTCATAAGCTTCCTGTTTAGGGTGCTGTGGAAAATAAATCACCAGACCTCCCACAAAGGAGGCCAACTTCAAGGAATTACTTAGCCACTCAGTGCATGGCCAATAGAAATTAACGGTAGAAGTAGCAATACACAGATATTAATTCACTGAATTAATCCCTTTGTGTGATCCGCAACATTCACCGAGAAGACCTGCTCGGCTGCTAGTTTTTTTCCAGCCAGCCCCTACTAACGACCTTCGCGGAAACCGTCCGCGAAGAAGTGCAGAATGCGCTTGGCACCCTGTCATCGACGCCTCTAAAGGAAGCTCACGAGATAACCTATGTTTTTTGCGGAACGCAGTGCTAGGTCCAGACGAAACACCCCAATGGGTCTTCGGGCGGGATATAGTCGTTCCAGAGCACCACCCCATGGCCCACGCGCTCCCAGCCAACAAGCAACGCTCAAGCCTCAGAAAATGCGACACCTAGAGGAAATCCTACATTCGCCCTCTCTGTTTCCACTGCGTTGAGGCCGACATTTTTTTGCACTGCCCGTACCGACGTATCGGATCCCGTAGTTCTGCAATAGACGCACCGTGACTACGCTCAGACCAACTCGCGAAAGAAGAAGACGACTACCTGCGCCGAGAGGAGAATCTGCCAAATAGCGCTTTGCTCTCCCTATCGCCGTCAGCCTCGCGCTTCTCGCGTTGTCAAGCCGTAGCGACGCAGCTGCAGTGCGAGGAATGTTTCCCAGCTCCCGAAGGCGAAACTAGACTGCAATTTTTGGAGATGAGTTTGCTTAACCATGAACCGCTGAAGATGCTCCGCCGACCACAACTCATGCGTCCACCATATCCACTACGACAACGCTGCACACGAGGACCAGCTCGACAAAAACAGTACCCAACATCAAAAAAAAAAAATTAGGGGTGCAATTTGACGATCTAAAGGGCGCGAGGCGAAAGCCATATCGTGCGGATTTAATTTATAAATTGGTTTTTGAAGAAAGGAAATGGCGCAGTATCTGTCTCACATATCTCGGCGGACACCTGAACCGCGCCGTAAGGTAAGGGAGGAAGGTGGGAGTGAAAGAAGAAAGAGGTGCCGTAGTGGAGGTCTCCGGAATAATTTAGACCACCTGGGGATCTTTAACGTGCTCCTCTTGCGTTTCCCCTCCATCGAAACGCGGCCGCCGCGGTAGGGTTTGCACCCGGGCACTCCGGCTCGGTAGACGAGCGCCTTACCACTTAGCCACCGCGGCGGGTACGGATTTAATTTGCATCTCATGATTTCCGTTGACGCTCTGCAGCGCGAGTGCGCTTGGTTGCTGGCGAAACGGGAGATGGCTTGGGAGTCATCCGTCTGAAACAACTCGAAGCAGAGGCCTGGCTCGGTCGGATGGAATGCCAGCGCCACACGACGTTGGCTCCACCAAAGCACCAAGCGCATGCTCAGTAGGGAGCGGCGCGGCCACCCCCAACCGCGTGGCGATGATGTCATCAAAATGATTGACAGCTATAGTGTGACAGTTTTCGAGGAAGGACGGACGGACAAAGATGAGCCATTAAAGTATTTGACCTTAAATCGACGCCTTTGTCCAGAGGAATGAGTACATCATGCGTCGTCAGTAATCGCAGCACCCAAAAAAGGCGACATCAAACTCCAAGGACAACCTGCAAAACCTGAACACGAACCGCCGACCTTAAAGTCTTAATAGACAACTGAAAAGCTACTGCCCTAGTAGGAAAAAAGAGGGGAGTACTGTGGGATGAGTGGAATATTCTGCACGCAGCATAAGAAAGTGACGACCACTTGGGGCGGCCCGGAAATCCGCATCGCTAATGGGCACCTAGTTTCACCGTCAAGACTGTACCGTACAGGGGAAGGCCAAGAGAACCTCGCCGGAAGATACAACTAAATAAGGAAAAAAAAATGAGCATGACGGCTATACCAGCAACAACAATGTGAACATGAATTCTGAGACGCGAACATAACACGGGCAGACAAAATACTTAAAAACTAGGAAATCCCAGGGCATTGATAAAACATGAAAGCTAAAAACGCCATTACAACAAGGCTAAAGTGATGAAAGGGGAAAAGTACAGAGCGGCTAATTAAAACAAGCTCGTTGCATCGAGGCCGAGCCTCGGCACGGAAAGCTCAACCCCAGTTAAATCTGCTACCCCAAAAGCGCTGTCGTTCGACCAAGAAACTTAATTCTTTTGTAAGGCTAATTTATAATCCACTGACGCATTTTTTGACCGCTCGCAAAATGTCTTGAGATTCTACAATTTCGCGGGTGAGCTGGTCTCTGTTGTTATTATGATAGAGCATTCGTCTAGCAGCGTTCTGCACTGACAGGACCTGCAGCGTTGGGCAAGGATGCCATCGATTTACACTTGTTGCAATTTACTGCGCGTGTTACCGACGAATTGTAGAAAATTGTTGGCGCAAAGCCGAACCTCTGGGGTACCCGACAAAGGCAGCCGTGCTGTAAGCGCAAGCCTACGTGGAACTTGAAAGTCGTTTACAGTCCTTTCCGGTTCTATGCAAATTGCAGAAAACGTTGAGACTGAAATTCATACCGACGCAAGCAGCGTGGGTCTATGCGCCTTCTTCGTTCAGAAAAGGGAAGGACTGGATAAACTATTCCTGCTTGCCAGCCGTCGCCTTTCGGAGGCCGAGGCCAACTATTCCCCGACAGAGAAGTGCCTCGCTATTGTATGTGCAACGTCGAAATTCCGCCCCTGCCTGTAAGGCCGATCATTCTGAACAGTCAGCCATCACCACGCCTAGTGTCGGCTTGCCTATTGGAAAGTCTCCTACGGTCACCCTTCTCGGTAGAGCGTGAGCCTCTAGGAGTTCGACATCACCGTTTTCTACAAAACTGGTCGTAAGAACACCGATGCCGAATGCTTCTCTCGAACTCCTGTCGATAAACAGGGAGAAGAGGATAATAAGGAAGCCTTTTTGGGAGTAAAATGTACCAGCTACTTCGCGCAACACCAACACTGGGACCCCGACGTGCAACACCTCGTATAATATCTTTAAGGCAAGGCTTCCTTGAACTCAGCACCATTCAAGCGAGTTTTGTTGCGAAAGCAGCACTACGCTAGTCGCCGAGCCACTTCGCGGAGCTCTGGAAAGGCAAAAATTGGGCATGCGCGAAGAGTGGGTGACGTCGCACGGCGCGCAGCGGGGTTGGAGGGACAGGCCCACACCATGTCATAGGTGTCAGAAGACACTGCACTACAGTGTGGGCAGCTGCCGCTAAAGGAGGGGTCAAAATGTGTTAGCGCTGCCGGGCACAACAATGTATTGGTGAGAAGGCGGAGAAGGAGCCGCTCATCCGCCTTCTTCAGGCCTTTACATGGGCTAGGGTAAAGGCGATGACAATTTTGATAATATGTTGTAATATCTTTGAATGTATATACCGGATTAAAATCGGGTTCCTGATCGGATGGGGAGGAGAAAACAGCCCGGTGAGAGAGCGCGCGGGCGGCTGCGTCTGCTGCCTCGTTTCCTGCCAACCCCTGATGAGCAGGGGCCCATATGAGGTAAAGGTGTGCGGGGTCCGTATCCCGTATGCAATTTTGGTATATTCGATAGGCTAGGAAGGGAGTGCAGCCTTGTTCAACGTTCCGACAGGCCCCTCGCGAGTCGGTGATTATGTATTTTGAATTGGAATGTGAGGCCGCGAGAGCGATCGCGACCTCTTCTGCTTGTGTTGCACTGCGGGCTCTGAAAGTTAGGCCGTTAACTGTGTTGCTGTTGTGAACTACCGCGGCCGTGTACCATCCCCCATGGTGAGGGCCGGAGGCGTCCACGTAGTATACACCTGTTTTGTTGCCATAATATCGGGCTAGCGCTTCCGCTCGTGCCAGGCGCCGACCATTATGGTCTTCATGTGACATGTTTGCTGGAAGAGGCCGCACGTGGAGGGCACGTCTCCACAGTTCCGCGATGCGAAACCTGTCTTCCATTGGAGGGGTGTGTTGGATATGGAGTCGAGCAAGAAGGCGGCGACCCGACTCCGTTAGCGACAAGCGCGTGTACTGGTTTGTAAGGTGCGCCTCCCGGAGCTCCCGGAAAGTATTCACCACCCCAAGAGCCATAAGCCGGCTGTTTGAAGTAGTGATGGGGAGGTCAAGGGCACGTTTAACAATTTTGCGAAGGATGACCTCAAGGGCGTCCTCCTCTTGTTTCCGTAGGTGGAGATAAGGAGTCGAATAGAGAATTCGACTAGTTACGAAGGCGTTTGCCAGCCGCAAGGCATCCTGACCCACGTACGCGCACAGTCCTCAGCGACTCCAAAAGAGCAATACAAAATTACTCGGCAGGTTTTATCTGCCACCCCGCTGCACGCATCCTTCGTGGCTGCACTCCCGACCATAAGATCAACCTGGTCTGGGTACCCGCCCACGCGGGAAACTCTGGAAACGAAGGGGTCGACCGACTAGCCCAAGAACTAACCAACCGGGCGGCCGGCCCCACGGACCCAGACGCTCTTGCCGAGGCTCCCCAGACCTTTGCCGAAATTACCAACCTCTACAGAGAGATGAGACGCCAGTTCCCGCCTCCACACCCCGACTTGAATCGAGCGCAAGCCACCTTGCTCCGCAGGTTGCAGACACACTCCATCCTTAGCCATTCTAGACTTTCACTCTTCACAGACGGGGAATACGACCCCGTCTGCCAAAATTGTTACCAGGGAGAAATCGCCACCCAGGCTCACATCCTCTGGGGTTGCGCGGGAAATCCGCCCCCTGGAACCTTACTGCCAGCTCCCTCCGAAGACGGATGGAACCAACTCCTCAAAAGGCCAGACAAGAGCATCCAACTGGCACTCATTTCGTGGGCCCAGGAAGTCGCCCCCACCTGGGGGCCACACCAAGCCCACCTACCCTAAATCCCGCCAATCTATGGCAATAAAGTTGTTTCTCTCTCTCTTGGATCAGTGGACACCTCAACCATGCTTTAAGTGGCGGTAGTGACAGGTGTGCGCCGCATGCGTTGCACTGACAACGTTGTGCCAGAAACGCGGCGCTGAAGCCATAGGCCGTCGGCGTTCGTTGTGTTCATTGGCGTTGGCGTTGACCACGTTTTACACTCCGATCATTTTAAGGAAAGGAATTGCGCATAACGGCTCCCTGGGTCAGTGGACACGTGAATCATGCTTATAGGTACGTGGGGTGATGAGAGAGAGAGATGTGAGCTGCAGGCATTGACAAGGCTGTGCCATAAACGCGGCGCTGAAGCCGTAGGCCACCAGGGTTCATTGTGTTCATTGGCGTGGGCGCTGTCAACGTTTTACACTCCGATCATTTTAAGGAAAGGAAGGCGAGCTTGCGCGGCGAGGCACGCCAGCTGTGCGTAGTGACGTCACTTTCTGCTCGCGCGTGCGCAGTATGGTCATGCAAGAGCAGGCGAAGCGGCGAGACTACGGGCAATGTAGCTCACGCAAAAATATATGGCTTCGCACAGATGTTGCTTTCGCAATCCTCCAGGTTTAACCACAGCTAAACCACAGCCAATTTTGAGGCGAAAAGCTTTAGTGCTTCATACTGTCGTGACCAAGGAATGTTAGGAAGTGTGTCCGCGTTCAGGCGTCACTACTTAAAAAAAATGCGTTGAAGCTGGGAATCCAACCAGGGCCTTTGAAGCGGAGACGCTACGACTCCGCCTAGAAGGCTCAGGGTTTGAGCATGAATAAAGGCGCATCTAGTGAATGCATGAAATTCATAGAACAAAAATGAGAAAGAAAGTAAATTAAAGGAAATAAAGATAAGAAAAGAAACAAAAATAAATATAAAATTGAAAATTATTCGAAAAAATAAACAGTACGCATGGAAACACTTTCTCCTTGCACCTCTTTAGAGAGCCAAAGTGCCCACTGAATTTCTTTTTCTTCCTCTTTCTGTGTGCGAAATGGCACGCTCGTGAAGAAGACCACGTACCCCTAAACGTTGGGAACAAATTACGCGAAGAAATTATGCAGGCTTCGCACGGCGAATCAACATCGGAACACCTCGGGTTTACTTGCAGCATTTTACTCCTGGCCCCGGCTGTCCGCCGATGTCGCCCGGTATGTCAAACGTGCCTGGACTGTCAACGATGAAAACGGGCGCAGATCAGGCCAGCTGACTTTTGAAGCCCGCACCACAACCCAGTAGCCCATTGAACAGATTGAAGCGGATCTGCTGGGTCCTTTGCTAACGTGAACATCAGGCAACACGTATGGATCATCGTAGCGACCGACTACCTGACCCACTGCGCCGAAGCCGAAGCTCTGCCGAGTGGCACTGCGGCGAATCTCGCAATTTTTTTTTCCCAAGCAGATCTTCTTGTGTCACGGCACCCCGCAAGTTCTCATCACGGATAGAAGAGCATTTACGACCGAGCTCACCCAATCCATTATGAACTGGAGCCACACAAGGCGCCGACTAACTACTGCGGACCACCCGCAGGAAACTATCGCGGACATGCTCGCCATGTATATCGACGCCAAACAGAATACCTACTATGTCATTCTCCCTTATGCCGTCTTTGCGCACAACACTGTGGAGCAGGAAACGAAACAGATGGCACCATTTAGGCTCGTCTATGACTGGGAGGCAGGCGTAGTAGGGGCTGGCAGAAAGTTAGGTGGACGGATGAGCTTAACAAGTTTGCGGGGATACGGTGGCCGCAGCTGGCAAGGGACAGGGTTATTTGGAGAGATATAGGAGATGCCTTTGCCCTGCAGTGGACGTAGTCAGGCAATCGCAACTATTGATGGCATGCTTCTAAACACTACTGATGAAAACAAAACGGACACCGCCGCCTACCTTCAGCGCGCAGAACGCCGACGACTTGCCCGCCTACGGATCATGAACAGCGCACCGACGCTCGACGCTACAATCAACAACGACGCTACGCGAAATATGACCCCGGTAAGCGTATGTGTGTGTGGATACGTATTCGCCGTCGGGGACTCGGTGAAACGCTTTTGCGCCGCTAATTCGGCGACAGCAAGATCCTTCGCAGAATGGGAGAACTTGACTATGAGGTCGTTCACGATGCAGTTGCAGCATCTCAGCGGCACCGTTCACACCCAATTGCGCATGTCTTGTCAATGAAACCATATTGTGGACGCTAACGGACGCTTTTCATTTGCAGCCTCAGTGTTTTTCACTTGTGCATTAAAAGTGACATGCAGCGAACTTTTTGTTCGCATATTTATTTGACGTTGGACACCTTCACCAACTCTAATTTCACCCTGCACGTAGCCCTTGTGCATTCTTTACGCAGTGAACATTGTTAGCCCATTTGTCAGATTATGCAACTGATAATTTCATATGGTACGTCACTACTTGCCGATGCACCTCAATGCGCACTTATTGCCCGGATTTTATTGTGTACTTTTTATTTCTTTTCTTTTAACTCTTCCGCACTGCTCCTTCCTTATTTATCTGGCAAATCCACTTCCTCCCGCTGTGTAGCATGCCAGTGATTTGATTTTTAAGCGCCTGTTAAATTCTGTTTTTTTTTTTTTCATTAAAGGCTTCCCGCTATCTCTCTCTCTGTATGGAGCATATGTGGCGGACAAACCACCTGCCTGTAAATGTTACGAAGACATTCTTCCACATTTTCAACCTAGTCACAAAAAAATTTGCAGTGGCTTAGCTCAGGTTAAACCGGGTAAATTGCGTTAGAAATGGTGCGCGCGTTCTTCTAGCGATTCTGCAGCGCGTTGTCTTCGTTTAGTAGCATTTCGGCGTTCCTGACGGGTCAGGTGTTGAGATTCATCGTTGACAGGTGACCTGGAACCACACTGCGAGTTAGAACATTGTTGCCGAGCTGCATCCTTAGCACGTCGCTTGGCAAGACGTCCTTCACGCTGTTCTGGGGTGTCTTGTGCACATTGTCGCTTTCTCGCTTCTTCCTGTCGCTGCCACTTCTCCTTAGATGATTGCATAGCAAAGCATTCATGCCAAGGAAAGCGCGCATTTATACGCGCGGTGTGGCGCGGAGCGGCGCCGCTAACGCGCGGATGGATGGATGGATGGATAGGAGCGCCCCCTTTGAAACGGGGTGGTGGCAATTGCCACCATGCTCAGCTTTTCTTTCTTTACTATGTTTTTGTTTACTGTGTTGGCAATTCTCATTAAGACTCGCCATCATGTTTACCTATGGTTTCCTACAATGCCCTTATGCCACATCTCTGCTTTTCAGCCACCAATCCTCCAATCGCTTTTTGCTAACTTCCACTGCAGATCTATTTACATGACCGTTGTTATCTTGAAACCCCAGGGCCTCAGGAAGAGTGACTGTGCCTGCATCAACATCCGGATGGATGCCATCACATTTGATTATGAGGTGTTCAACTGTTTTCACAGATCTACCACACACTGCACATGTGTCATCTTCTTCGTTAAATTTCTTTTTGTAGCTGCGCATTCTAAGACACCCCGACCTAGCTTCAAAAAGTAGGGCACTGCCTCTTGAGTTATCACAGAAAAATTCTTTCCTGATCTGCCTTTTCCAGTATCGATATAGTTCTACACTATGTTTCTTTTCCATTGAATTCATCCAATTTTTAACTTCCGCATTTTTAACCTGTCGTTTGATGCTCTTTCTTTCTCCGTCCTCATGACCGGCATACTTACTGGTTAGTTTTCTAGTTCTTTTCCGCCACTGTCAGTCAACGCTCTTTCTGTATAAATATTTAAATACCTTAACTGCCCACCTGTTGTCATCCAATTTCCTCAGGCGTTCTTCATATAGTATCTTAGTCTTAGCTTCCCGTGCTTCGAACGATGGCCAGCCCATATCCCCTTGTGCTGCCTCGTTTGTGGTTTTGCGCGCCGGCGGCGCTGCCATCTGGCGGAGCGCGGCTGAAGCAACGGCGCGCAACCTGCTCGGCGCAGCGGCCGTTCAAGGTGATCCGTCCCTACCGACCGAGGCTACGCGACGAGGCAAAACCTGCAGTAGTATTGCTAACGCAATAAAGCATGCGTGTACCTACACTATTACACTTCAATTTAATTGCTATCTCCTTTAAATACCTGGGTGAATTCCTGAGTCTTGCCATTAAAACTATCAAAGATTTCATCATCATGTTGCTGGAGCTAACAATAAAATTTTACATGGTATATAAGCATATACAAAGCTCGACCCAGTTTGTGCTACGCATTTCTCTATAGGAAATTATGCCAAGGCATCTCAAAGTACGGGGTGACCCCTACTATATTCATCTTTTAATAAAATTTCAGAAGCAAGTGCTCGCATTTAAACATCTTACACTCGGCAGTCACCCTTAATCCTTTTTTCCACTCAGTTACATGTTCTCCCTCTCCCCGTGCTTCAGCTTTAAAATAT
Organism: Amblyomma mixtum; assembly: GCF_055824585.1. NCBI lineage: Eukaryota > Metazoa > Arthropoda > Arachnida > Ixodida > Ixodidae > Amblyomma > Amblyomma mixtum. The sequence goes on from NC_143012.1 coordinate 57,298,324, forward strand.
CACTATTCTATTTCTCAAGCTTCTCCAAAGCCAACTCATGCTGAGCATCGTTCGTCAAGATATGATGATAAACCGTTACAAACATCAAAGTCGCATATTTTGCGGTGCGTGGTAACTTCCCACCAGCAAATGCAAAGCTTTCAATTTTCCCTACATCATTTCTGCAATCTTTAAATTTAGACATGACACAAAACAATGCTGAATATCTTTGTTTAAAAAATTGCGCCTTCACCTGCTTAATATGTAATCCTGAATAACTACACATCTATAGCGAAATTACCCATGGCAGCCTACACTTTTATGGCGTTCACGTTAGTTACTCTGTTAATGTCTTCTGTCCAGTATTCCTTATACGAGGTCGGTTAGAAAAGTATCCGACCTTTGGCCGAAGAAAAAAAAATGGCATAACTGGAGCGCTGGAAACCTAATTACCTTCGAAGTAGTCTCCTTGGGACTCAACACACTTCTCCCAGATGTGCTGCCATTGTTGGAAGTATTCCGAAAAGGCCTTTTTCGGAATGGAGTTTAGCTCAGCTGTCGTTGCAGCCATAATGTACTCTCTTGTCTGAAATCGCGCTCCTTTCAATGACCTCTTGATTTTGGGAAACAACCATAAGTCGCAGGGGACCATATCAAGAGAGTAAGAAGCCTGTTGAACTACAGGGGTCTGGTTTTTCGCCAAAAAAGTCTTAATCAAGTGCGAAGAATGTTCAGGAGCATTGTCGTGATGGATGCGCCAATTTCCTGTTGACCACAACTCCGGTCTCTTGCGCCGCACAGCATCACGTAGGCGACGGAGGACATCCCTGTTTTACTCTTTGGTCATTGTTTGACCCTGGGGCATGCGTACTCGTGGTGTGGCACACAGCGAGAGTCCAAGTAAGCAGTCAGCATCACTTTGGCGTTGCTGAGCATTTGGCAGGCCTTCTTTGGTCTTGGGGACGTGGAATGCTTCTACTGTGACGACTGGGATTTGGTTTCCGGGTCGTATCCGTACACCCAAGACTCGACACCAGTGATTATGGTGTTGATGAAGTCGGGGTCACTGTTTGTGGAATCCAGCGTGTCCTGTGAGACTTCAACACGAAGCTGCTTTTGCTCCACCGTGCTCTACTGGCGCGAATTTCGCCGCAACTCTCTTCATGGCCAAATCTTCGGTGATAATGGAATGTGCAGAAAAACTACTGATGTCCACCTCTTCCGCAATTTCTCGGATAGCCACACGACGGTCCCGCATCACCAGAGCGCTCACTTCGGCAATGACCTGGCCATTTCGGTATGCTGATGGCCGACCGGAGCGTGGCTCGCTCTCCACCGATGTGCGGCCATCTTTAAACCAGTTGTGCTATTGCTTAATTTGTGTGCTCCTCTAAGCATCATCACCGAAAACCGTCTAAATATTTCGAATGGTTTCCACTTGGCTGACGCCCTGTTTCTGGCAAAATTTGATGCATTAGTGCTGCTCCTGTCGCACCGCCATTTTGCTTGCACTAAAAAACCGACGAGAGCACTGCGCACTACCTCACTCAAACGCTGCCTCCCAGTGACGCTATCGGCAGGCGGGAAAAAATTCGTGCATGTGCACGACGGTTCAAGGTCTGCTGATGCAAGCGCGCTTGTTTCATATCGATCACGTGTTCGCAAAAAAAAATAAGGTCGGATACTTTTCTAACAGACCTCGTATATCCCTCTACATATTGCTTACGGTATTTTGTTCTTAATTTATTTCCGTTGTATTGTTAGTTTTGTGTTGTTTTGTACATTATTTTGTGCATTTTTATTTATGTTCCTGACATTGTTAATACTGTTAGTCCACAGGTTGGTTGCTTCTAGTACGTTAATGAAATTCAAATTGGATGTTCAGCCTATGGTTTTTCTACATTGAAACCACTTCCCCCATATTCCATGTGTCAGCTGTAAATAAACTTTCCATTTCAAGTTTACCCAGCCGGTGTGCACGCAGCTTTACTGCTGCCCGTATTCACACTTACTGAATTTCTGCATACTTACTTATAAAATATTGAATGTCAGTCGTTCTAACGTATTCTTCGTTGAAATATAGCTGAAATGAGAGAGGGAGGATGAAAGTAGCAGTTAAAGGCAGTCTTGAGTAACGTTTATGACAGATAGAGCAGAACGAAACGCAGAACCTGGTAATCCTTTTCACATGATTGCGAAGCAGCTCTGACAATTGCAACCATTCTCGCCGTGTGCCCTCTATGCTGGAAGACCGCTACCCCAAGACATCTGCTCCGGAAGCGACAACGATACTGTAAGCAGCGCACGACGCAGGTGCGGACCGTTTGATGCTTGTTGACCCTGACCAGTATTTCAAAGCAAGTCCACTGTGTGGCAAATTTGGATATTTTATAGAAAAGGGAAGTAATGAAACTTTACGGTCAGAAGCCCTTCAAAACATTGCTGGGAGAGCAAATAAAAAAGCAGAGACGCATATAGTTTAGGCAGGGCCAAAAAAACTCGTTTGCGGCTTCATTGAGTTGAAGATTCGACACTTCGTGTATACATTTGATGCTCAGGAGGTGAACACCAAGTCTACCAAACACACGGTCACTTGCTTGGTACACTGCAGGCAACGTCCAGAAGGTGTCCCAAAAAGTAGCAGCGCGTGCTGGTAGACTCGTGTTTTCTGCACAGGAAACGCCGTGTACACTTCTATGACGGAAGCCAACAGTCAGCGAAAGCAAGGAGCACAGGGGACAGAATAAAATGTAGTTATTCTTGAAGACAATTGACTACAATGGTTGATTCGAAAGATGGACGAGGGACTCTCAAGGCTCGGTTACACTACACATGAGCACCCCGAAAGCAGATGATTGGAGCTACGGCGACGTAGCCTCGTTGGTAGAGTACCGAACGCAAAATTCAGAAGGCGATGGGTAAGGATCCCACCACCGGCGTGAGGTTCGTGTCATCGTTAAAAACATTCAGCGCATGATACACCCATTGATGAACGCCAAAAATTAAAATAATACATCCCGTGTGCTCCTTTGTATTGGTGACTGTTGACTTTTGTCATGTATGTAATCACCAGCCCCTCGTCCTCCTTCTCTTTTCTGCTCATTAGTCAATGAGGGCATCGGTTCTGGCAGCCTTCATGCCATAGAGAGCAAAGAGGGTTCTTGCACAGTTCACGCCCTCACCACTCTATCAAGTATCACGTGGGACTAGCGGTATAATAAAGTACGTAATACGTCCGACGCTATGGACTGTGTGAAGAAACTTATTATTGCTACATAATAGGGAGAGAGTTTGAGGTATCCCCGAAAGGGCCACCTCTGGCAACCGCTAGGTACGCTCCTCAGTACAGGAGCCCATTGGCGACAGCTGCGGCTCGGGCGCGCTCGACCAGGGCCTTCTGGCTCACCAGGTCGGAGCAGCCGAGCAGGGCTGCCTCCCAGTCCTCCCGGGTGGGGTTGGGTTTTGGGGTGAGGTTCGGGGTTGACTGACATGCCCATACCATGTGAAATATGTCCGAAGACTTTACCGCACAGTACGGACACTTTCCTGTACATGCAGGATCAAAGTACTTTAAAACTGCCGGGCACAGCAGTGTTTTCGTCTAAAGACGGAGGAGTGTGCGTTCCTCCGTCTTTGTAAGGCTCTTACAGGGCTTAGGGTCAATTGCGTGGTTGAATTGGTATAAATCAGCAATTCGTCGAAAAGTGATGGCCGGATTGGGTTCAGGATCCGTTTCGCAAGGGTCTGAAGGTGTTGCCCGGAGAGTGAGTGTGCGGGCGGCGGCATCTGCCGTATAATTGCCTTGGAGGCCCATGTGAGCAGGAGCCCATACGATCGTTCGAGACGCAGGGACCCCGAGGTAGTCGCTATTTCGAAGGATACGGTACGCAAAGAAAGCAATGTATCTCTGTTGAATATTTCTGCAGGCTCCTCTCGAGTCGGTAATGATGACTCGCGAGTCCTGGTCTGCGGCGGCTAGCGCAATGGCGACCTCCTCCGCATGTGTTATGTCTTGAGCTCCGAACGTTAGGCCGTTCACCACGACGTTTTGAACGAGGGTGGTGGTTGTGAACACTCTCAAGGTACACCACTATATGAATGGAAAGGGATGCACATCTCATCACGTACCAGCAATACCTTCCGCGTAGGAGCTTGAAACGACGCCAAGTTCAGGACACCACGCATGATTTCGCTGCAGACCTGACCATTTAATGTCAAGTATGTCACGTGTTCTGGCACCGTACAAGGGATAGGTTCTGTTGAAAATAAAATTCAGGTTTTCGATGGGACAAAATCAGGGAAATAATTTTTAAACGCTTCTTTTATTCTGCTGAACACCAGCAGAATGAAGCAGCATAAGCTGGACACCAAGAACCTTTCACCTATCTCCCTCCAGCCGTGCCTGGGTAAGCTCATGGAGCCCGTGTTTCTCGCGCGGTCGCAGAACTACTTACTCCGTTGTTTCATGCCACACAGCATGATCACATTTAGGGCTCACCTTTCCACTCAGAATATGATGTTGCAACTCTCTAGGGAAATCGTAGACCCCACAAATGGCCACGGTGCACGGCTGATTATGGGGTTGGATTTGAATCAAGCATCGGATAACGTCTCGGACGAGACGATACTCTGAAAGTTCTCGGAACTAGACGTAGGGCGAGACACCTACCTGTACATAACAGGTTTTTGTCTAACAGAGCTGCAGGGCTCACCTCAGGAGAACTCAAGTCGTAACGCATGCCTCTGCGAAATTCGGGTACGCCGCAGAGGACAGCCGCAGGGGGTCGCCTCGCTTTTTATTTAATACCGTTCTGATCACGCTCCATAGGAAGTTTCTAACTTGCAACTTAGGAAGTTGCAAAGATGTAACTATATCTGCCTCCGGCTGATCTAGTTACATCTTTGCAGGAGAGTTGAAATCTGGGTTATTTGGTACATACTTAAGAAAAAACCAGCCAGAAATACAGGGACAAACGAGAGACGAGGCACACACAACGACTGGTCCAGTCGTTGTGTATGCCTCGTCTCTCCTTTGTCCCCGTCTGTTTGGCTGGTTTTTTTCTTAAGTTGTTACATCTCCTTCGGAGGCTGTTCTCGCCAGCCCTGACCAGGGTCTTGGCAAGAGCGCAAGAGGACGCCGAAAGACCTGAACTGCCGGCCACGCGGAGCGGCTGAAGATCCAGAAGATCACCATCTTTTTATTGACATATAAAGTTTTTTTCTCTCCTTCTGTACACATATGAAACGTATTGACACATCGTGGACATCGTTTTCATAATTATCAGCTTCAAACTAGAGAGGAGAGGTTCAAGCAAGAAGGCGATGCTCGATAGTGTGAATATGATATTGCCTCCAAATTTGCAGTCTTACCTTTTGAGTTCTATCGTCGATGAGCTCTACGGCGAACGAGAAGAAGGTGCGCGGAGGAACCCTGTACTTCGTTCCCTCTTCGTATTCTAGGCCGAATGGGTGCTGATACCCAGCCTTCACAGCTCCACGGTCTAAGACCATTGCCGCGTGAGGAGTATGCAGCAAGTTTTCGTGAGCTACCCAACAGCTGCTTTTGGATCTGCGGCAAACCAAAAAGTCAGCGCTTTCATTTATTGCCATTGAAAACCTGGAACCTTCTACTGAAACTGGTCGTCGAATTAACATTCCATGAAATGATAACGGGCAGGTGCAATAATGGCAGATTTTGGTGGTGCTCTCCTCTCTCTGGTCGTTTCATTGGCTGCCCGAATCACTGTCCTACCAGTCATGAAAGTCTGCCACGTCCTCTTAATGTAGCGGTTTAATGTGAAAAGGAAGGCGCACCATAGCAGCCATTCTGGCAGTTACAGCAGGGCAGCATTGCAATAGATGTCTGCCAGAGAAACTCAACCTAAGCAGCGCCAATATTCAGGCTATTCCTTACGGCCATAATATCAGTGTATACACGTACATTTCTCAGTTGCTTTCAGTCGCCCTTAGATCCGATAGCAGAAAAACCCCTTCAGCAGTCTGTCTGTCATGCTGGTTACTTTGTGTGGAAGTGGGAGGTTTAGGAGGACAAGATAGCTGCATGTAGTGCTGTACAGAGAAAATCACTCTTTAAAGAGGAAAAGACTGCGGCGTGTGAAAATTACGTCTATCTATTAAAACGAAAACACAAAGAAAAGTGTGCAACATCATGTTAATATCAGGTCAGTGGGAACTGCCTTTTTGCTGCAGCGGATGGAGTTAGGATTGTGGAGTTGCAGGTTACAAAAATTTATGCGGGATTGTTTAGTTTTCAAGGTGCCTTTGGAATGAGCCGGGGGTGGATTGGAATAGGGAAGAATGTGAAAACACTCTGCATCGCCGAACTTAATTAATATTTCCCCAACGGGTGCGCACTTCATTTGTATGGGCACCATTTTTTCTTTTAGAATGTTGTGACACTGAATGAAAAGTGAGGTACTATTGTGGAGACTCAAATAAATGCGAAAAAGCCCAGCTGCCCACTCTATCGAAATGAAAGTGTGTTAGGAAATTGCCATCTCATTTGGGTTGCCTATACTATGCTTTTCTAAAAACTTAAAAGGCAAATGTGATTGAAATGTGGGTAAAGAGCAATAGAATTTCGGGATTATCGAGCCCGATTGAAAATTTGGGTTGAGCTATTTAGGCGGTTCTGTAATGTTCGCTCTTAGTGGGATAAGGTTTCGATTACGTTGGATGGGAAGTAACTTCTGAGCTCTTGAAATGCGTGCCGCATGTACCATTTCATTGGCCAGTGCTCTAGAGGCACTTTTCGGGCCCTTCGGAGGACAGGAAAGGAATCAAGCAGTGGTTCCGTCGCAGCCATCAAAAAGCGCATCGTTTTTTTCTTCCGTCGTGCCAGGACCAATGCGTTGCAACATACATTAAGTTTCCTCGACGCAGGCTGCAACGGCCTTGTTACGCTCCTTCGGTCGCTCTCGAGGCACAGCTTCAGCTTGCTCCTCAACAAGGACCGGCGCCAAAGTCACTGACATATGTGTTTTCAAAGCGGTTGCGTTTTTGAAGGGCGGTTTAGGTTCTCGTCGCCAGCTTGTTTTCCAGTTTTCTACGAAAAACAGATGTATTCTATACTTTTATTTGTTGCTTTAGTAGCTCAACATCACTGACAACACGAAGAACTTGAACCGGTCCCTACGTCGCACCGTTGTGGCACGCGAAACTCTCGGGGAATGTTCGAATGCAATGTATATATACCAAGGCCAATGCTTTGCCTGCAGGTTTTAACCGCTTTGAGTCTTTTTTTTTTTGTCCATGTTCGATGGGAATTTTCAGCCGCAGGATGTCTTTACCGCGCGGTGCACCCCTGAAGAGCCGAGCGCTGGGCCGGGGGACCGCCTGTTCCCATTGGATTGATCGGGACCGTCGGGTGCGGGTATTGAACTCCCGACCTCTCATAGCTGAGGCTAGTTACCTGAACCTTAGTGCGGACTTCGCTGTGTCCTGTCAAGGATACGTGAATATAAAGTTTTTCAAAGCGTAAACCGATTAGTATGTTGGTTCAACTGCCCGCTCAGGCCTTGTACAATGGGATTACTTCTCGGTAATTAATTCTGACACACATTGACTCTGAGTATATAACCGCCGCTTGTTCAATTGATTAAAGTGACGGACAGAATATGAGAGGGTGCATGTTATTTTATAAGATGAAAGTAGTGTCTGTTTAAAGACAGCAAAGTAATGATGAGGGGGAGAAATGCAAGGAAATTTACTAAAAAAGAAAGTGTATCGGTCAGGCAAAGACAAGATTTATTTCTGGGGGTAAAGTAGGAACGGAGAAATCAGGACATTTTTATATCTTCACGAAAATGATCACATACATGCAAGGGTAGTCGAAAGACAAAGCGCACGTAATTATCTGTCAGCTAAACCTCACAGTGGCTCAATGTCTAGAGCATAGTTAGCGTACATCACAGGGCAGCGTCTCCAGTTCACGCCGGTAGGATTATCATACGTACCGGTTGTCATGGTCGTAGAAGAAAACACGGAATACCATTCCTGGGAACGGCGGTATAACATAGTGAATTACGTGGTCGCCTGTTCCGTAGTCCTTCCTGTATCCAGCCTAAAAATGAAAGTGGTGGATTTGCGTTAATGAACTCTTGCTGTTATTCGAATGAGGTAGCTTCCAATACTTCTTGTAATTTTTAAAACATCCTGAGCCCTCTGACTGTCACCCACGAACTGCCAGCTAATGGTTTATGGTTTCATACGGTCTCTGGAATTAGGACTGTATTTTAACTCCAATCATGTGTGCTGGCCCTTTGAGCTTCGGGCAAACAATCTTCCACCTTTTTATCCTGCACACTGGAACTTGGTTAAGCATAGAATCATTAAGTCTTGAAACCACAGTCTGGAAGAGAGCTCTTTAAAGCAGGTATGCCGACTAGTGCAGGCTGGGTACCCGCCCATGTCCTAATCTTCACACGCTGACGCCTTGCAAAGAACAAAAGAAACAAGGATAAGAAGATCACGGTTATTCCATAGGCACACGGCTTTTCACACAACCTGAGAAAGCTAGGAGGAAGAGCAAGAATAGACGTTTCAGTGGTTTAATCATGGGGATAAATAAGTACAGTCTTTGTCAAAAGTAACCAGGCTGCATGGTTTGCTTCTAGCTTGTATACTAGAGCCCTTGTGGCTTTCCTAAAGCTCAAAAGGTGTTGGAAGGTAAGAAGACCCCCAGTCCTTACCTTTAACGACCATTTCAGCTACAGGGAAACTGTGAGGGCTCCACTGTACGAGCTAGAAGGAAACCATGCAGCCTGGTTACTTTTGACAAAAACTGTACGTCTCCCTCCTCAATCGCGGCTGACAAAATTGAATACCGCGAGGACTCCACCCCGTGATGCCGTACGATACCGAGCGCACACCGACCACGGCGGGCCTTGCTCTGCGGGAACAAAAGAATGACACACTGGCTGACAGAAAAGGCATTTATAGCTACAAAAACAATAATGACAGCTAGAAACAAAATGGGGTAAAGAATCGAAGATGTCCGACTCATTAGCGCTGTTAGGAGCGAAGGTTCGCCCACGCTAGTGCAGGGGATACTCCGAGGTCGGACGGGACGATATGCGGAAGAACATTGCTCCCCACGAGGCTTCGCCATTTTTCCCGCCGGTGAAGAGCGAAGCGTCGCGTCACTCCCCCGCGCGCGCAGCAATCACGCCACCCGTGGCGCTAGTGTCGCTGCGACGCCGGCGCCCTACCTTGTTAGTTCAGGTAACCAACCATGCTAAGGAGTGTGCATCGCTGGAAAGCCAACCACAGGGGACCGGTGGGGGAAGGTCTCCTGCTCCGGAGAGCTTGTCAAGTCTGCAAGCGTGTCCGAAGGCTAATTGGTCCCACCATAAATCATGACGAGAGGTTCGTTTGTTGTGCGGAGGGTGGCGTGTAATCGACTCCTTTGTCTTGTGGCCATGTGTACGTATGCCGAACCGCTAGATGCCTTAATAAAAGATCACCAGAGTACAACCTCAGTGTGAAAGAGCCTATATCAGTCAATTTGGGTATTCACTGTTGAGGTTGCAAACGACACCCGAGTTCAGCAACACGAGCGTACTCCGTAGTTGCGAGGAAAAAACCACCCGAGAAGTTATTCACTCCGAAACAATGGCGAGCTTAAAAGAGTGGTCTCTTAGCACTCCCTCCATTTCCGTTTGGATAAGGACAAATGTTATTATCAGCAGTCGGGTGATAATGGTTTTCCCGTGTGATTCTGTTAGGACGTCTATCAGGCCTTGTTTTTCCTCTTGTTGTTTGATACTTGCTGCATATTTACCGAAGATTTCTCTGAATCGAATGTTCAGTTGTTAGTCAGTGGGATTTCTGCGCTGTTTTATTTTTCGGGGGGGGGGGATAAAAGAAATGCGCATAGATCGCACACTTATCGTTCGGAATACCTGACGCTAGCACTTGCGTCGAAGATTGCGCGTATCCTTCAGGTTTAGGAAGAAAATTTTATTCACGCCTTCATAAACGCATAGACAAAAGTGGAACAGTCTTGCGCTCTTTATTTTCACTTTGTTATCTTTTCCTTAGCCAAAACTATAGCCAAAACTATTGGCGCGCAAGGAGCAGCTAGGAGGTTCGATTTCCTAAAGGGGAACGTCAACGGTTACCGCTTTTGTTGCGAAAGCAACACTACGCGAGTCGCCGAGCAATTTCGCGGAGCTGACGAAAGGCCATACTACGCATGCGCAAGGAGCAGTGACGTCACACGGCGTACAGCTGGCGCGCCGCCGCTGTCGCTGCGCGGGTGACTCAGAGATGCCGCCGCCGCGCTTGCCAGTTGCGCATGCGCAGTAGGGGCGCATAGTAGCGCTGTGTTGTGTCCCTGCCTGCGTCCTTCTTCTTGTCCCGTTCGTTGCGCTGTAGTCATGGGATATCGGAACCAACTCGCCCAGCAACTTACGTTGTCAAATAGCTAGCGTGCCGGGGCCGCCGCCGCTGCCGCGCGCTCTCCATCGCCTCTCTCTCTCTCCTCGTTGCTTTCGCAATCCTCCAGGTTTAACCGGAGCTAAACCAATGCCAATTTTTTAAAAACGATTCTGTATAGCGCCCTCGCGTGTGCCTTAAGCTTCTTCGTTTTATACAGCCAGTATTAAGTACGAATTGGCTATAACATTGATAAATCATGAGGTACTTTTAGCGCAGCCATACGAGCACTTCTATGTTGAGTTTATATCCTGAGTTTTCTTCTACTCACCTCTCTGGATAATACACACAAACTGAACCTGCCTTCGAGAGTAGAGAACAGTGGAAACTGGTACTTACAGGAAAAGTGTAATGGGAGCCGTTCTTCGCCATGACTTTTGTCTGCAGCGCGAGCAGTTCATAAGGCATTTCCATGGAAGGGTCAATTGGTATAACAGACATGGTCGTTTTAAGTCAAGCACAGCTTAGTCGGCTGAAGTGTGAAGCCTCTGGGCACTCCGCGTAACGGCTGTTGCAGTTGCGTGGCGCAAGAAGGTTCTGGAAGCGGGTCAGCTTCTCCAAAGTAACGATCAGTGAATAGACCCATAACTTCTAGCTTGACGTGATGGAAGGTTCCGACTGCAAAGCATACAGAAGTCCCTGCAGAGTTATTAGCCTGCTCTAGGTCATAATTCTAGGGGTAGCGACTGCTGGCGCTCGATAAGGCGTTAGAAATAGGTAGAAGCTAATTTGCCGGTCCAAGCGTAGCTTTCCTAAAACTTTCGTGAAAACTGAAAACATGGTTCAAATGTTCCTTACGATGCCGTATAGACAACTTATTTGCATATGTTTTTGAATGACATACGAAAAATGACTTAAAATAGATTATATCTACACATACAAATCAAAGACATGGAAAACGTGCCAAAAATGACCCTTGTGAAAAACGGAGTGGGCTTCAGAAAAATACTTAAGGTATTACAACCAATGCACTGACAGAAACTAGACACATGTAGCGGCTTTGAGCTACTCTCAAACCCACGAACCACGTAGGAGTAATGCTAAGGCTTCCAGATGTAAGGAAAGCCTATGGTAGCCTTTTTTGTTAAAAGAGAGCAAACTGGGGCAGCTACTTTTACATACTACAGTCACCTCATCAAGTACACGAAGCGCTGCATTCCCGGTATAGAAAGTCTGCATACTTCTATGGCTTTCACCATCTTCCAGATAAAAATTTAACTGCAACTTAAGCGCCTAGCTTCATCAGGTATTATTGAAGCCTTCAAATTTTGTTCGGTGTCGGTCCAGTAGACCTGATTTAGTGCGTTCTTTAGGTGCAGTAATAACTGGATTTACTCAGCGTTAGAATCTATATTAAATGAAACAATTTAATTAAACAATGTAAAGAATGTAAATAAGTACACAGTGCTTTCGCGCTACTCACCTTGCGTGCAACCTGACCTTCGGATTCCAGCGTAGGAAGGAGGCACATAGGTGAGTTTCTTGAACCCAAGAGAGAGAACAATGCTTAGCCAAAGTACCCGCCAAAAGTGAACGCTTAACATTGAGTGTCTCCCACAGCGCCACCCTCGCTGATAGCGGCGGACGTAGCACGCCTTCTATTACTGCCAGTGTCACGTGGAGCGTGGTCGAATAGTGAAGGTGGAAGCAGTGCCAGAATCTTTATATCATACCTATGGATTCAAGACTGCCAGAACCGAGGACCTTAATAAGCTACCCAACAGACAAGGGAAGGGAAATGAGGGGCTTGTTTTTACGTACACCTAGAAGAAGCCAACAGGGCCCGAAATCACTAACATTTGGTAGTGTTTTTATATCTTTCTTTTTGTGTGCTAGCAGTAAAACCCCCAATCTGAGATTTAGCCGTTGTTTGTCATTCCGGAGCCTTACTCCGTGACGCTAAGGTTGCTCGGTAGAGCAACCTGGGTTTCAAAAGCATCACCGCTGTCAGAACAAGATGTTGCAGGGCAGCGTCGCATCAATTAACCGGACCTTGAATGATATGAGGACTCCCATCAGCCTATGAATATACAGTGGAGAATGACCAATCCCGCATAAGTGTGTACTAATCAATTAACACTATGGCGTCATGCCCTAAAGAGGGAAATGAAGCCCGCTTTCACTGATAATTGCATAAAGCCAGTTTGGCCTTCAAAATCAAGAAAAAACCGAAATAAAAGTGGAAACCGAACTGATAGCGCACGTAATTCGACTTTCGCCTAAGCACGCGGAATCGCCCGCCATTGTTTTTCAAATGTGTGCTGTTGATGAGTGGGAAATATTTCTTTAATTTTTATACTGCTTAACGACAATTGATTATACAGTGGAAAGAAGCAATGAAGGTCGATTTTCGCAGTTAGGCCAAATGCTAATTAGGTACGCTAGGAGTTCGGTTTCACTTCGTTTCCAGTGTTCAGATCTTTTGATCAAGGATGGTGGTTCATGATGGTGGTCCACGATTAATGGTTCATTCCCCAAACGCGAACTAATTATGGACGTCAAATGCTCAGCTATTACTTGCCATCATTGCTAAATGCCCTTTATTAGCCTTTCAAACATTTATTTTGCATCCGATTGATTTTGCCATTTTGTCTGTTTTTATTTGTTTTTTTCTATCAGTTGTGACTAGCTTATTTTTTCCTCAAGCGCAACTGTTTTGTTAGTTGTTGCCAATATACGCAATTAAACAATTCTTGAAACCTTGTACGGGCGTGCACGCGCTCAATCAAGCTCTAGTGAGACCTTTTTGCCTGCGCCCCTAACATCTGGGTGAAGTAAATGAAGATTTGATTTAATTTGATTAGTTCATGGGATAGCAATAATCAGTTAATGTCCATTTATGCAGAGTTGGTCATTTTCTCTATTCATAGATCCCTGCAAATCTTCCTACCCTGCCCCCGTGGAGCATTCGTGCTGCAGTCAAGCGATCCACCATTGTCCTTTTATGGCAGGTGCTGCCATCGGTGGTACTTGGGCTCTCGTGTTCGGTTGAGACCCAGGTCGCTCTTCCCGAGCAGCCTGTCACGACTAACAAAGCTGTCACCTGGCACGGTGGACAGACTGCTCACCTGCCCTTCGAGTGGTAGACAACCTGTCCAGGTACATATATGCCTGAGTACGTAGCCTACCAGCCAATGGGTAGGTAAGCAGCCTGCCTCAAAACCGGCTTCAGACAAACCGGCGGACAATCAGACAAACACACAACGCCTAAATGCGACAAATGGCCGCTGTAACTACTAGCGCATTGAAACAATCACATGGTGCCAGTAGAATACGAACCCACCTCCTAAAAATTTCGCATACGGTGTCCTACCAACTGACCTAAAGTGGCGGCGGTCCAATCATCCACAGTCGCATGTATTTGTGTTGGCTGCAACGCAACCATTCGAGTGTTCTGTTTTTGGTGCTACGCAGGTCTTTTCTTTCCTTTTTCTCTTTCCTCTGATATTTTAACTCTCCTCTATCTGCACGTGGCAGCGGTGGTGGCTCGGCTGGAGCCAGTTGGCAGGCCCATGCAATTTCCATTTCATCCTTCTCTCAGTCGCAACAACCAGCACCACCCTCGTCCGTAACTGCAGACGTACTCGGTCCTGAATTACCACGAGTGTCATCTAGGACGTGAAGGAACGGGGAGGGCGAAAGCTGAGCGAGAACCCTCGTATGCCCCCTGTGACATCGACTGCCAGAGGGGAAGTTACGACATACAACAGAAGGAAGCCAACAGTCATCAAAACTGAGGAGCCTGGGGGGTGTTTCTATTCTCCTTTAAAATTGTGTTGTTAATGAAAAAAATGCTGAAAAGAAGAATACTAATAAGAAAAACCCTCATTTGAGTTAAGTTACAAATCCTGCAGGATGTATTCAACAAAGTCACGGAGTGCACATCAAACCACTTTCGTGCTTTCAGTGCGAAAGTACCTCCGCCCTAGGCTGAGGTGCTGCTACGGCATCCGCTAGCGGCAGTATGTACCGTACAATCCGTTCCCGTCTTCCTGCCGGGAAGCTTCTGTGCAATTCTGCGTTTGAGCATGCGGATCTTACTGGGAGTCCCTACTGCTTTCACTCAACACTTTCGAGGTGCTCTTCGTTCTGTCATCGGCTTTAGGGACATTAGTTCTATCAGACGGTTTCAAATGCCTCATGTGTGGACGGTTACGTGTACGTGAGCGTTAGAAATGCCAAGACTCGCTAACACCGTAGAGCAACAAGTCAAAAACCATCTGTGCATGGCAATTAACACTGAGTCGAAAGCGGTCAAGTCGAAACTCCTGCAGCTTCCAGAACATCTGGAGGATGTGTAGATTCGGGACGTCGTGCCTTCTTTTGGCAGAGTAACATCAATTGATGTTGTAAACTCGGGAGTCACAGAAATGGAGCAGTTGCGTGTTTGTGTTTACGCTGGCTGGTGGTTGTGGCAATCAACGACGTTCGCCATATTTTGGCTGCATGTGGAGCTCAGTGCCCGTTTTAATTCTCAGAAGGCTGCCCTAGTGTCTACGGTGCCGCAAAGTAGGTATTATCCGTCGTAACTCCCGTTACCCACGCTGTGGTGAATGCCGGCGTTTTGACCACTCTACTGAAGAGTGCATTGTCTCCTAAGCGAATCAGCTTCGAGGTGGCCGCTAACCTACGGATGAAGCCCTACACGAGCATTTCATGGATGCTCCTGAAGAACTGAATGCAACTGGCCGCCTACCAAAAGTAGACGCTACCGCAGCTGTTAATAATGCCTCATCGAAAGATGAATACGCGATTTCCGCGTATTCATTCCAGTGCTACGCGTGCTGCTGACGTGCTTATTGCATCTCACCCTTCTCTAGAAGGAGAGGAGGAGGAGGAAAACTTTTATTCCTATTTACAGTGAGAGGTCGATGGGGCGAGCCGGGAGGGCCCGCCCCTTACAAACAATAGGAGGGATCCCTAGTCCGGGATCCCTGTAGCTTCCGCAGCAGCCCGGCTCTAGCTACCAATACCTGTTGGGCATTGAGTTCGGAGCAGCCGAGCGGGGCAGCTTCCCAGTCCTCTCGAGTGGGGTGGAGGTGGGTTTGGTTTGGTTTATGGGGTTTAACGTCCCAAAGCGACTAAGGCTATGAGAGACGCCGTAGTGGAGGGCGCCGGAAATTTCGACCACCTGGGGTTCTTTAACGTGCACTGACATCGCACAGTACACGGGCCTCTAGAATTTCTCCTCCAAAGAAATTCTAGCCGCCGCGGCCGGGATCGAACCCGCGTCTTTTGGGTCAGCAGCCGAGCACCATAACCGCTGAGCCACCGCGGCGGCTGGGTGGAGGTGGGGTGGGTAGGCAGGATTGGAAGGGCATGCCCACACCATGTGGTAGGTGTCCGAAAACTCCTCCTCACAGTGTGGGCACGCGCCCGAGAAAGAAGAATTGAAGTGGTTAAGTACTGCCGGGCAAAGTACAGTATTGGTATAGAGGCGGAGAAGCCAGCGCTCCTCCACCCTGATGAGGCCTTTACAGGGAGGGAATTAGAGACCATGAAAGTTGTGATAAAGAGAGGTGATCTCTTTAAAGGTGATGGCCGGATTGAAATTGAATTCCGGATCAGGCTGCGGATCAGGCGACGCCCGGTGAGTAAGCGCGCGGGCGGCAGAGTCGGCAGCCTCGTTCCCCTCAAGACCCGCATGAGCCGGAGCCCACACGATGGTACGATAGGTCGGAAACCCTGTGTATTCGCATGCGTGGAAAATTTTGAAAGCACGGTCTGGAATATACCCTTGTTCAATATTGCGGCAGGCGCCCCTGGAGTCCGTAATAATGACTCGGGACTCTGGATCTGCGCCGGCCAGTGCAATGGCGATCTCTTCCGCAAATGTAATGTTTGGGGCACGGCAAGTAAGGCCCTGAACTGTAGTGTTTTGGTGGATGACGGCCGCCGTGTACCAAACCCCATGGTGCGGGCCGGCTGCATCCACATAGAAGACACCTGGCTTATGGCCATATTGTTCAGAAATAGCCTCCGCCCGCGCGATACGGCGACCATCATGGGTGTCTGCAGTCATGTTCTTCGGAAGGGGTCACACCTGGAGTGCAAAGCGCCAGGCTTCAGGGATGCGGACCCGTTCTTCTGTCTGTGTTGCGTAGGATATGCGTAAGTCGGTCAGAAGGCGGCTCCCCGCAGGTGTTTTGCTCAGGCGCAAGTATTGATTGTTAAGATGAGCTTCTCGTAACTCCCCAAAGGTGTTGGTCATCCCCAGACCGAGGAGACGCTTGTTTGATGTCGTTATGGGGAGGCCGAGCGCTCTCTTATAAATCTTGCGGAGAACTACTTCATTTCATTTCATTTCATTTATTTGTCCCTTAAAGGCCCGAAGGCATTACATAAGGGGGGGCGTACATACAGGTTGGAGGGTAGTGGCAGAGAACACAAAAAAAAGAAAGGGGGAAAAATACACGGGGTACAAAAAGAGTACAATAATATACTAACTAAAAGCAAGAAATAAACATACAAAAAGAAAACAAGGAACAGTTGGCACTTCGGTGTCGCAGTATGAATATGTTTATGAGAAGTGATTAGCCAGTTTCTCGCGGAAAAGCTGGCGATCGGAGCATGTTATTATGTTCTCGGGAAGGCATTCTCATCGCATTTGCGTAGGTGGAGGTAGGGAGCCGAATATAAAATCCGGCTGGTTACGAATGCAATGGCCAGCCGCAGGGCATCTTTGCATCGTAGTCCCCCCCTTTTATTGGATACCCGGCGGAGCATCCGACCCACCTGGTCCCCCACCTTACGTAGCTTGTTTAGGGTAGTGTCTATCTTGCGCCTATGATGAATGAAAAGCCCCAGTACCCGGATCTCCTCGTGTTCGGGTATCGGTCCGCTAAGTAGGGAAAGGGAAATTTTGGTTGTGCAATTTGAGTTGGGGCGTATGTGCAGAAATTCCGATTTGCTCGGGGAGCATACAAGACCACAGCGACGGGCGTATTCGTCCACGATAGCTGCCGCTTGTTGCAGGTTGGTCTCGATGCCTCCAACCGATTGTTGTGTTGCCCAGAGGGTGATGTCGTCCGCATACAGAGCGTGCTGCACACCGGCGACCTCTGCCAACTGGATAGGGAGCTTCATCATGGCCAGATTAAATAGTAATGGCGAGAGGACAGCTCCTTGTGGGGTCCCTCGTGTGCCAACTTGATATGGGCCATATTCTGTGTCTTGTAGCCGGATATAGGATTGGCGATCTGTAACGAATTGTTTGATATAATTGAAAGTATTGCGCCCACAGTCTGTTTGCGACAAGTGGGATAGGATGATCTCGTGGGTCATATTGTCGAAAGCCCCCCGCAGGTCAACTGCGACGACTGCTTTATCATTGCTGGGGTGCTCGACGGGGTGGAGAATCTCCTTGTGAAGTTCCAACAGGACATCTTGTGCGGACCGGTGTGGGCGGAAACCGTACATGGTGTCTGCGAAAATGTTTTGCTGTTCCAGGAAAGCCGACAATCTGTCGCGGACCATAGTCTCCATCAGCTTCCCCACACACGAAGTAAAGAAGATGGGCCGGAGGTTGTCGGTGTTAATGGCTTTACGTGGCTTGGGAATGAAAGTTACTAGTGCCGTTTTACAATCTATGGGGAATGGTGTGCCTCCAATCCAGATAGTGTTGAAGTAATCGAGGAGAGTTTCGTAGGCGGGATCTGGGAGGTTGGCAATAAGCTTTACCGTCACCTTGTCCAGGCCCGGTGCTGTACCTCGCTACATTTTAGCCAGGGCTGCTTTTAGGTCATGGAGCTGGAACGGTTGATCCAAATCCGCGTGCTCGGAACCTGCATACGAGTACGCCTGACCACGGGGATCCTGGTGTATGCTCAAATATTTGTCGCGGAGCGCATCGGCCAGTTTGGCCGTGTCTCCAGTGAAGTTATGTATAGCCCTTTGAAGCTGTTTTTGTGTCTCAGTACGGGTTTGTGCCGGATCAATAAGGGCGCGGAAGAGGCGCCACGTACTCCGACTCGACATTTGCCGAGCTGCAGTGCTGCATCGGTGCGCCCAATTGGAGTCGGCGAGTTGGGCCGCGTAGTGTGCCGCCTGTTGGGTGATTTCCGCGATGCGAATTTTGAGTTTCCGATTGTGTTTTTGACGACGCCAGCGGCGGACTAGGCTGGCTGTGTCGTGCCTCCCAGAGGTGGAGGAGGTGGTTATCCACCGCCGGGCTCGCCTCTGAGAGTTGAACATTTTGCTCGACTGATTTCAAGTGGGATACTAGGTGTTGGGACCACGTTGAGTATCCTTGGTCCATTATCGATTGAGGATCAGTGTAGCTGCTCCTAAATGTGATCCAGTCGGGTAATTTTGCATTGGCCTGTGGTCTTGTGAGTGGCTTGGTATGGATTGTAGTGGTAATTATGCAGTAGTCGCTACCAAGGGATTCCTCGGTGTTCCTACAATCTACTATAGCGAATATTTTTCGTAAGGGTGAGGTCCGGACACGTATGGCGTGTAACGGAGTTACCTATACGAGTTGGTTGTGCGGGATCCGTGTCAAGAGTAAGGCCAGGTGTGGAAACAAGCTCCGCCAACTTGCGTCCGCGTTTCTCTTCATGTGTGTACCCCCATAAGGGGCTGGGAGCATTAAAGTCCCCAACGATTATGAGGGGATCCTGATTCACCACCTTCAAAGCCCGGCTGAAGATATCTGCGAATGTAACATTTGGTAGCTTTGGGGGACAGTAAATGTTGAGTATGTGCAATGGGGGGTCCTGTTTGCGTAGCGCAAGGATCGTCACCATTACATAGCAGAAATTAGCGCTAAGATCCAAGTCATCCTGGGAGGCCGTGTAATTTTTATGTACGCAGAGGCAGCTCTGTGCATCCTGCTGGTACACCGTGTAATTGGCAAGGGTGGCACCATTTCCTGGCTCCTGAAGGGCCACCACAGCAGGTAAAGCTGCCTCCTGTCTCTGAGTTGCCCGCGGATTCCTCTGCAGCCGAAACGTCTGTCACGTGCATCAGTGCCAAGAAGGCCGCTGAGTTCCCGACTAGTGCAGTAGACCTGTCGGCTAGTCCGTCTTCTCCAGTGGGATTCGAATGTGTGCACCATGGAAGAGCCTGAAAGCCACCGCTCTGTTCAGCAGCCTGCGAAAGCTGAAATTCATTGCCCACGCTAGGAAAATGTGGCTGCAAAGCGGTGCGCATCGCCAACATATTAATCTTCTGAGGAGTCGGAGGTGTTTCCTCACGCCGGACATCAGCCCCGCCGCAAATTGTTCAAGACCAAGCCATCGCTCGACATAAAATAGAAAGGGTGCTGCTTTCAATGAGCCCTCCCCTCTTACCAATTGGCTGACATCATGGACAAGTAATTTCAGCGCCAGTAATTGCCAGCATGGCGACCGCTCAGCAGCTAAACTTCGCTTCTGTAAAAGTCTGCGGGCTCCATACTCGGCATAATCGAGTACAACTCCTCCGCCTCTTTTCGAGCAGTCGGCTCGACTTTGTTCCCGAACAGAGGACACAAGACTTCTTTTCGGGTAGAAATCGTGTTTAACCAGATTTCTAAGAAACTTGTCCGGGGTTCAAAAGTCTCGTAAAATCGGGATTACCCCAATGCGAAGGGCCTTATTTATAGTCTGAGAAATGTGGGGGCTCTTATAAGAGGAGCAACGGCCCAGTAGCGTTCTTTTTCTGTTTGTACTATTGTACTATTGTACAAACTGCACTCCCCAAAATCAACAGCGTCTTGAGCACTATTCTCCGCGACAGCGTATCTAGGCCCTTCCCAGCATGCGACGGACGCACTACGTAACAGCTACTGGTGTTATCATCGCTGCGCCGCTTCGAAGGAACAGCTAATCACACACAGCGCAATAGAATCGCGCCACCGGAGGCGGGGGAGAGACACTTCTCGGGAACAATCACGTGCGCGCGCAGCTGATATCTCCGCGCCACCAATTGCCATCTCTCCTTAGCGCCTATCTCGGTGGCTAGATGAAACGAAAAAGTCGGATGCGTGCTGTGCGATGTCAGGGCATGTTAAACAATCCCCGGGGGCCGATGTTATTCGACAGCCGTCCACTGCGACACCTGTTTCTCTCTCTCTTCTTGCACTAATTATTTATCCCTTCTCTCAAGGTGCGTTTTTGAAATCCCATCGTTAGGTAGCCCGCACATGACGTGATACTGCACACTGATGATATGCAGACGGGCGTCCCCCCCCCCCTTTCTCGACCGCTAGTGTAGTGCGCCCCACTCGCCATTCATAATGGACAGGACGCTTTGTGCTCGAAGCTTTCTCTGAATAGTGCGTGTGTGTTGTAAATATCCGCAGCGTTTGCTCCCTCTCCCTGCAATAGGAGCAAGCGACCGTTGCGGAGATGGACTCATCTCACAGCATAAAACCACTTTCGCTGGAGCTAAATAAAGTTATTCTATCCTATTCTATCTTATTCTCCTGATTACACACTCTAAACACGGATTAATAAATGAAGGGAATAAGCTGTCTTTAGCGCACTCTCTCAAATGGGCAGCTTATGCTGCCTGAGCTCTGAATATCTTTACATCACTAAAAATATGAAATGCTTGCGTTTGGCGACAGAAAAATATTCTCTCTAAAATACATGCAAAGATCTGGCTGTTACAAAGTTTGTGACGAAATTTAAAATCTCCTCATTTTTCTACCCTCAGGACCTCCAGTGCCGTGCTTAAAAGCCTCCTCCCATTGGTAACTCCGTCAAGTTACGATGCGTCGCGGTGGGAACATGCCTCCGTTACCAAAAGCAAACATTCCGAATATATATATTGATAGAAACCGACATCGAAACTTTGGCAGCATATTCAGCCCCTAAACGGAAGTGTGCTAGTGAACAACTATTGTCCTTTTTTACTCCCACCTATGCTTATTCTTGTAAAGCGTGTAATTCGAACAGTGTCGGGACACTCGAGCGTCAGTGGTGCAAATTTTTTCACCTTTCCATTTTTTTGTAAATATTGTATTTCGCGTATAAAGCTTTCCGGTGTTCATTTTCGCTATCGCTGCCCTCTGCACATCTCCTTGCTATCCTCGCCTTGTCCCTCAATGAAGACGACATATAAAAACGAATGTGCGCCTCATGTTAATCGAAATCTGTTCGTAACGTGCTGCGGCGCTGTGAGCTGTATCACTGCATCAATGTTGTGTATTGGCTGTGTTCTTCCGCTTACATCATAAATCATCTACCAATCTGTCAATTTTACAAGTAACATCTAAGTGTCTCGAGCGCTGCAGATTAAATAAAAAAGAACACGTGTACATTTCACTCTACAAGGCTATGTAAGAACGCAGGACTGGAGCAATTCTGGACACTTTCCCAACGTGGTTCTCTCGGCTTGAATCTGAGATGTCTCAAAGATGGAAGATCAGCTTGGTTTGAGAGCGCAATTACAAAGTTTGCCTTACCTTTGCTATGGCGCTCTGGGGCCTATATTCTTTCCTCCAGCTTTCTGTGATTTGTCTCATCGGCAACCTGTTTCCGGCATTAACAGACTTGACCTTCTAGCCGAAATACAGCGTAACGCTTTTTATGGGTGTCCACAAGTTACTTTTATTTCGTTAATGCCAGTGGCCATTCCCTTCAGTTGTTTGGCAATATGAGCTTTATCCAGTCACGTATTAGCCTCATTACCGCCCCTCAGTAAAAAAATAAAATAGAGAATGCTTTCCACATTCGAATCAGTTCGAAAGAAAGCATTTGTGCTACGTAGAAGACGACGATGTGCAGGCAGTGCCGGGAAGACTGTGGACATCATCATCATCATCAAACGCTGCGCTCACGCTAGGCCAGTTGCGAACAAACAACGCGACAGCGGACGATTTTGTTCGATGTTGGTACCCATCAGATTTCCGCACTGATAATTTTCACAAGCTTACGGTCCCATCAGACATGAGCCGAGGGCAGCATCAACGTGCTGGGTCGCTGGAGCGCGTATAAGTCTCGTACCGCTTTCTCACCCGCACATGGAATAAGAAGGGATTGGTGCCGTGCCCAGGTAATGTTAGCGGAATAGGTGTATCGCACTTTCCACCACTGAATGACATGGGTGAGTGTTTTTGAAGTAAATTCGGGATATGTTTACACATGCGTTTGAAGGGACACTTGTACCACTGTGTTCATTCAAACCTCCAAGGATATGTTGCAAGATACACTTGAGTCACATACAGAAAACTTCGTTGCCTTCGGGCACTTCTGTTATATGCACGGAAAGGTAACTTTAAAGCATTCACTGCGACACGTGCTAGAGTAGATGACACATCAGTTCTCTCTCCACAGCGCTGACGTCTCATCAAATAGAAAGGTCTTTCACCTGAAAATTTATTTCCTTCCCGCAGCCCTAGATGTACACCGAGCGATCCGCAGAATCAAGCATTCATTTATGGTACGCGATGCCCGGCTTACGTACATGGTGGGCTACAACCAATCTCTGTTGCTGCAGTCGTTCACTCTATTCAATTGCTTTAAAACATTCAGACATTCGACGTCTAGTTTCAGTTGCACAACACATGGCCTATCGCTCTAGTTTTCCTGTGCAGCATTGCATGAACACAAAAGCGCATCGTTTTCAACAAAAATGTGCAAAAAGGTAGGCTCACTCTCACTCTACGCTGCTAGAATTTTCTTTTACTATGCCGACAGAGAAGTTTCTACCCGCCCAGAACGTTTCCTTTGATGTCTTAGGCCTCTAGATGAAACTACACCAATGAAAGATGTCATAATAGTTCCACAGTCACGACTTAATACTGAAAAATAACTTTGATTAGAGCCTTACCACCTCTGTCCTGCCAGCACCGGGTGACAAAAGGAACTTAGTGTGTAGCTTCATTTTTCAGCGAAAGAGGTGTGCCACTTTTGATTAGTATTCACACAGTCTCATTTAGTTCTGAAAGGAAATATTCGATTGAAAACTGGGTGCAAGGTAGGAAGAGGGAAATTTTATGAAATCTACGTACAATATTGAATGCATTTTTTTTTTACATTTATGAGGAAAGTGGGGTGGTCTGCGGTTCCTACAAAATAAAGAGTTAGAATTGTTGTAAAACGTATTCGGACATTCTTCCAAAGCACGGTATTAGTACCGTGTAGTAGGTGTTTATGTTTACCTTCCGGTTTCGAGTGTACTGGATGTTAAAGCAACAGCTAAGAGTCTTGCAGTGATTTAAAATCGATTATTTTGGCATTTTCTGTGAACGCGCTATGTACAGACGATCAAACTATGGCGATCAAACGTTTGCGGGACGTGAGCATGCGGAAAAAAATTTATTTCGCCGCAATGACATAACCCAGTCGTCTGAAATGTGTCAAGGTATAAGGCGAAGGTGCATGCTCTATCCACTGGTAATAATGCCGTGGGAATGGATCGCGAGGTAGAAGTGCAATCGACGCTTTTTCTGAGAACAAGCGTCCCGTTATACCTTGGTTGCGATAGTAGATGCTTGCCCTGAAAGCCTATGGGTTGGCTTCCTTTTTATTCTTTGTCTGATATTTCGGACACCTCTTCCTCACTATCTCTGGCTCCAAGAAGGAAATGTGCTGCAGCTACAATGAAGAGTCTCCCATGTTATCAGGGAGCCAAGCATAAAGAATTACGCGCAAGTCTCTTTAGTTGCCTCTCTGTGGTTGCCAATAAGGAACTTCTCTGGTGCAGTAGTGGAGGGGCTTCCACGTTATCAGGTCTCCGAGCAAAAGAAGGTTCCGTTTGGTTATCGCATTGTACGAGCACGTCTTATCACGTCCTGCTGTTATGGAAAAGGTGCTATCAATATACGGATGCAATCGAGGGCGCCTTACGGTGTGCTCAGTGCATTATTGCACAGCTGCCCGTCATAACCTGTCAGTACATCTTGATATTCCTTGAGTGCTACAAACAGGAAGTAAAAAATCCAATGAATCTTGGTCGTGGAGCTACTCGTCTCCAGGATGTGAAATATCTAACGAACGCGCTGCAATCCAGCTAGCCTATGAAACAGGGATCCGCATGTTTCCGTGTTGGAGGAAACCTATGCCGATCTTTTCCTCACCACAAGTAGGCAAAACGTCCAGATGTTTTTCGCATCTCTCCCCGTGGTGCGTGATAATTAATGAATCTTCTCAAGCATAAGACTGCCATTAATTTCTAGCCGGTGATAAGAAAATCAACTTTGATCTTCATTCCTCAATACAACGGCGGCTATTCTCGGAAACTGAGTTTTTCCTGCGGTTTAAACATCCTTTTGAGAGCGTTTGTTATTCTCCTCCGACAGTACACGGCTCCTCCTTTGTTGCTTCTGGGGTGCTTGGTCCACAGGCATCCATGATTGCAAGCTGCTAGGCTAGCGCCTGTACTCTATATGGTTATATATATAAAGTTATATATAGGCGCTCTATACAGCGGCTATACTCTGTATAAAAAGTCACGCACTTATCAACCAGCACTGCCTGTCGAGGGCCCTCTTCAAGAACCACAGCCCTGTGAATCGCGTCATATACATTCTCAGTCACGCAGCGAATGACCATGGCACTGGTCAGGATCAGCCGTGTTCGCAAAGCCCGCCGCCGTAAACATCAGAACGCCTTACTTGTCGAGGTACTTCTGTAACTAACCGGTTCGTGAATGTGTATGCTTCATCACAGCAACACCGCCGAAACATAACGGCGTGTTGTTTCGACGGGGATGCGGCAGAAAAAGTACTAGTGGTTTTAAGAAAACATGATAAATGGAAGGAAAAGATTTTTGCTGGCCCTGGCATAAGCTATCGCTGCTGGAATCACCTGAGCTGGGGCTGCGGAAATGAAGAATAGCAGGCAGTGTGCAGAAGTTAAATTAAAAAGGTGAGGGGATAGTAGAAAAGACAGTGGGAGAGGTACACTGGGGAAAAAATGTAGTTATGTATAAGCAGACAAAGTGGTAATCTTGTTTTCTCTTTGGCTCCACCAAAGTTGGTAAACTGGTTTTTGAGCAAAGGAAATGGCGCAGTATCTGTCTAACTTATCTCGGAGGACACCTGAACCTCGCGTAAGGGAAGGGAGGATGGTGGTAGTGAAAGAAGAAAGAGAGAAAGAGGTCTGAAAGCTTTTTTTTTAAGGATCAAAGTTTTTTTCTTAAAAGGACGTTTCGAGATTGCGGCATGATGCTCGCATGTATAGTTTTGTTCAGGCCATTTTGAAATTGGGCGAAATTTTGTGAAGCTGAACCACCATGTTTAGATATTTTTGCGTCACTTCTCTACTGTAAGCAGCTGAGAAATATGCTAAACTTTTCATCAAGCAAGCGCATAGCTAAAAGTCATTATTTCTAGATTTGGCTTCTGAACAAGGCACAGCAGGCTGGAAAACTAAAAAAAAATTGCACTCAATTCTGTAGGAATACTGCAAGCAATCGCAAAAAGAAGCATCAAAAATAGGCATTTGTCCAACTTCCGTATAGAATGTACAAATGTAGGGTTAATATATTTTTAGGCTTATAAGTAAATGTAATACAGTCTTATGCCACAACCACAATACTGCGGAGGAGACAAAAATTATACAGTTAATGTTGGTGGAAACAAAACCAAGTAACTGGTTATGCAGTGGAAAGAGTATACAGTATACATATTCATAATACAAAAAGCAAAACATAAGAATAAGATTATAAGTATGACGAGAAATATAAGCAGAAAAAAATGTGATGTAGAATTATTGAATGTAAAGAAAATTGCAAAATAAAGGCTTGTCAAAATCTACTCAAACAAAAGAAAATTCTCCAAAGTGAGTCTAAACGTAGAAAAATATTGTCGAAATAAACAGGAAGTACACGCGAACAAATAACTTTTTTTTCTAAATTGAAAGAAAACTGCGCAAATAAAAACTTAGTGCGAGCTCCAGACCTAGCCAGGTTAGTAATCTGCAAGTAATTCTTTTTAACAAATAGAAAAGAAACTGTTTCCCAGCAAGTTAACAAATGTGATGACTAAATTTCGTTGCATTCCATTTTTTAATAGGACAACAGAAGAAGGAGGCGAGCGCCTTTAAGATCAAAGGCTAAAAGATGAAGGTCATTCCAGTGTCAGTGAGCTGAAGGCGTTGAGTCAAAGAGCCCCACCAGAAGCAGTCACCAGGTCAAGAAGGATATTCAGTCAATTTAAACAGCAAAAAAAAAGCGGAACAGGAAAGGAATGGGGTGATATCAGTGTTTTGCTACTAATGGCACCGTGATGAAACCAAGCTTTTGCTGTAGCCTCCTTAGTTTCTCATCTGCTGTCTATCAGGGCCTAGCTTCTTCAGCATATGAATGCGCCTGCCTCTGGAAGGTACAATGCCTGTACACCTGTGTGCGAAAAGGGAGTCATCCACTGAAAAAGGAAAGAGCGCGAATTCGTTCTATATTTATATTCAGTGTTTAACGACGCAGAGTTTCACAGCTTGTTAATGGAGTGATACCAAGTTCGCCTTGACGATCGATAGTTGTGTGTTGGGGTATTGCAATACACAAGCCAGAGGTATAATACGCTATTAACATTGGTGTTTTGATTCCAAGATTTCTTTGCTTTGTGTGTTTTAACGATTTTCTTATGTAACATGGGTCCTGGCTTGAGTTCAAAAACTGCTCTTCGCTCCCGATAAATTCTTGGTTGTTGGGCGCCTGTGGTCTTTGCTTCTGTGTTTCTCCTCGTCTTTTTCCGCTGCTCCCTCTAGCCGTATAATAGAACAATTTGGAAAGATATCTGCAGATATTTTGGCTGACTAGAGCGCCATCACAGTGATAAGAAACCCTTGTCGCATGTTTACTGAAAATTTGTGTTTGCGTTCTTCCTTTTCTAGAATGCTAGCCATATCATCAGGCATAGCAGCGCAAGGTAGTCAAGGATCATATCTGTTGTTCCGCAAGCACTCCTATGTGCCGTTACGCTTGCGCGCCTATAGCTGAGTATTCCTCATATCGATGGACGCTCCCCTACCCCTCTATCTTTCGGCTGCAACACGGAACCTTTGCATATATGTGGTCGAGCGGCTTCCAAGATATCAGATGACCTCAGAAAGGAGCGCCTTCGCATAGTGCACTGCATGCCAGAGCCGTCCCCAGGAGTTTGCCATTTTCGTTTTAAATCATAAGGTGGCCATGAACGGACGACCTAGTTGATAAAACAAAGCATACATTTACGTCCCCTCTACGCTTAACAATTGAGCGGTATACCACTTCGCTGTATTGTTGGCTATCTTAGTTTGTAACAATGACCAAAATATCTAACTTTTATAAAGTTAGGTCATATGGTGCGCAGCCGTTAACGTGCCATGTAGCGGAGTACAATGAAAATTGACGCCCGTTCTTGCGCGCTTTGCAATCTATTCCCAAACATTTCGCGCGTCGTGCAAAAGAGCGTGCTACCGTTATCTGCATGGCACCTGACATCCTTCAGGCAAAATGTTTATATGCTACTGAAAAACTTCGAAATGAACGTGATTTTCTGCGACCTCTGCCACATGGCCAATTCCTTCATAATAGTCCAGGCATTAGTCTAAAGTATGTTGTGAAGTTGAGCTCTCCTTGGACTTGGCAATTTTTGTTGCAGCAGTTTTCTCTCGCACCACCCCTAAGGAAAGAAAAGCAAGGCCTAATGAGGAATATTACTAAGCCTTTTCGGGTATGCCAAATGTTATGGCACATAGGACCGAAAGGTATCTCATATTCATACTGAAAACTGCGCAAAAAACGAAGACACAGAACGAGAAGGCACAACACGGGCGCAGACTATCAACTGAATTTTTATTCACATGAAGAGGCCTATATACGTATCTTCTACCCACAGTGAGACAAGCACAAAAAACACAACAATCGCGAAAATCAACCCGAAACACAATCACACACTATCCCTTCGCGTGCACCGTGATGCAGCCGTCAATTACACTTCCAAAAAACCGCGCACAAACAAAATCACGACAACTTTAACGGTCACGCTGATATCACGCCAAAGACCCATATCGCCTGCTCGTCTTAAGAAAATTGGCCAAAAAGGTTATCTCCTTGTCAAGCAAGGCCACAGATGGTGATGCCACACAGGAATCCGAGTCTTTCTTGATTAGGTAAGCCTCCACCATCTCCCTGCATACCTGATCGCTATGTTTGAACAAGACGCTGGTCCTGTTCAAACGAGGGTAGCACTTTTCGCAACCCTTGCAATGCATGGCGAGATTGGAGGAAGCCGCTCCCTTCAACGACCTACGATGCTCCGCCATCCGCTCGTTTACACAACGACCCGTCTGGCCGATGTACTTTTTTCCGCACGAGAGCGGCACCTCGTAGACAACTCCAGTGTTACACTCTGTGAACCTAGTTTCCTTCCTGTGCGCTACCAAACAACCAGTTCCAGCACGACTGCCCTCAGACTCTAGCTTTTTACGCACAGCACTGCAAATCCGCGCAAGCTTATTTTTGGCCGTGAAAATCACGTCCACTCCGTACCTCGCCCCCACTTTCTTGAGCCGGTGTGAAATTCCATGGACGTACGGAATTCCCACCACACGTCTCCGTCCCTCGTCCTGCTTGTTATTGGAACCACTACTTCCCTTCTTGGCCAGGATCCTCTCGGAGATCTGAGCCAACAACTGCTCCGGAAACCCGGCTTCCTTCAGCCTCTCCACCTGTGCCAGGAAGCTAGCCTCAACTTTGTGGTTACAGGACTTTGCTAGGGACGCTTTTAAGCAGGACGTGGCTATACCAGCCTTGACTATTTTGGAATGCCCCGAGCTAAAGTTCAACAGTGGTTTCTTCGTTCTAGGGTGATACTCCCAACACACACCATTATCCAGGTACTCGATACTGAGGTCTAGAAACTGGAGGGTATCCGAGCTGGGCATCTCGAAAGTGAATCTGAGGCCACCACCAGCATCCTTGAACATTTTTACGACGTCCGGAACCGCCCTTGGAGAGTTTGACTTCAAAATGATCAAGAAATCATCGACATAGCGGAAAACTCTTAGCGCTTGATCACCAAGAACCTCCGCCAGTTCCTGATCCATCCTGCTCAGATAAATATCGCTCAATACAGGTGCAACCCGGGAGCCGATGCAAACACCTGACTTCTGGACGTACACCTTACCGCTATGTCGATGATTTCTTGATCATTTTGAAGTCAAACTCTCCAAGGGCGGTTCCGGACGTCGTAAAAAATGTTCAAGGATGCTGGTGGTGGCCTCAGATTCACTTTCGAGATGCCCAGCTCGGATACCCTCCAGTTTCTAGACCTCAGTATCGAGTACCTGGATAATGGTGTGTGTTGGGAGTATCACCCTAGAACGAAGAAACCACTGTTGAACTTTAGCTCGGGGCATTCCAAAATAGTCAAGGCTGGTATAGCCACGTCCTGCTTAAAAGCGTCCCTAGCAAAGTCCTGTAACCACAAAGTTGAGGCTAGCTTCCTGGCACAGGTGGAGAGGCTGAAGGAAGCCGGGTTTCCGGAGCAGTTGTTGGCTCAGATCTCCGAGAGGATCCTGGCCAAGAAGGGAAGTAGTGGTTCCAATAACAAGCAGGACGAGGGACGGAGACGTGTGGTGGGAATTCCGTACGTCCATGGAATTTCACACCGGCTCAAGAAAGTGGGGGCGAGGTACGGAGTGGACGTGATTTTCACGGCCAAAAATAAGCTTGCGCGGATTTGCAGTGCTGTGCGTAAAAAGCTAGAGTCTGAGGGCAGTCGTGCTGGAACTGGTTGTTTGGTAGCGCACAGGAAGGAAACTAGGTTCACAGAGTGTAACACTGGAGTTGTCTACGAGGTGCCGCTCTCGTGCGGAAAAAAGTACATCGGCCAGACGGGTCGTTGTGTAAACGAGCGGATGGCGGAGCATCGTAGGTCGTTGAAGGGAGCGGCTTCCTCCAATCTCGCCATGCATTGCAAGGGTTGCGAAAAGTGCTACCCTCGTTTGAACAGGACCAGCGTCTTGTTCAAACATAGCGATCAGGTATGCAGGGAGATGGTGGAGGCTTACCTAATCAAGAAAGACTCGGATTCCTGTGTGGCATCACCATCTGTGGCCTTGCTTGACAAGGAGATAACCTTTTTGGCCAATTTTCTTAAGACGAGCAGGCGATATGGGTCTTTGGCGTGATATCAGCGTGACCGTTAAAGTTGTCGTGATTTTGTTTGTGCGCGGTTTTTTGGAAGTGTAATTGACGGCTGCATCACGGTGCACGCGAAGGGATAGTGTGTGATTGTGTTTCGGGTTGATTTTCGCGATTGTTGTGTTTTTTGTGCTTGTCTCACTGTGGGTAGAAGATACGTATATAGGCCTCTTCATGTGAATAAAAATTCAGTTGATAGTCTGCGCCCGTGTTGTGCCTTCTCGTTCTGTGTCTTCGTTTTTTGCGCAGTTTTCAGTATGAATTCCTACCAACTAGCCCAGTTTACCGTTCTTAGTATCTCATATTGGTGCTCGTGGTGCATCCCCTTGCGTTTAATGCGCAAATCGCGCTTCGAAATAACGAATGCTCCACGGCTAACAGGGACCCCTCGCTTCAGTATACCTCTCTGACTATACTCTCTCTGTTACGGACGTATTCAAAGGAAACTGAGCTCATTCACACACCTCCCCCCCTCCCCCCCGCCCCTTACTAGCTCTATGAGGAGTTTCTCTTTAAGCATGCACCGTTAGCCTGCCCCATCCCCCTCTCCACTTGTTACAAAAAGTGTAGGCAGTGGATCAACTCCGCCGAATCGAATTTCAGGTAACGAAAGCTACATATACATGATTAAAAATGGTTTATATTTGGTACATCCTTTAATGGTTCTTAATTCCCCCCACCAAATCGCAGTCGCTTATTCGTCTTCGTTGATTGGATTGATGGAGACAAAGACTGATGGAAGGTCCTTAGCGTACAGCTCTGGTTTTATATACCCCATACCTGACCTCACAACAGTGAACTGAATCACGTAACACAGCGTTATTACCACGTGGCTTGCTTAATGCCTCTGCCGACAACTTTCAATGTGAAAATTCAAAGCGCAAGGTTAACGTTCAAGGTCAAAAGTGGTCCACTAGGTGGAACATACACGGCTAGGTATATCTGCATAGCGACACCAGCCATGGCTTATCTCGAGGTCGTTTCAAGTTCATTCAGAGGCTCATGCCAAAATGCGTTCCAGTTATAGCACCGTACCTTTCGCTACAAAAAGATCTTGGGCCCCTGCCGGAAAAAATTTCTGCCTACGTGCCTGCACTATGGAATGTGAAATTCCATGGAATAACAAGCAAAAAGTAGATAAATAAGCAAGTACACATTCTAGGCAAATTGTAGCGAAAGAAATAAACTTCTTTCAGAAAGATTACGGTGTAGACCAGACAGGCAGACTCACAAAGAACATTTTCACTCTCCTAAGGACCATCCCAATCATGTACCCTAAAACTCCAAAAGCAAATCTCCAGACTGAAGACGGCTGGCTAAGTTCATAATTAGTATTTTTGCTATATAAAATCGTTAAAATCAAATCGATGAAGAGTCAACTGTCTGCCGAAACACCTTCTCATCACGAGGATTAACACTGTAGGTCCTAAGTGTTCAGCAGCAAAATTTGTCCCCTCTCCCCCCCCCCCCCTATAAAATTAAGTAGCCCTAATTCATTTCCTCTTCATTTTTCGTTCTCTGGATGCGATCAAAGCTGGCACAGGCGTGCTAATTTTATTTATTATTCTTACGGCGGCAATATATTAACTATTCTTTTCAAAGCTCTCTCTGAGTGCAAAACAACTAAAAAAGAGAGGTTGCAAGTAGACGTCAAACACGCCCCGAGATTTCTCCACCAGTTGCAATCCCTTTGTCCAGCCTTTCCCCCTTTTCTGAGTGGCTCGGCTGTTTCGGACAAATATGGCCTTTGATAAAGCCCTACTGTCAGCGGTAGATAAGTGCACACTGATATCATCTTC
The DNA here is from genome assembly GCF_055824585.1 of Amblyomma mixtum. Lineage (NCBI taxonomy): Eukaryota > Metazoa > Arthropoda > Arachnida > Ixodida > Ixodidae > Amblyomma > Amblyomma mixtum. The sequence continues at coordinate 57,330,621 of NC_143012.1, forward strand.
CAGAGTTTTCCCATAAAATGCCGTACCATAGCCGTACTGCCACAGGCGGACATCATCTGACATCAAGAATGGAAGGCTGCTTGAGCAAGCTCCTCGTGGCAATAGCTCTGCTCCTGGTGGTAGGCAGCTACCCTTCCCTAGGCATGAATTTTACAGCGCCCAGAAATGGTTCTTCGTATGAGTCTGGTACGTCAGCTTGCACTTTTTCTTCAGCCGGCTACCCATTTTTTTTCTTACCGTGTCCGCGCAACCATTCATGGTTTCGTTTCGAGGAAGGTCGTGCAGTGCGCAAAAGGACGAGGACAGGACGTAAAGCCAAAAACGAGCCAATTACCTACCTCGCAAGAACGTCCTATTATAGCATTTTTCAGGGAATTAGCCCAAAAGCTTAATCTTTAACAAACTAACAAAAGCATTGCCAATCGCGTTCTGTCAATGATTCCATTCTTAATAATGAAGATAGATATCTTTTCAACCTAGCATGAACAGATACATAGCTCGGTTTTAATGGCCAGGAAAAGAGTGTGTGCATCGTGATAAATAAGACGAAGCCGAGAAAGATCAAAAAAGTAAAAAGTGAAGTAAATTGTTTTTGTTTTGTCCATGGGCTGCTGTAAGTAGATATTAACTACAAAGTAGGGCCAAACGCTAAATAAAAAGCCACTTCTCCGGCAAAATGTCTTCCCTGTGACAAAGTGTCACATTGCAATACATATGGGAGGAATAGCCCAAAAGACGCCACACTTGATAGAGAAGAGCACAGGAGAGCGTTTCAAATGCAGGGCGTGAAGGTTTCCCACAATCTGAGTGTTGTGTTCTTTCTTCACCAAAAGGTCGACTTGAAAACTGCACTCTGGAACATATGAAAATGTGTCAAGAGTTTGGAGAAGTCTGCGATGATTCCACCGGCTATGCAATGTGCGTAGGTAAGTGAAAGCAACAGTCGGCCACGTACATTAAATGCCCGATCAAAAACCTAGCTTCCAAGTTAGAATTTGGAAGAATATTAGGTTACGGTATGCAGCTCCCTTCATTTATGGTTGGATGCCTCCGAGAGTGTTGAGATTTTCCAGTCAAGGGCTGGGCTGGGAAGCCACATGGACAGTATTTAAAGAAAGAACTGCTGCATGTAATCTCACAGAGGACTAGCGATGACATTACGGGAAGAGGTTAATAATGTGGTTGGTTGGTTTATGTGGTTTAATGTCCCAAAGCGACTAAGGCTATGAGAGACGCCATATTGGAGGGCTCCGGAAATTTCGACCGCCATTGGGGGTTCTTTAACGTGCACTGACATCGCACAGTGAACGGGCCTGTAGAATTTCTTCTCCAAAGAAATTCAACCGCCGCGGCCGGGTTAATAATGTGCCGAAGCTGTCACATCAATGGGTTGCCCGACAGAGGACACCTAACTAAGCATGCAATTTAACTTCTTTCGTGCCTTGCAACCAGAGTGAGATGTACTTGGTGTAAATTTTGAGCAGCGTCAGCGTTAAACCGATAAGAAAAAAGTTAGCCGACACTGCCATTTTCACTTATTGCGACAGTAAGCGCATGGGTAGCACGGCCTCCGTTTGATGAGTTCTTCAGTTCTACATAGTCAAAAAAGCTTAAAGAAGTTTGGGGTCGCCTAGAATAGACTGCATTGAAAGCGATGAAAAGAAATTTGGGTGCTAAAATCACATGATCGTTCTAACTCTTGTACCAAATGTTAAAACCACCCAATTGAATGAAGTAGCATATTCCAGAAGCAGATTTCATCCTATAAACGCGCAGCGCTAACGGCAAATACTTGGGCAAGAAAGAACTGGGCACATTTCTCTTGATCTAATGCCGTGTTCTTTTCTGCCACTTTTCCTCTTTCCAACAGTGTATTCTGTAAGATTCCAGCATACCAAAAACAAAATAGTTTCGACAGCAGAAGGTTTTACACGGCAACTGAAACTGAACATGCTCTGTTCGGCGCAGTTTAAAAATATTCTCATGAGTTTTACGCAGAATATAGTATCAGAGCGTGCTCGACAGGGCAAGGATTTTGATTCAAGGGTCACATAAAAGTGAAAGTTCTTAGCTCGGAATTCATAGTGCTGGACATTTTCTAGGGTTTGTTTTGGTCCAAGGCAGAGTGATCTTCAAGTTCTTCATTAAACACTCTTTTCTTGATTTCAGACCTTAATTTCACAACCTGTAATCATCACTACCGGGAATACTGTCGTCAACGAGGGAAATACTGCGATGATTCGGAAGGCAGAGTAACGTGTGTAGGTAAGGTGTTTTTAGGGCGTTGCGCACAAATTATTCTTGATCGATAAGGTGTTGCGAACTGGTTCTAGCAATTCGCACGGAAGGTACCCAGCATGGGCAGAACTCTCCTCCATGGCGCCATAGTATGTTCAGGTTAAAAAAATTAGATGCAAGCTTCATATGACTAAGGTAAAGGAAATGTCCCCCGTATTTTACCCATGCATTGTGCCTGGATTGTCCCTGGCCTTAGAGAAGCCCTAATGCAAATGATTTCAGCAAGAAGGAACAAGTTAGTTTCCCTTGATCAAATGCAGTGTTCGTCTCTGCCAGTCTTCCTCTTTATAATCAGGGCATTCTGCGAGATTTCAGTATAACAACACCTTAGTAGAAACTGGACATGCTCTGTTAGGCATACTTTGAAAATTGTGCCATCAGTTTCAAGCAGAATAAAGCATAGTACTGTGCTCAACACGGCTGTAGTTTTATTCACGGATCGCATAAAACTGAACGTTCGATAACGCGTCAGAATTGATCTGCTTCTCCTGAAAATTCATTTGCGTTGGGCATTTTCTGGGTTTTGTTTTGGGCCAAGGCAGCGCGATTTTTAAATTCTTCATAAAACTTCTTATTCTTAATTTCAGAGCGAAATTTCACATCCTGCGATCCTGACTACCGGGAATACTGCCGTCAACAAGGAAAATATTGCGACGATTTGGAAGGCAGCGCAACGTGTGTAGGTAAGGTCTTTGCAGGGCGCTGCGCACAAATGATTCTTGATCGAGAAGGTGCACTGCATGCGCAGAACTCTTCCATCCCGTCGCCATGATATGTTAGGGTGCAAAAAAATGAGTTGCCATGCTGCGTACGCCTGGAATAAAGGAAATATCGCCCGTATTCTACCCATGCTACTGCAATGTGCCAGGATAAGGGGATTATGCGCACCTCTCTCTGTGGACTGCTTGAAAAATGCAAGACACCTTTCGCACATGCCAGTGGCGACGAGAGAACCACTGCTGTTGAAAGCTGCTGCTCGACAAGTGCATGCAGGTCATAAGGCTTGCAAAGTATAGCTGGCGGTTTAGGATTGCTAAGCACTAAACAATGAGCGAAAGCACACTTTTTTCAGGTGTACACCACCGCCACGTACTTAGAAGAGCGATTGAGGTATCCACGTACCCAGGTAGCCAGTTATACGCGTCCTCAACTTTTTCAGTGTGATTCCAATTCACCAATTATAAACGGCAGCCGATGCCCCAGTGCCGCCTTTCTCCAGCAATGTTGTCAACGCCAACGCGTTTTGCTCTATTCCCGTGTTCCTGCCGCAGCGGTGTCCACGCCAACGCATGCTGCACATGTGCCTCTATAACTGCCGCGAGAAAGCTTCATTCGAAGAAAAAGTATCATAGCATTACAACTTTTTAATTCGGTGCTTTAGATGCATATTGTAATGATTGGTTCCAAACTAAATATGTTCTCCGAAAAATACTTGATACTCAGTGTGCTGCCTCACAATAGTTTTGTCCGTAAAACATCTGGTGCTTAAATATAACAATACCAAACCAGATTTATTGATTTCAGGGAGTAATTCCACCGTTTGCGATCAGTACTTCCGTCAGTATTGCCGTCAACAAGGAAAAGGATGTAATGACATGCAAGGATTCGCGAAGTGTGTTGGTAAGTAGTTTGGAAAATGCTTGATCGATGGAGCGTCATGAACCTAATGCTGTACACAATGATTTCTTTCAATGCGTGGGACCTGTGTTCGACATTCCACTTTTCTCGGTAAGCCCTGGACCTCCACCCACAGAAGCGTGTTGTTTTTTCGGCTATGCCAGTCTGAGGACAGCTCTGGGCGGCCTGAAGAGGTTTCCTTTGGAAGATAGCACACGACAGCTTTCGTGATAGCGACGCGCCGTGCTTGCGGTCATGAGAGATTTTACTCCTAGCTGACAATATCGAGCATTTATCTACGCATGACCTTCTTAACAGCTGTTTCTCTCTTACATGTTACTCTACGTTCGGTTTAATTTCTTGGAATCCGTAAATACATGCGTTCAGAGCCCCATACGGAGTGTCTGCTCGTGTTGTTGGACAGCTTCTCGTCGTCTTGCTTTGGGATGATTCAACCTTCTTATCGAAGGGCTATGACACTAATATTGAACTCCTAAAGTGCATGTCGTAAATATTAAGCCTCTTCAGCTTCTGGAAACGCCTAATGTTCAATGTATTTTCTGAGCTTTATGTTCCTTCAAGACACTGCGCTTTTTAAATGCTCCGACACAACGCTCTACTTCTTGATGTCAAAATAATTACACCCACTGCAACTAGCACTACCACCAGGACAAGGTCAGCTGACAACGCCACTTTCACTTATTGCTGCAATAAGGGTATGGGTAGCGCGGCCACCGTTTGATGAGTTCTTCACTCTTGAGTTCGTCAGTTCTACTTAGTCAAAAAAGCTTGAAATTTTGTGACGCCTAGAATAGAGCGCACAGAAAGCGATAAAGAGAAATTTGGGTGCTTTAATCGCATGATTGTTCTAACTGTTGTGCCAAAATTTTTCAACCGCCCAATTGAATGAAGTAGCATTTTCCAGAAGCAGATTTCATCCTGTAAACGCGTGGCGGTATAACGGCAAATACGAGAAAGAACTGGACACGTTTCTCTTGATCTAATCCTATGTTCTTCTCTGCCAGTTTTGCTCTCTCGAAGAGTGTATTCTGTAAGATTCCAGCATACCAAAAACGTAATATTTTCAAGAGCAGAAGGTTTTACACCGCAACTGAAACTGAACATCCTCTGTTCGAGGTAGTTTAAAAATGCTGTCATGACGTGTTCGACAGGGTTAGGATTTTGATTCAAGGGTCACATAAAACTCCTTGTTCATACTTCTGAATTCATAGTGCTGGGTATTTTCTAAGATTTCTTTCGTCCAAGGCAGGCTGACTTTCAAATTCTTCATAAAGCTCCCTTTTCTTGATTTCAGACCTTAATTTCACAACCTGTAATCCTGACTACCGGGAATACTGTCGTCAACGAGGGAAATATTGCGATGATTCGGAAGGCAGCGTAACGTGTGTAGGTAAGGTGCTTGCAGTGCGTTGCGCACAAATTATTCTTCATCGAGAAGGTGTTATCAACTGGTTGGAGCAATTCGCACGGAAGGTACCCAGCATGGGCAGAACTCTCCCGCCATGGCGCCATGGTATGTTCGGGTGCAAAAACGTTAGGTGCAACGTTTAATACGTCTAGAGACCAGGAAATGTCGCCCGTATTTTACCCACGCTACTGCATTGTGCCTGGATTGTCCCTGGCATTATAGAAGCACTAATGCCAAAGACTTGGGCAAGAAGGAATAAGATGCGTTTCTCTTGACCTAATGCCATGTTCTTGTCTTCCAGTCTTCTTTTTCGAGCAGGGCGTTCAGTGAGATTCCAGCCTACCAACACCGTAGTAAAAACTGCACATGCTCTGTTATACATACTTTAAAAATTGTGTCATCAGTTTCAAGCAGAACTAGTATCCTAGCGTGCTCAACAGGGCTGTGGTTTTGATTCAAGGTTACTTAAATCTGAATGTTCTGCAACGTGTCAAATTAATCTGCTTGTCCTGAAAATTCATACGTGTTGGGTATTTTCTGGGATTTCTTTTGGCCGAAGGCAGCGTGAATTTAAATTCTTCATAAAACTGCCTGTTTTTTATTTGACACGGCAATTTCACATCGTGCAATCCTCACTATCGGGAATACTGCCATCAACAAGGAAAATATTGTGATGATTCGGACGGTAGCGTGACGTGTGTATGCTAGGTCTCTGATGGGCGTTGCGCCAAAATAATTCTTGGTCGAGAAGGTGCGCCGAAACGGTTAGAGGGATTCGCAAATAAGGTACCTTGCAAATGCAGAACTCTTACACCATAGAGCCATTACATGTTAGAGTGCAAAAAATTAGGTGCAACGCTCCATGCGTCTAGAATCGGAGAAATGTCTCTCGTATTTTACCCATGCTACTGCATTGTGCTTGGTTAAGGGGTTATGCACACTTCTGCATGTGCACTGCTCCGCAGATGCAAAACACCTTACGCACATGCCAGTCGCGACGAGAGAACCATAGCTGTTCTAAGCTGCTGCTCAATAAGTGCGTGCAAGACATAAAGCTTGGGAAAAACGGCTGGCGGCTTAGCATTGCTAAGCACGAAATATTGCGCAAAACCACAGTTTTTTCTGGTGCACACCATCGCCACGTACCTGAAAGCGCGATTGAGGTGTCCACTGAGACAGGGAGTGAGTTATGCGCGCATTCAGCTTTTTCATTCTAATTCTTATTTACCAAATACACTGGCGGCGTGTTCCGCGTTTCTCCAGCAATGTTGTCAACGGCAACGCGTATTGCTCTCTTCTCGTGTTTCTGCCACAGCGTTGTCCATGCCAACGCATGTGGCTGTGTAACTGCCGCCAGATAGCTTAATCCGCGAATATTTTTTGATAGAGTAAGAGGTGAAAATGTATACAATAGGTGTATCTTACCGGTACTCTGCTATGGAGCAGAAACGTGGAGGCTAACGAAAAGGGTTCAGATTAAGTTGAGGACAACGCGGTGAGCTATGGGAAGAAAAATGATAGGTGTAACGTTAAGGTATCGGAAGCGGGAAGACTGGATGCGGGAACAAATGCGGGTTAATGACATCCTAGTCGAAATCAAGAGGAAGAAAAGGGATTGGGCAGGGCATGTAATGCGAAGGCAAGATAACGGCTGGTCCTTATAGGTAACGGAGTGGATTCCAAGAGAAGGCAAGCGTAGCAGAGGGTGGAAGAAAGGTAGGTGGGCGGATGAGATTAAGATTGGTTTGGTTTGGTTTATGGGGTTTAACGTCCCAAAGCGACTAAGGCTATGAGAGACGCCGTAGTGGAGGGCTCCGGAAATTTCGACCGCCTGGGGTTCTTTAACGTGCACTGACATCGCACAGTACACGGGCCTCTAGAATTTCTCCTCCAAAGAAATTCTAGCCGCCGCGGCCGGGATCGAACCCGCGTCTTTCGGGTCAGCAGCCGAGCACCATAGCCGCTGAGCCACCGCGGCGGCGGATGAGGTTAAGAAGTTTACGGAGATACGAGGGCCGCCGTTGGCAAAGAACAGGGTTAATTAGAGAGACATTAGAGGCATTAGAGACATTAGAGAGACAATAGGCGCAATCAGGGTGATGATGAGTGTAAGGTGTTGAACAAGATGATGTGGAATGCACAGCCCGAGAGTTAACTGAGGTGAGAAGAAGCGCAAGTGTGTGTCGGAGTTCAACAAGAAGCGCGTTCAGCTGCGGCGATAGTCTAGTGCCCTCACGCAGTGGCAGGAGAAGCGGACCTGTTCGCGCTGCCGCCGGTTCGAATCCCTGTCAAGGATGATTATTGATTTATTCTTAGTTATTTATTTCACTTGGCACCAACCCACAAACATCGCAAGATCATGCACTTGGTTTATGCATCAGAATCGTGATTTGGTACTATTACAAGTCTCCAGGGCTGCACCCGACTGCGGCCTGCAGGGCGAGTCACGCCGGCATAGTAAACAGTATTTGCTATGCAGGGCAGCCTGCTTCCTGGGAGTTTGCAGTTGTTTATAGACTTTGCAGTGAACACTTTTTGAGTATACACTGCTTACCCACGCACCGATGTCCAACTTTCTCGGGAAAAATTTTGAATACTTAAGAATTGTAAGATACTTCTATGCAAATATTGAAGGTAATGGTCCATTCTCCTTATATGTAGCAAAATCTTTATTTTAAAGTGTTTCCATCGATTGCATCGAACAGTTAAGACTGTCAGACAAAAACAATGGGGAACGCTTTTTACGATAGCAAAAACGTTATTAAAAAAAAGGTAAGATTGCCATCGCCTGATCTCCGGATATACTGAAATCTTCTATTATATGAAAAAATTGCCTTGATAAACGGCTTCCCTCTGAAAAATGCTTCTGTACAGATTTTGTGGGTATGCTATGCAACGTGTGTGCGTAAGCAGCTCTGTGTACGGGCACAAAAAATATCTAATCGAAAAAGCGCCCCGTCCACGCACCTCGAAGTTTGCACCATGCCATAATGGGTTGAACATCCCAAAGGGCAGCAAAATTGTATTACTAGTTATTTTACACACAGCACGGGAGCTTCATTTGATGAAAATCTATCATCCCTTACAACTTTTTTTAGAGTCTATAGACTGTCCTTAGATTTCTGTCTATAAAGTCTATAGACTCTCAATAGAGAAATACTAGGCAACAGTCTACAGGCAATACAAATGGTATCGACAGTCTATAGACAATCTATAGGTTTTTGACCATACAATCTTATTTGAATTTTGTATTTAAACACTCTATAGACTAAGAATCGACAAAGAAATATTTTTAGGAAGGCAGTAGAGTCTATCAGAAGTCCATAGGCTAAGGGATAGCATTACAACTTTCCGATTCAGTGCCTTAGATGCAAATTTAAATGATTGGTACCAAACTAAATATGTCCACCCAAAAGTTCTTGATACTTAGTCCGTTGCCTTAGAACAATTTTGTCTGTAAAATATTTCTCGGTTAAATACAAAGATAACAAACAGTCTTTATTGATTTCAGGGAGTAATTCCACCGTTTGCGATCAGCACTTCCGTCAGTATTGCGGTCAGCAAGGAAAAGAATGCAATGACTTGCAAGGATTCGCGAAGTGTGTTGGTAAGTAGTTTGGAAAATACTTGATCGTTAGAGTATCGGGCACCTAAAACATGCCTTTTTCAAAATAGTAAATTTAACACCGCATTGGAAGAACATTTCCTGGTTAACTAGTCTCTTTTGTTTTATTTTTAATGCTTTTTTTTCCTTCCTTTGTTACCACCGAATGATACTGTGTGTTGTATTTTCGTTTCTTTGTGTTTGATTGTTACGTTGTATGGCCCTCCTGCTTCAGCCACATAAACCTACGGTATTTCCAAATAAAATAAATAAAAATATAAGAGAAATAGCCCGAAAGACGCAACTCTTGACATATAAGAGGACAGGAGAGCGTTTCAAATGTCGGGCGTGAAGCTTTGCGATTATCTGAGTGTTGTGCTTTTTCTTCACAGAAGGCCGACATCAAAACTGCACTCTTGAGCATATGAAAATGTGTCGAGAGTTTGGAGAAGTCTGCGTTGATTCCAGCGGCTATGCAATGTGCGTAGGTAAGTGAAAGCATCTATCGCCCACGGATATTAAATGTCCTGTCAAACACGCAGCTCCACGTTAGAAATTGGAAGAATAGTATGTTACAGTACTCAACTCTCTTCATTTATCGTTGGATGCCTCCGAGAATGTTGAGATTTTCTAGTCAAGGGCTGAGCTGGGAAGCCACATGGGCAGTATTTAAAGAAAGAACTGTTGCATGTACACCCACAGAGGACTAGCGATAACAACTTCACGCGAAGAGGTTAATAATGTGCCGAAGCTGCCATCTCAATAGGTTGCCCGACAGGGGACACCGAACTACAAATGCAGTTTTACTTCTTTCGTCCCTTCCAACGAGAGTGAGATGTCCTCGATGCAAATTTTGAGCAGCCTCAGCGGTGGATCTCAAAGAACAAATTTATCTGGCAACGCCACTTTCACTTATTGCGAGAGTAAGGACATGGGTGGTACTGTCATCGTTTGATGATTTCTTCATTCTTCAGTTCTAAATAGTCAAAAAAGCTTAAACAAAGTTTGGGACGCCTAGAATAGACTGCATAGAAAGGGATGAAAAGAAATTTGGGTGCTAAAATCACAGGATCGTTCTAACTCTTGTACCCAATTTTTAAACCGCCCAATAGAATGAAGCAGCACGTTTCAGAAGCTGATTTCATCCCATAAACATGCAGCACTAACGGAAAATACTTGGGCATTAAAGATCTGGACACGTTTCGCTTGAACTACAATACGGCGCAGGCTACAACACTGCACAGGCTTGGGATGACCGGGAACTCTGGACCCGGGGGCCGAAAAACATACTCTTTCGCCGTGCCCTTGCTAGAAGTTCTCGGCCGGTAAATAGCGGGGATGTGTACGCCTTTTTATTTATTATTAAAGGGTGAAGTGCACCATGGGCGTTCTAGCAGCGGCAATGGTGAAATATGGCGCTGGTGTTGGCTGAAAAAAAAAATACTTAACGCTTAATTACTTATTTTTTGTGTCTCCTACTGATGCATTTTTGTCAAGCAAGAAAAGGTAGCGAATAATTTTGACTTTTTTTCACGGATACCTGAAACATCTTAAAACTGAAAAAATTCCGGAGCCAAATTTTTAGAGGCGTTTATTAATAAACCACTATAGCGACTTTTTTTTTAAAGCGGAATTAGAGAAAGGGGGTTTCTAAAGAAGTTTATTCAACGTTAGTCACACTGATTCACTGTAAGCGAACACGCATTGCCACATCTACCAGAAGGTGGTCCGCTTCTTCTAAGTTTTGTGTTAACGGTCGTGGTCGGAAATTAGAAGCCTCATAAAAACCTCCCGAGAAGGAGCTGCATTCGATTGCTGGACGAGCAGCCATCTGTTCCAAGATAGCGTTTTATTCAGAAGAGAATTAATTTGGACACTTTGGTGGCTCGTGCATAAAAAGAAATAAGAGCAGAAAAAGAAAGCAGGACAAACGAGAAGCCCTTGTCCATGTCTTCCCGATCATCCAGTATATTTTTGTGGGCTATAATTTCTGTTTAGTCTTCGATTTTATGCTTTCGCCTCACAAAGACAGATCTGTACGCCACGAGGAGTGCCATTGAACAAGAGCAAGTTAGTTTAGCACATTTCTTGTCTCCAAACACATACTACTAGGCAATAAGCAGGTGCTTTTTCTTTCCCTCTGCATAAAAAAGCGGCGAGTGCGTACAAGAATTCAACCCCTCAAATCGTGCTTATTTAAAAAAATATACAACGAATGCCACGGCTACGATGACTCTTTAATATGCAGACACCACTGGTTGTAAGACAATAAGCGATTAAAAATAGACACGATGCAAGGCTGATTGTGGGTGGATGCACTGTTTTCATTTTGGTCTCTCAGAACTGTGGCACTTTGTGCAGGCAAGATCACCGCTGAAAAAGCCGAGTGAGAGAAGCCACCTTATCGCCTCTTTTTGTGCTTATGAAACCAGTTTCCGCACGTGGTATTGCGAGTTGAGGGCCACTTTTGTACCTGTGTATTTCGAGACCACTTGTATTCACTTAGGAATTCACCTCCTGAGCAGCTGGGGGAACGGGCCCGCGCCTAAGCAGTGCCGTGTCTCATGTCGAGTTTGGTTGGCCTGGACCACGCTCAGTAACTGGTAAAGTAGCAAGTCTGAGTTTAGAGCCGCAGGGCTTTGCCGGACGCGGGATTTGGGTCTCGGCTTCAGTCGGAGCACGAACCTCTGATTGCGGTCACCGCAGTGCTGTGTTGAGAACCTACCGCTTCAAAGATTTTGTTCGTTTAATATTAAAGTTGCAGAATGCTGCTGAGCTTCTTGCTAACTGATGACGTTGTGCTTGAGGTGATAAGAACCAAAGCTTAAGTGACGAAATGACGCCCACAAAATTGTCGGCGGCTCCGTGATGGTTACAGAACATGCACGCCCAACGAAATAAACACTCTTGGAACACAGAAGGAATTACAATGGATGGAACTAATGGAGCGACGTAGCTTCGTTTCACCATGCTGTTATTTGATTTCGCTCTAATTGGTTAGTTCCGTAAGTCTGTGTTAACGGGTGTTATCGCAGCGCCGTCCTTCCGTTCAAAATGAGACCCTGGTAGTGGTCTGCTGCCAGTGGTTATCTGACCGTGATTCACATTCTCTCGGTTGCACGTAGTCACCGGTCATCGTCGTTCTGTCATTTCATGGCACTTTTGTCAACAACTGTGGGCTTTAGCTTGCAGTGTACCAACCCGTGATAACTGAATTGATCTGAGTCCTTAAACTCGCTATAGCTGTCTCCGGCAGGCCGGGTACGTTGGAGCGGAAGACATAAGTCACTGCTATTACGAATAAGTTATGATAGGAAAGAAAAAAGCGACTGAAAGCTGTTCACAGCCAAAATATTTATTCTGGGTTTGTCGGTAAAACACACCTAAGCTAAGAAAAGTGCATAAACCGACAAAAATAGAATGTGCTGTGAATAATCCGGAGCACCACGTTCGCATAAATAGGCAAGCGCTAATCTTTAAAACATTGTGGAATAAAACCTCTACAGCACCAAGTTCGTCTCATTTTCGTCAAAGGTAGTACTGTCGAGTTGAACATGAGTTTTGGCCCCAGTCGTTTTTTTTTTGTTATCAGCATTGAGCTGACGCCGATGTTGTGCAGCTGAAACGAATGCAACAAATATTTCTCGTTCTTGTACCACAATATAAAGATGGCTTACCTTGAACGCATCAGCGCGGGTGGCATTGTGGTTTTTTAGTTTGGTTGGTTGGTGTATTCACCCTGGTGTCAAAGGAACATCGATTTGCTCAACTAAGGCTTTCTCTGCGTTTTTCAGATCCACGCTTTGGGAACTTCACCCTGCTTGTATAGTTATGGAAGCACCAGTAACGTACGAAGAAAATGAAAAAAACTACTTTAGAGAAGGCTACTAAACTACGCCCCCACAGTTTACTTTAGACTTCTAGCAATACGAGTTTCCGATATCCATACCCCACAGTATTTACCTGAGTAAACAATGAAAAAGACTACAAAAATAAAGAGCCATTCAAAACTTTTATGTTTGTGGTGTACTTTAGGCCACTGAACATTTTGTGAGCGTTCGCAATAAATCAACCCTGTCTTGGTATCCGCATGAACACGTATATACCACTATCTAAAAGTCCACATTTGGTCAGTGACATTATTTGCTGATAGCAACAAAGTACTGGCCGCGGAATAACTTTACATTACTAGCAATATTATATTAGCAGGGCAATCGCATAGTTATTCCATGAAAAATAAAATTTCCTAAGGGTGCAACAAACTTTCTTTTGCATGAAATGGGAATTGGAAGTTGCACACCGGTTTTCTTAACCAATGAATTTCACTTCTGACGCAATTTTCTTATGCAGTACCTATCGGCAACGTCTAATGTGTAAATGAATGGCTTCCAGGCACAAACGCAAAGAAAAAAAGCATTCTAGGTGACCACCCTTCCGCTTTGCTCTTTTCCGCAGTCTCCACTGTCGCATGACTGTAGAGCCCTCGTTTCTCCTGTGCGGCAGTACGCCATTGCCAGCAGCAATGGTACGAAATTTTTTTTAAGTTTGTCTTCACCACTGAGCAAGAAAATTTAAGGCAATTAGGAATGTATAAGGCAAAACTGGCCGCTAGACGCAACATCTGTGCAATATCTGAGACAGGACCGCCAATCGGTTATGGCAGTAGAATTATTTTTTCAATTTTTTTCTGAGCAACCAAACGGCCGATATGTGCGGAAATACGAGGTTGTTAGCAATGGTTACAGATCAATAGCGGTGAAGCTTAACGGCAATCAACATCGCGCTAAAGTAATATATAGGACTTACATCCCCAGTTGACTCTAGTCATTGGCTATGCTGATAAAGGAATGAATTTGCGACCAAGGCGTGCCATGCGGACACTGTGTAGACTTTGAGAAAGCAATGTATGAACGCTGTTGATGAGCAGGCACATGAACAGAGTGTTTGAACACATTGGCTGCGTTAAAATCCGCCTCCCTTGCCTTTTCAGGCGCAATTTTCTATTTCCAACCAAAACACATATTTTTCTGCCGAAATATTATATTCAGGCCTACAGAAAGCTAGCGCATTTCTTCTGCAGCTCTAAATTCCAAAGGATTGTATTTTACAGGTACGTGCAAATAGCGAAATCGAGATCCCAGAATTCTCACATAAACACCCGAAGGATCATGCAAATCATTTCTCTTCCAAATGCACATTAAACTACAAACTGCGACAAAAATTGATGCTACTACTGTCTTCTCAAAACGGCGAACGACGTAGTACCTCATTAAGTGTTTCGAAAAGCATTATTTACTGCGTTCTCTCTACTCTGCGCCGTCAGTGCACGTTAATGAACTCCAGGTGGGCGAAATTTCGGAGCCCTTCACAACGGCCTCCCTCATAGCCTGAGTCGCTTTGGGACGTTAAACCCCAATAAACATGCACTTAACATATATACAGTAAAAAACTATGTCATTCGTGACATGAAGGATCGTAAATTCACTCCAAACACTGAAATCACTGCAAAATGCAGCGCACCCTGAGAGAAAGCTGTGAATTTGCTGTGTACACCATTGTCTACAAAGCAACGCAAAAGGTTAAGTATGGGCTCAGAATTCGGTAGCGTGCATTCAATCAAGTTGCAGCGAAATTGGTTTTATGAAAGTAGTGGCTGCACAAATATATATTAAACTGACTGTTACAAATCCTTTCAGAATGCTTCCCTTTTTAAGCAGCTAGACACTTTGCGCTCAGAATTTGCACAGTGGTAGCGCTTAGCAGTCTATTTCCTCTTATATTATATTTGGTTAGTGTACCTTCCTGACAGGCTGAGAAATGGAACGTCCTAATCGTACGCAGTGTCGCTGAAGGTAGAAAAACCAACCTTAGGCGAAGATGGTACTGGTAGCGCGACCTCTCGCCCGCTGTACCAAGGAGGGGCTTCTTCTGGATGCTGGGGAAATTTCGTAATGAAACAGAGATGGCGCCACCTCCTCACTTTGTGAAAATGCAGCATTTTTTTTTATTTGTCGCTCATAAAGATGTGGACATCCGATTGCTTCCGATGTATTCTGGTTTAACAGGCACGCACGCCACCAAAACGCAAGCGAAAACTAAGTTCACCAAGAAAAAGCAATTTCTCCAGGAAATTTGAAACGATAACTGCGTTATGCTACAGGGGTGAGCTAAGAGTACACTATCGAAACAGAATCGAATGCGAATAGTATAGCTGTAAACCGAATCGAATACGAATCGAAGAATGAAGGAACCAAAATGTGTGTCAACCGAATATTCGCATGATTCTTCGCTACTTGTGCAAAGATTCGTACAAAACGAACATTTGTACGGTATTGCAAAGAACTAGCGGCCACGCTTGAACTCAGAGAGTTAAAGCTGTAATTATCGAAAGACGCAACACTGATCTTCACTATGAGGCCCGTAGCCCGACGACGGCAAATTAACTAACTCTCTAACCGCCATTTCATGCGCCTCTCAAAATTGCCTTGCGGTGCTTACAGAGGCGGTTACCAAACCTGCGCCACATATCAGTTGAGCTGGACGAGTTGAGGTGGACGAGTTGAGGTGGAGTATAAGACAGGAAGGCAGGGTTTGCTAGGCCTGGCGGAACCGTGGCCCACCACCCAGTGTATTCAATGCTGCATGTTTGAGCGTCATCCCAATCGACATTGAAACTTCCTTGGATGTCCTACGGACGTTCAGGATGTCCGCAGGACGTCCAGGAGAGGTTCAGTGCCTATTGGGATGAACGTTGACACACGATTGGACCGCGTCGAGGCACTGAACGCACATACGAATCGCGGCAACATGCTGTGAGATGTACGAGGCCTCGTTTGAAACAGCCGTCGGAGCAATCTATGACGTGCCCCACTCGAACGTTGTGTCTGTTAATTGAAAACTTTTCGAACACGAGGTTTTATTCGATTTATTACGAATATTTCTGAATGTTCACTATTTGATTCGTTCAGCGAATCGAATAGGAGGATACAAGATTGGATGGTAGGAAACTTTGTATATTCGTGCAAGCTTAGTTTTATATTTGCTGTTATTGGCACCGAACTGTAGCGCTGTTAAGAGAGGCAACAATGCTAGCAACCCGGTTGGGGATAAAGCGAACTGAATGAAACCTGACCGGGGTACGAAGCCTTATCGCGACTTCTTCCTTTAAACGTACGACTAGTAGAGACGATGAGAGGTGCGGGGGTTTTTAAGCGTCTCCAATTTTTATTACAGTGAGCGCGCCAAGAAAGAACACGCACGAAGCACACTCTTGAGCACACTTGTGTGAAAGCATGGGTGAAATAACTTTGGTATTAATCGCTATTTTTGCTTTTGGTAGAAGTATGCGTAGAAATTGAAGCTCTCGCTTGGCATTAAAGCGTCCGTACAAATGGGAAACGGCTAGGTTGGTTTATTGCTTATATCGTTTAAGTTCCCAAAGCGACGCAGGCTGTGGAGTACACCGCAATGAACGGCTCCGGATAATTTCGACCGTCCGGGGATCTTGAACTTGTGCTGTACGATGAGAATGCACGCTGATCTCCAGACTGGACATCAAGTGGCTAAAGAACAGCTTTCCAGTGATTTCTTCGGCCCTTCACGTTGCCCAGAGTTTTACCTTAGGGTCTGAGTTCGACAGCGTAGTCTCCCACTGCTCTAGGTTGGAGAGCCGCAAATACTTCTAGGGTTTATCCGCAGGGATTCAAAAAGTAGTGACTAAGTAGTATTTTGTGCCCCGTACTTAGCGCAGTCCTGTATGAATTCGTCCGACACGAATTTGGAATAAATTTACGGATTAATAAACTTTCCGGTTTGTAGCCGCCTCCAGACTACTCCGTGCCTTTTGTTGAGCGAGGTTTGCGGGGGAAAGAACTTGTCTACTTAATGAAGGAATGAACGGAGAGGATGCTAGAAGGAACAGCTTTTTTACCTACTGCACCCCAGGTTAGTGCAGTAACAGAGAGAAAGGGAAAATTGGAGGTGCGGATGCTTGAAGGAAATAGGCGACATGAGGTGTCCTCGACGAAATGCTCTGGTCCTTCATCGTGTGTCTGCGGACGTAAACAGGGACCATTTATTTATTTAAATACCCTCAGGGTATGACAGTATTAGAGAGGAGAGGGAGGACATACATTGGATAATATACCGTGCAGCAAAAAGAATATTAACCGGTGTTAGGCTGCAGAAAAAGAGAAAAAG
Source organism: Amblyomma mixtum (assembly GCF_055824585.1). NCBI lineage: Eukaryota > Metazoa > Arthropoda > Arachnida > Ixodida > Ixodidae > Amblyomma > Amblyomma mixtum. Next base: position 57,347,768 of record NC_143012.1, read on the forward strand.
AAAGAACAAAACGGTTCCGATTAGCAAGGCGCAGCAAAAATCCTTTTGAGGCGAAAAATAAACTGACCGTAAGAACAAAAGCAAGAGAAATTGACAGAATTTATAAATAGATATTACATACGACAGTCTTAAAAATATTAATGCAAGTAATGTCCGCTACGTCACTGGAAAGGTGGCTGCAACCCTCTGAAATGCTGGGGCAAATAAAAACAATGTTTAGTATGGTATGAAGTAACCCCTACTTAAGGCGATGATCAATGCGGCCTGAAACGTATGTGGGGGGAATTAGTAGCCAACTCTTTAGGTCACGATTGTTATGTAGATCCTATGAAATAGGCACAAGCGAGATCTGCGGCGCGAAAGCAGGAGAAATAATAAGAAGCATTTCACAGCAGTGACACCAGAGTTACGGTGTTAATTGGAAAGTATAAACGTCACACTCGATTTTGAACAGATACAAGGACAGATGCTAGTGATTGAAGGCCAGGGTCCTGGACAGATGCTGCATAGTCCAATTCAGGCCGAAAAAGTGTTTTGTAAAGAATGAATTGCAGTCAACTAGAAGAAAGGTACAAATTTTGACGAAGATAACCCGACAGGCGGTTTGCATTGCTAGCATCGAATTCAACATTCAGTTTCCAAGACAGATTAGAAGTTATATGCATATAGAGGTACTTGTACGAAGACACAATTCCCATAGGGGTATTATTGAGTTTATGAGTGGCTGTTACGGCATTATAGCGAGAAACGTGTGTATGTTTAAATTTATTATTGTTGATTTCCGCCTGGCATAATATGCACCAATCCGAAACTTGGTTATTATCAGACTGAAGAAGAGAAGCGTCAGGTTCACTGTAAATTTAACGGTAAATAACGCAATCGTCAGCTTGCTTCTTAAGCCTGTAGATGAGCCTTTACTACGTCCCAAAACACCAAAAGGCTTCAGCTGCCACTGAGGTGGCTCAGTGGTTTTGTTGCTCGGCTGGTGGCCACAAATACGCTTGATCTATACCGGCCGCTGCAGTCGCACTTTCATGTCGACAAAATACTAGAGGCCTGTGTAGTGTGTGATATCAGTCCATGTTAAAGAATTACAGGAGACCGAAATTATCCTGAGAAATCTTCTACGAAGCTCCTTATAGCCTGAGTGTGTTTGGGATGTTAAAGCTATTAAAAATAATCATGCTAAATGGTTTCAAAAGGAGGAGACAACGAAGGACCTCCCCCTGCAGAGATTTAGACCTTTAACGGTGCCATGATTACTCCAAACCGGGCCTGATAACCAATATCGATTCCTCATTACTTTTGGCAAAAGATAGCATTTGAAAAAGCCCTCCGTACTAATCTTCATTTAAATTCGCGTGTATTTCAATCTTTCCGCAGTCATTGGGCAAACAAGCGCCCTGAGGCTTTGGCAGGCCTGAACTGGTTAAGTGTTTTCCTTAGTGCAAAATGAACTTATTGATTGATTGATTTATTGATTGCATAGTCAACGTCGACTCCGTATCTTTCGGACGCTTTTCAAGTGAACCATACGCAAGTGGTACAGAAGCCTTTCTGAGGAGGGTTTCTGCGCCCGAAATTCACTTTAATCAGCTCGAAGTTGGCATCATTTTTTTTTTAGTTTCCTTCATTCAACATATTTCGCCTGTTTTGAAAGAGAGAGAACTCGCTCTGTTGCATAGCATAATGCTTCTTCAAAATGTTCATGATATTCGAGCACGAAGATCACCTAGTCTTTAGTTCAGCGGACGCTAGCTAGCCACTTTGGAAGTGCTAAGGTCGTAAAAGGTATTAAAGAGGAAAGGGTTGAATAGTACCTTAGCTCGACCAGGCATTTTAAGAGAGACTGCTCCTGGTTAGTTAATGCGCACGGGAAGCTACTATGTCACTGAGCAACGCCTCTGGTACGCATCCTATATGGAGGAGTTTTTAGGGAAATTATTTGTTTTAAAAAGTTTTCGATTGTTAACAGAACATCTAGAAAGTGACGCAAGAAGCCGCTGTGTTGCAAAAGGCAGCCAATGACGTAACTGTGCGAACGAAAAAAAATCTACGTCATGGCGTCTGAGGTGCAGAGTGCTGATATCGTTTCAGTGGAAGCTGGCAAAATTAAAGCAAAACAGAGTTAGCACACTGCGGTCTACTTTGCTGTAGCATAAGAAAAAGAAACCACCAATGTGTCCCACGCTACGTACCGAGAGCCCAGCGCGGTAACCTCAGCTGACAAAGACAAACGTGAGTCGCGTGAAAACCAGCGGCCTCTGTCGGAAGCAGCTGTCCCCGACAGGGCTTCGGGGACTGATGACCAGGTCCTCCCCATCCCTTCTGCCTCCCCGCATCCTGAAAGTTTCCGAGACGGCCACTGACCTTAAGCTGCACCGATGCAGCTCGCCTTCCTTGCATCTGTAGCAATTTCTCTCGTTTTCTTGCTTTCTGGGGACTCTCATGTTTTTCTTCACAAGCTATCAAGCCCGCCTCCCCCCATCCTTCTGAAGAAGCGGAACCTCTTTCTCTTCACTGATGACAAGCACATCGACGTGCCCATAGGAAACGCCTGCAGGACGGACGTGACTCGGGAAGAAACAAAAAGGAGTTGTGCTGACGAGTTTCCTCGACGCCCAAGGTGACCGCTTCTCATGTCCGCCTACGCTCGAAGTTTTCTTGCGCGTTTTGTTTTTGTTTCTTTTCAACCCTTGAGAATGCCCATTGGTGGTTTCCTTTTCTTTGGCGCCTAAATCAATCTAGCCGTTTTCGTTTTTGCTTCCCGTCTCGTTTGTTTTGTAACCATCAGAAACAACTAGTCTTAGGCCGACTCAAATACTGGAATCACTCCTAACTCTAAAAAGCTGACGCGTTCCGTAAATGAAACAAACAGCATATGGCACTCATTTAGAAGAAGAAGAAGAAGTTTCTTTATTTTGCTTGAGCAAAAAAGGTGACGGAAGAAAAAGCTGCTTAGTTGCAGCTTGACAAAGATCCCGCCACCCAGACAGCAAGCATTTGCACAGCACATAGTTTTACAAAAATTGATAAAACAGTCCTCTGAAAAGAGCAGTCAATTGTGAATTGTCACGCGCAGAACAATGAACAAAATAGACACTTGAAACAAGATTAAAAGAAAAAAAAAGAAATCCGCGGTACAGGTTAAACAAAAATTTTTAAAATTCCATTGTGCGACATTTAGAAGTGCTTTTGCAAATTATTTATCAATACATTAGTTTTAACGTATTTAGGAAGCTGACTCTGAGGAATGAAAAAGTTCTTATTCACAGTTGCAATTATTGTGAAATTGCTCCATTTGTAGGAGTTATTTTCTGCTATTGGGAGGGACACTAACACCATCTTACAGCTTTCACTACCGTATTTCAGTCGGGCGAAGCAAAGTTCTTATTGCCGCAGTCTTGATTGCCAACTAAAGATGTCCTACTCGCGGGTTTGAAGTCCTTCACGCGCTATTATACTGATATTGCTGGCTCTGAACGAGGTATCATCGCTATGAATTATTGTTAAAATTTTGCTAAACACAGAAAGAGTGCAGTTGAACAACAGACGTGAGCCGGCGGCTGCTTCCCGATGAAAGGACGCAGACTTAATGGATCTTATGGTGACGCCGTTCTTTCACTTTTGTGCCGCAGTTCTTAAGCGTAGATTTGCTGAAAACTCACAGGCCGTTTCTACTACTCATTTGCCAACTACATATAGCCACCACCATGCAACTATGCCCCCTACACTAATTATTACGTGCGGTTGCTCCCGGTTGTGTAAATATTATTGCTAAGTTTTTAAGAACACTTCAGCCTATGCTTTAAAAATTCTAATCTTTGTTTTCCAGCAACCTCTGCACAAATGTACTATATCAGAAGAGTGGAAAATCTAGAAGGTTATTCCTGTTTATAAGTCCTGCAGCAAAGCATTTCCTGTGTCTAAAGTCCCGTATCTCTCACCAGTTGGTGCTGCAAATTTTTCGAGTGTATAGTACTTAACTTTTTTATTTTACTGAACAAAACTCATGCTTTTCATCAGCACAATAAAAATTTAGGAAACATTACTCATCCGAAACTCAGCCAATATATCCTTTACACCTGCTTTACATCGAATCTGGCCTTACCATAATCGCGAACTGATCAGTTAATGGTGTGCTATCGGGGACAAAAGTGGTACACCCCAGGCGGCGGGAGCCGGAGCAACGGAAAACTGCGTTGCTACGCCATCTACAGGCGGCATCTGGGATCGAGACAGCCAGTGCGTCACCTTTATTATCAGCAGGCATGTCGCTTGGCTAGTTTCAATGTGTCGTGCTTTAACTCACCGAAATGCCTCAGTTTTCAGTTGCTCCGGCTCCCGCGCGTGGAGTATACCACTTTTGTCCCCGATAGTACGCGAGAAAATATTAACAAATGCAAAGTCATGCGTGTTTCTAGAAAAAAGCTACCACCCCACCACCGTAGTATATTGATACGTTTTCTATATAATCAGTGGCGTAGCATAAATACCTGGCCGTTTAGCGCAATGGTATGTTATTGAGACGAGGTTTTGTCTCCCTAAGGGCACGAACAGCACCGAAGTTCGACGCTTTCCGTAACATTGACGGGGTGCGCAAGGCCTTCGTACGGTAAAGGATCGGACTTCCCTACTTTAAGATACTCTTCATCGCCGCTAATGATGATTTCCCAAGGAAGCGCGAAAAAAATGCGGCTAAAATCTTCGAAAAGTAACTGCAGGGGAAATCATTAACATATGTTCTTCAACAGACTACAGATTAAGCAAACGGCACCAATCCATTCTCGTCCGTATTATTTGTGCTGTAGTAATGATAGATGGATAACAAATAACGTGATAGTTATGGATTACTTTTCCGTAACTGTTCAATAACTTTTCATGGACTTTAATGGACCACTGAGCTCTGTTACACTTGAGATGGAGAAATTGTCTACTGCTTTCCTGGAACGTACACACGCTGGTACCAAACTAGAAGAGGTAACTGAATTTTTACAGCCTTAATTAACAGGCGCCAACATTTGCACAAGACAGCTTTGTACAATATAGAGAGAAAAATCACAGGAAAATCACGGTGATTTTCCTCTGCATATTGCGTTTTTCGTTCCTCCGAGAGATGGCAGCACCCGTCCTGCACTCTGGCCGAAACAGCTGAGCAGCGCTATTGGAAAAGTTTATTGCGATTACGGGCAAGCACTTCAAGGAACTTCATTTACGCACTCTGCAGAAATGTAAGACCTGAAAAATATCTACATCACACATGCTTGCGCAACCATGTAGACATTTTGATAAGGACGGAGATGCTGCGCGTTGTGATTTTGTGATTTCTGGCTTTATTTCCTCCTTCAGTCAGGTCCGAAGAATATATCTATAAATAGGGCTTATAGAGGACGGAAGATCGCTTAAGCGCACACTACCAAATGAACATTTATTATTTACTTCAAAGAGAAGAAAAACCGGTAGAAAAACAAATACCTAAGCACTGATAACACAGTAAAAGCTGATTGAACACAACAGCTACAGTATAGATGTGTCTAAATATGCATCCTTCTCACAGTCGCGGCAATCCCGGCACAAGCATGCGCACACGCTGACTGAATACTCATGGCGAACGAACACTGTCAAGCATTCTTTCTTTCCTTTAGCCATCAGCCTTTAGCACTCTATTTCTCCATGTCATTTCGCGCTGCTCGTTTTCTGCTTGCACTTTGGTATTATTGCTCAATTTGTGTTCTGTTCTGTATCCACTCCTGCTTGGGCCTGACGGCCTGCAGTATGCCATAAATAAATAAATAAATAAATAAATAAATAAATAAATAAATAAATAAATAAATAAATAAATAAATATCTATAGGAAGGCAATAGAGTCTATAAAAAGTCTAGAGACTGTCTACAGGCCATTTTTATAGGGGTGGCGAGGCACTCTTGTTAGCTGATGGTAAAGATCTGCTGCGCTGGAATCAGTGCACGACTTGCGTGGGCAACATTTTCTTTCGATGAGGCGTGTCGTTGCAAAAGCACAGCGCGATGACCGTGCCCGCTGGCGTCGATGGGCCACATATACCTTCGTATGACACTTCTTCCATTTCTCAAATCGCAAATGTCCTTCTATAGAGAGTAGAACAATCGAATTCCATTGGCCGTCGAAGCTCAAATATGCTCCACTTTTGCTGATTGATCGCAGTAAATTGTGATCACAGCTCAACTAGTCAATACAAGCTTTGCATTCTGTTGAAAAATGTTGTGCACTTCTGATTGCATTTTAGCTCAACTTTGCAATAATTTTTTAATTGTGGAGAACTTAGGCAGTTTGTCTGATCTATTTTTTTGTCGCCTTTTAGCAATTACGTGCCAGGATGTCTTCGTATGCGTCGTAAATGATAACATTAAAAGAAACTATAGTTCAAGCCAAAGAACACGCCAAAAGCTGCCCGGAGCGTCGAGAACGAAAGAGCGTTTGCAAGAAGCACCTCGGAAAAAAAGGAACCAAAAATCATGCTCCAAACAAATTCCTAATGCATTGCCTGATTGACAGTCTCTGATATCCTACACTATGTAATCTGTGGAGAATGAGTTTCTTTGTCGACACAGTTTTTAGCAACCTGACTCTAAGCCCAAGCATTGTTTAGGACCGTCTACGACGCTTCACGAGTAACCCTACCGCCTCCGCATTTTTTATGCGACAGAAACTTGTTAATAACTGGTGCTAACGAAGCAGCCTAAGCAAGGCGTTTTCAGCGGAAGAAAATAACGTGAACCCGGCTCTAAGCTCGATCAGATGTCGGTGTCCCATTCTTCGCTATTACGCCTTCAGGAGCCCCAACTTTCCTTCCACGACCGCTAGCGCCACTGAAGAGAGACGCATTTGAACACGATGCATTAGCCTCTCGTAGCAATTCTGCGCCCTTCGACGCTCATCGCCTCTGATGGCGAAACCGGCGCTGCCTCCACTGTTTGCGCTTAGTATCTTCAAACCGTCTTTATGTGCGTTCGCGTCTAACGCGGGTCCCTGATTGGTCAATGTACGCTTTGTGTGGGTAGAGGAGCATGTCTAGTGGCGCCGGAGCAAATAAAGTTGCAACTCTTTTGTGCGCGAGTTGCTCAATGATGCGGAAAATGTATGCAGTGGATGGAGTGGAGCGGTTGCTGTCTGGCCCTGCGTTAAGGCGGGTTAGGGAGCTACTTCTATCTACGTCGTAGTTATGTGTTTCCATAGCGACAGGCAAACGTCCGCCTCGAAACCACTACATGGAACCGTTGGATAAAAGCCACCGCTTCTCGCTCTGAGCGCCGCGTAGTGTTGGCGTGCCTGGGATTGCGCCAGACGTGTAGGCGCTTTGTGCTTCTTGTTTTGTGAACCCGACGTGAACTACAACAGCCGCGGGCCGAAAAGACTGTTCATGGTTTCTGAACTCTGCATCGGTCACGTTCCCGCTTCATTTACATACTGGGGCAGGATCTTTATTTACAGACATTTATCATTTACTTTATTGGTCATGGTAGACTCACGTCCATTCTGACGGATCATACTCAAAAGTAGTCAACTTTATGTATTTCGTTTGCCCTTCACGTCCTTTAGCCTACCCGTTTTTACATTAATCCAGCAAAATGTGGTTTGAGTCGATTTTTTAAGAGAGAGAGAGAGAGAGAGGGAGGTTCGAGTAGGAAGAACACGACTCCTCCTCTGATTTCTCCTTCATTGTTTTTGCACTCTATTAAAAAGTGGCCTCGAGTCGACTCCCGTCTCAATCATATAAGGCTTATGGAGGCAAGCCAAACAGGCACAATGCTTGCCTCAATACACTGCATTTCATTTCTTCCCTCACAATCGTTCTCTCTCGCTCTCAATAACTGTGTTTCGTATAAAAAATATTTTTTTTAGCTAAGTTAGAATGCACACAGCTCGGCGGTTTCGGCAGCGTTTTGTTTTGATGCAGCCGAATCATTGAAAGAACATCGATGACTTCTCCATTCAGCGTCTTTTATTAGCAAAATAGTCAAATTTGATAGAGGTGCTTTTTTTTCTTGCGGTCTTACCTTACATTTGGGAGGAAAAGACGTATTTATCGTTTATATATACAGAGTTGCACTAGTTTTTCAACCACCCGACTCAACCTCGTGGTATTCATGATATCGAGGCTGTTCTACACCCTATTATCCGTGCTACCGGGGGATGCATTCTATCTTCAAAGATCTCTGAAGTAAAATGACCTTATGTCATTGTATTTTGATTTCGGAAAACGGCCGCTAGCGACCTCGACCTGTTTTTATTTTTGGCATTTTGCAGCACGGCAACCCTGAAAGAACCATGCTCTTCTGACGTTGCAGGCGATGTCTAAACATGTTATTTTTTGTGTTTGTGTTTGTGTTAAGAGGGCAAGACGAGTCACGTTGCAATGAGGCAGTATTTATTTTTTAGTAAAGTATTTTTGGTTTTGAATGAATAAGGCACCATGGTATGACCTGTGTCCCCAGCCTCACTTTCTTAAGCGAAAAGTGGCTAAGCGCCTCTGGACTGCTGGCCCCTCCTACTACAATGGCAACAATCGATCATGAAGTCTGTAATTTCTACTCGTTATAAACGAGCTTTCGCAATGCTCTACCGCTATTACTTACCAACGTAACAAAGTTCCCCTCTGTCAGTCGCATATGTTGGTAACACTACATCACAACCGCTTAGCCCAAAAACGCTTCGATTTGCGGCTGCCCTAGCTCGCTGATACCAACACGAGAATTTTCGATGGACTTCGTTATATGTGTTCATGATGTCAGTAGCCAGTGCATGACACTGCATATTTAACCGTTGTCGCCAAAGTACACTGCGAAAGAAAATCTTAGTTAAAGGTTTGTCTAGCACTGATTGTCTGCGCCTGTTATTCGCTCAACAGGTTGTATGAAATCGCAGAAATCAGCAGCGTGACACTTGAGGTCTGTGCTCGGATAGCAAGACCGTATGCGCAGCTGCTAAGTCAAGTTGGTCTAATTGGATACGAAGTATGCTTCAAAGCCTTTCTTGTCCCTCATGTAGTAATAAGGGCAGCGCAAGAATTGCGGTAATGCCCCCTCCTCCCATTCCAGACCAACACAGACCACATATATCAATTCACAGGTTCCCACGAGATGCAGTGCTTCTAGACAGATCCTATTCCTCTCTCCAGGTTAACGCTCAGGCTACCCGTTAATATTCAGTGCAACGCCGTTCGACCACAGAGATACTGATACGTAGTATGAGCCGTGAGTATAAGCACGTTTCCCACATTTCCAGTGGTTTTCTGAAACTGCTCCAGTCTGGAAGCTTCATAGCGCTCTGGGCTAAGAGTTCGTCTATAGTACTAAGATAAGATTACGTTCAAAGAAACCAAAGTGGACCGTTCCATCATTATTTCGTGCATGTGGAAAACTATTCCGCGGTCCTAAAGCCGTTGTGCAGACGTTGCAGTGAAAAAAGAAGCCAAACCACTAATCGCCACGAATGTACAGTGAGTAGAGCACGTTATAACAAAAACAAGACATTTCATCCAGAAGCAAACAAGGTTGGCGTTTATGGTGGAAGATGTCTCTAAGTGTTTATTTATTTAATTGGAATAAATATTCACGCTTCCTTGTTCATGTTTTCTTCTGAAATGACGGATCAAACTCTATAAGAGGATTGCACATCCAGCTACAACGTAACGACGCGCCTATGCCCTTGGAAATGAAAGTCACTTGCGTAGAGGGCGTCGTAATGAGGCCCAGTGTAAGTGTAAGGAGATAGCGCCACCCAGCGGCGTTCGTGAGAAGAAGACAAAGCACGAGGAGCGCGTGCGGAGGGGAACGCGGGGCAGGTCGAAGAGGATTACGGGGCAGAGAAGAGAAGAGCGCGGTGGGCGACGGACGTGGACGAGTTCTGCTGGCTCCCCGAGTTCCGGGCTTGGGCCTTAGCCGCAGACGTCCGGGCCACCAGACCTGGACATCCATCGTCGAGAGCCTCAACCACCAGGCCCAGGCGCCACTCTTCTCCGTCCATCCGTCAGCTGCTCTACATAGGCCGCTTCGGGCGCCTACGTGACTTTTCCGGGATACCAGACCTGGGAACCGTGCCGGGAGCCCACGAACGCTGACGCTGCGGTAGCGTTTCATCGACGTTGGAACGCCAAGAGACTCCTTGACTACCCGACACCCAGCCAGTCCTCCCCGCTCGTTGCTCGAATAAGACAAGTAGTGTAAACTTTCCTCTTTGACTCTTTTTCCTGCATTTATCATAAGCACTTTGTTCTGTTCCCCCGTGTGTTTTTCCCGTGTATTGTTGCGTTGTTCTCTTGTTCCTTTCCTTTCTTCTCGCTCATATTGTAATTGGTTTCCTTTCCGTTAAAAGCCGCCTCGTTTATTGTTTGTACTTTGGTGTTTGTTGAAAATAAGACCTGCAATCTCACAGAGTCCTCACAAATTTGGCGTCCACTACGACAGGACGAGGTCGGTTTTTATTTATTTGCCTGTTGTGTTAATTTAGGAACAATATGAGCGCTTCAGATTTGGTTGCTTTGGGCGAGCGCATGGGCTTGTGCGGCGCGGAGTTACGAGCGTGGGTGGAGGACGAGCTTCGTAAGGCACGGGAAGAGAGAGCCGCGGAGCGTGAAGCTGCTAAGCAGAAATTGGAATTAGAGGCACGGAATTTAGAGGCGGAGCGTGAGGCTGCGAAGCAGAAACTGGAGTTAGAGGCACGGAATTTGGAGTTAGAGGCACGGAATTTGGAGACGGGGCGTGAAGCTGCGAAGGAACGTTTGGAGTTAGAGGCGCAGAACTTGCAGCTACAAATAAGGCTCAAGGAGGGTGGCGCAAATCCTCCGAGTGACCGTGGAGAGCGTAGCGTCACACCGGCTAGCTCCATTAACCCGCACAGCCTCATACCACAGTTCAATGAAGCGCGAGATGACCTCGATGCCTACTTAAAGAGGTTTGAGCATGTGGCCACGGGGCAGGGTTGGCCAAAAGAAAAGTGGGCAACGGCGTTGAGCTTGTGCCTTGGTGGCGAAGCACTTAGGGTCTTCGGTCGGCTCTCGCCTGAGGATTCCGTGGATTATGACAAAGCGAAGCTTGCCTTGCTTCAGAGGTTTAGGTTCACCGCGGAAGGTTACCGAGAGAAGTTTCGCCAGAGCAAGCCCCAGGATGGAGAAACGGCCTCGCAATATGCTGCCAGGTTGTTTAGCTTCTTTGACCGTTGGGTCGAGATGCGGGGTGAAGGCCGCACTTTTGAGGTGGTTCGCGAGATGGTCGTGAGCGAACAGTTTCTGAACAACTGTCATTCTCGTTTAGCCCTTTTCTTACGTGAGCGGGAGGGCAAGACAGTTTCTAAGCTGGCGGAGGCTGCCGATCATTTTCTCGAGGCACAGCGACAAAATAACTTGTTGTTCTTTAAAGAGGAGGGTGAGCACACGATAGTTAAAGCCAAGGACGAGGTTTCACGTTCACAATCCCGCCTTCGATGTTTTCTTTGCGAGAAGACTGGGCACAAGGCGTCGGATTGTCGGACAAAGCCGAAGCAATTGTATTGCACCTGGTGCCGCGAGGTAGGACATGATGCCCAGTCGTGCAAAGCTAAGAGGCCAGGAGACCGTGAGGAGTCCTCCTGTTGCATGACACCTCGATACTCACATCCCGATAACCCTGCAGAGGTAACGCGCGTAGAGGGCCAGTTGGGGGAGATGGTCTGTCCTTCCAACCCGATGGAAACTGCTATGCCCGTGGCGCACGGTGAGGTGTTCGGCCAGCATGGTTCGGTATTACGGGATACGGGCAGTACCGGTATTGTTGTGCGTGAGTCTCTTGTACCGCCAGCGGCACTAACAGGGAAAAAGGCTACATTATTCTTGGCCAATGGGACCCGTGTAGAAGTTCCGGAAGCGGAGGTGGTGATTTCTTCTCCATACTTCTCGGGTAAGGCCATCGCGCGCTGCTTGTCTACACCCTTATACGACATTATAATAGGCAATGTCCCCGGGGCTAAACCTCCATTCCCGGTTGACCCGCCAGTTCTCGCTGATCAGGCAGTTTCCCTTGCCATGACGGATGCGGTCGATGTTCCTTCCCTTATGGTGACAGCAAAGGTTTCAGTGAGTAGTAAAAGCCCCACTCTGAACACACTCCACTTGTCACGACCGGAGTTTCGCCTCAAACAGGAAGAAGACCCGACCTTAGAGGTGTGTCGCAGGAAGTTGGGTCAAATATTTCATGGCAAGGGACAGACCGCCCACTCCTTTGATACAGATGACGGTGTTCTTTTCCGGTCGTACCAAGTGTGGCCCGGCCAGGTCGTTGAGCAAGCGGTGGTACCGAAGGGCTTACGCACGCAAGTTCTTAAGTTGGCACATAAGAGTGCATTATCCGGCCATCATGGAATACGGCAAACAATAGCTAGGGTGCTCAGTGAGTTTTACTGGCCCGGTGTACAGGCTGACATTAAGAGTTATGTCAGATCGTGTGACATGTGTCAGCAGACTGTGTCGAAGGCAAGGGAGAACAGAGTGAATAACATCATAGGACGGGAACATGTAAAATCATGGTGGAAACCGAGGTCGGTTTGGAGAAAACGGTTTCACAAAGGAAAACGGAAGTACTAGCCGGAAAAGTTCTCGCGACGGTGAAGTGGTTCGATGTGAACAATGGAATACGGAAGAATGTAGCCCACACCTGTTCTTGTTGGAATTGTTTTTGTTTGTTCATGTTTGTTTTTGAGTGTCGGCTATCTACTTTTTATGCTTTCCGTGTTTCTTCGCCCTCTATGGACGCTTTACGTTGACTTTCCATGTGCTCTCTGTGTTGTGTGTGCGAAGGTCTGTGAACGCTTCGAACATTGACGACCGTCGTATTGTGTGTGGTGTGTAGTGTGCGCGCTGTGGTGCGGTGTTCTGTGTTGCGATCGTCGAACGCGTCTGGTGTCGCTCTCCTGAAGTTGAGTTCTTTCCCTTGGAAAAAACTTCCGAAGAGGGGGCCTTCTGTAAGGAGATAGCGCCACCCAGCGGCGTTCGTGAGAAGAAGACAAAGCACGAGGAGCGCGTGCGGAGGGGAACGCGGGGCAGGTCGAAGAGGATTACGGGGCAGAGAAGAGAAGAGCGCGGTGGGCGACGGACGTGGACGAGTTCTGCTGGCTCCCCGAGTTCCGGGCTTGGGCCTTAGCCGCAGACGTCCGGGCCACCAGACCTGGACATCCATCGTCGAGAGCCTCAACCACCAGGCCCAGGCGCCACTCTTCTCCGTCCATCCGTCAGCTGCTCTACATAGGCCGCTTCGGGCGCCTACGTGACTTTTCCGGGATACCAGACCTGGGAACCGTGCCGGGAGCCCACGAACGCTGACGCTGCGGTAGCGTTTCATCGACGTTGGAACGCCAAGAGACTCCTTGACTACCCGACACCCAGCCAGTCCTCCCCGCTCGTTGCTCGAATAAGACAAGTAGTGTAAACTTTCCTCTTTGACTCTTTTTCCTGCATTTATCATAAGCACTTTGTTCTGTTCCCCCGTGTGTTTTTCCCGTGTATTGTTGCGTTGTTCTCTTGTTCCTTTCCTTTCTTCTCGCTCATATTGTAATTGGTTTCCTTTCCGTTAAAAGCCGCCTCGTTTATTGTTTGTACTTTGGTGTTTGTTGAAAATAAGACCTGCAATCTCACAGAGTCCTCACAGTAAGGCAATAAGACATGATCAAAGTTGCTATTCATGCCATTCTCGACACGCCGGGTGGTGTTTAAACATAGATGTAATAAATTATTTCGCTAGCCTCTGTTCGTTTTTCTTCAAAATTAATGATGTGCACCATCCTAAGCGGTTCTTTCCTGCTGAGTACCACACATTATCCGGCCAGAAAAAAAAATATCCAGAAAAAAAAGTGTTTTGATGAGCCGAAGCTCTTAATTACGATGAATATAAGCACTCTAAACTTTAGGATTTTCGAATGTTACATTTAGATTCAGATGGGAGAACAGTGACAATGCACGAAAAGAAAAACGTCACAGCAGTTTAAGAAAATGGTGTAGGTTCAAAAAGCGTTCACACGGCAGACACACAGACAGTGTGAACGGACAGTGAGCAAAACGGATGCAGTGCTGACTTTCAACACAGCTTTATTGAAAAACAGAAGAACATTTATGAGAGTTGTTTTTAATAAAGTTCAATTAAAATTCACCTTTACGTTCAACTTCCTTACTGTCCGTCCTCGTCTGTGTGCGCTGTTTGAACCTACGCCAGGGAATAACAACTAGCCCAACAAAAGTCTGGAGAAGAAAATATTGCTCATCAAGTGCCGATTCGCGTGCGAGCGCTGCATTGGCATATAGGATTGATGAACGTTGCATTCCTTTAAAGAATTTTTGCACACGATCTTCTCAAGACTGCCGACTCCTCCTCAGAGAATATTTAACTTACATAGCAGCCAGCCACTGGCATTCGTGCTGTGCCGACTCAATGCCAACATGGAACTCCAGGAAGAGAGTGCCGACAGCCGAGTTAAATTAAAACGCCACGTTATCATTCAACCTGATGGGGCTCCACTATACGCGTAGAGCAGGCTGTGTGGTCATTAGCAGTTTTAATTAAACCGATCTATCACGCCGCTCAAAATAGATCGCTTGACGGCTGTAGCGCCTTGCTTGATGGGGACGTAGTTGGCCTTTCCTGTGGTCTAGCGCACAACGAAAGTTTTCCGCGCTGTATTCTCCATCCCAGTAGTGAAACTAGCAAGCAGCGAACAACGGTGGAAATGAATACATTTCATTAAGAGCGTCGAAAAAGCTCCCGAGCTGCACGCAGATTTGTGAATGCCAGGAATAATTCATGGCGTTCAGTTGCATATGTAGGGATGCCTCACCGAGGGAGAATCCTAATTTGGAAGGTGCCACTTAAGAACATGAATCATTCACACAGCAACCGGTGCTTGTCTCCTCTTTCGACCAATCACATTGAGTGTGAAGGACAGTAAAACCAATGTACATTTCGAGGTTAAGAGATCGGAAGCGAGTAGAGTGGGTGAGAGAACAAACGCGTGTTAATGATCTCCTAGTTGAAAGCAAGAGGAAGAAGTGGGCTTGGGCAGGGCATGTAATGCGAAGGTAAGATAGCCGCTGGTTCTTAAGGGTAATGTAGTGGATTCCAAGAGAAGGCAAACGTAGCAGGGGGTGGCGGAAAATTAGGTGGGCGGATGAGATTAAGAAATTTGCTGGAATATGGTGGATGCGGCTGCCTAAGGACAGGGTTAATTGGAGAGAGATGGGGGAGGCCTTTGCCCTGCAGTGGGCGCAGTCAGGCTGATGATGATGATGACATTTGGAGGACAGATTAACTGTCACCTCCTTTAAAATAGAGAAACATCAAATTACCCCAGCTAAGAAACAAAGACAAGAACTCCTTTTTCCTAAATTGGCACAATTGATCCTTGCATTCATAGAACGCGGACAGAGTACTGCAGTCACTGCATACGTTGCTTTCTGAATAAGATTGTGAGATATACCCTCTGACTTAAGTTTATTAAATAAACGATTGCAACACGCACAACGAAGTTGTATGGACCCGTCGGGTTGCTTGCATTGGCATGATTTCTGGCTTTATGCCACTTTATTAGACTTTTTCTGCTCCTTTACAGGTGTGCTTAAAAACCTACAATATCTTTTCCAAGTTACCGCTGTTTTTTTTTTAATTTGTTGGGCGAAGATTGCGAAAGGCAAAACAGGAATCAATGAGATTGGAGACGGCTTTTTTATATGTATAATAGCATAGTGACATGGAAGACATGTCCATGCGCTTTACTCTGTATCATCAGTACACCGTAATAAAGCCTGTAGCTCATCTACTAAGGAACGAAACCTGTGACAGAAAGTCCCAGAATCATGCAGAACATTAACATTTATTTGACGCAGAAAAATTGAGGGACAAAAAAACGCGAATAAAAACGCAGATGACGGTATTGGCGCTGTATGCATCCATTGACGAATATATCGGCTGAGTTCAAGCCTGCACCTTTCCCGCCTTCTGTTCTTCAGTCTCCTTTCTTAGCACAGCAGTTAGTTGCATCAGAACCTTGTAATATGAAATACCGACTCCGTCGGGAATTCGTAACCTGGACTTCGCAAATAACCTTATTTTTTCCACTTCCGTCCGCACCCTGAGGTTTCATTTTTTTTTCACAACATTTCAAAAGCGCATTAGAGTAGGTCACACTTAGGTGGCACTAAACTTCCTCTATAGATTGTGATTGTGAGGAAGTTTTCAAGACGCCTGCGATCTCTCGGCGATGATTCAGGTGTATTGATTGAAAAGCAACCATTATAACCTCAAGGGGTGCCAGATATCCACGATCTACCGCCGCCGCCAAATTTTGTTTCCATAGTTGAAGAGAGATAGATGTTCGCACAAACAAATATTTCTTTTGTCTTCCTCAGCTTGCTCGCTTGCCTGTCCTCGCTGCCATCCTTCCGCATAGGTCGACACATTAAGGATGCCACATTCTATCAGCCTGCAGGAGAAATCTAAATTACAGACCAAAGTAAAATGTCTCAGCTCATGCATACAAGCTCCTAGTTTGTATTGAAAACAATCGCGGCTATTCATTCGCTTGTTCCAAAATGGCAGCGTTCACTCTTCTAGAGTAGTTTCTATACCGGTGAAGTGCCGTTCATAATAAATCACGCCGTGGTACTAGTCAGCCCGAGTCACTATCAACGCCTCGTAACCACCATAAACCACGTGAAGCTTACCCAGACGAACCGCCAACACGGTACTATGTTTAATTTCCTCAGCCTGAAGGCGCAAGAGGGTTTTTACCATCTTGCAGGCAAACACGATCACTCAAGATAGAAAACTCCGAACAAACCAGAACTACGACACGGGGAACATTCGGGACAGCCGGAACTTGATCTATTGTGGTCCCCGATTCGATTACTCCAGGCTCTTTTCTCCGGACTGTTTACGCAGAGCCGAAAGCATGTCCCCAGAGGGATAAAAAAAGGATAAAAACGCCTCGGAATGCTTAGTAGGCGAAATGCCTCGGAGGCCATAGCCAGAAGTTCTTTGTGTACGCGTCTGATTGTAAAGCAAACGGTATCCTTTCTCGGGGACGGGATCTAATACGTGGGTTGGCTGACGCTTTCTTTAGCTCGGGTTCTACCCTCTAGAGGCGAAGCTTTTCGTCTTAGACACGAAGCGACACGAAGCGGAATGACACTGTTTTCGATAGGATACTAAAAGATCGGAAGATGTAAAAAAGGGTGAATGCAGACTGAGCCCTCTAAGGGGGCGAGACATGGCGTCAAATAGTTGAAATGTGATGTTATCAAACACAAATTTTAAAATTAACTGTTCACTTCTCACCTTCCCTTCGCGCAGATGAGGCCTCACAGTTGTGACAAGGCACTCGCCCTCGCCCTGAAAGAGCCAGAGTTTATATAAATGATAATGCTGAAACCTAACAACGGCTACAAAGCCTTTATGCTGGAAAATATCTCTGTCCAGCTGTATGTGCTTAGTCGTCTTAACTGCGGAACTGTCGTTTATGCAATGATGAACGGAAACATGTCGAGCACAGAAATGTTCTTTTTAGTGACACAGGCGAATAAAAACGTAACATCAGTTCTTACGTTGTGTCTTTGTTCATTGGTGTTGTTAAAAAGAAATGTGATTCTCGTTAATCGTGTATATGGGCCCAGCAAAAAATGTTGCACATTAAGCAATGCCTCATTAACTAGCCCCATATCGAACCCTTATTATGGTGTTGGCATGATCCGCGTAATGGAATCGGCGCGGGAATGTCAAGTAATAGCACCCGATCAAGCGCTGAGAACGCGTAGAGTGTTTACACATGGCTGTCATGCCGATGGACACTGCTTGCTTATTTTGTTTCAAAATTTTGTCTGAGATTAATCGCTATACGTCAGTTGTTCTTTCAAAGTTGAATAGAGAAAAAACGAGTGAAATAAATTGAATGCGCCATTGAAGGCCTATTCAATAACGAAATTATCAGCTATGCATTGACGGCAGAGGGCAGGTTCGCTATCCAGAGGTGAAGGTTTTTTTTTTTGTTGCTAGCGGGAGTAGTCTTGTGAAACTACTGGAAATTGTTCCGCTTTATCGACCCTTGAGAGATAAAGACAACATAAAAAGTCAATATCTTTGATAAACTTCTGTGCCCTTTGCATTCCGTGAAAGCAAGCAGAGGCAAAATAGTTCTAGGGCTTTAACGTTGTTAGCGAGTAGACGTACGAAAGCATGCGTTCAGCCTGGTTGGCTCGTGGTTCTCCTTTGCTGGATCATCGGCACGTCTGCCGACGATATTAGTTCGATAACAGTTCGACAATTCAGACGAGGACGAGCAATGCAGAGCGCCAGAGTGAGAATATTGCTTCCATAGTAGTATTAGTTCGATACGCAGCGGAAGAGCATATTGCAGCGTAACACGAGGCGTGATTCGTTGCGGCAGTGGCATAGTGCTCTTGCGTAGTGGCCAGCGAAGCTGACTGTTCGCACAAACAGCAGGCTGGAATCCCAGTCACGACAGTATTTATTTATTTACTTATTTATGATTTAGACAAGGTGACGCTCAAGGTCAAGCTTCACACACGCTCGGTAAGCCGGTTTGACCTTGTGAAGTAGTGCTTTTGTACTGGAACAAACCAAGCTGCCAAAGCCTCTTAGCTTTTCCTAACAGCAATTTAGGCGTCTGGCTAAAGCACCACAGGAAAACGAAACCATTACCCGCTATGACATTTATGTAGCCCAATGCGACGCTTTTACCTGAAGTCTCCAGAAAAAAGGAAGAAATCACCCAGCCACCTCTGAACGCATCATTCATGCATGGTTGGGCTGAATATCGAGGGAAAAATACACCAGCCACTCTAACCTCTCTCTTGCTAGCGCAAACTCGTGAAGTGCATTATAATAAATGGCCAGAAAAACAATAAACACTTAGTACAGGTCACAAGTGCAATTATTAAGTCGTTATTTTGCGATCATGAGGAGAGGTCTCTATATTGGAGCGGCTAGAGCAGTGTTTTGGGAAGAGTTTCGGCGGGAAATAAAAATCAGTCTTCAAATCACAGAAAACGGGGCGCAACTACGTTATTTTTGTTGCAAGATCGCTTTCCGATATAGAATTTCAGGCTAATGATTCTTCGTACAGCGCTCTTTCTGCAATGCAGCTAATGCACTTAGAGCTCCGAACTTTCTTTCATTGCGCAGTTAATTAGGGTATTGGCTGATGTGATGAGGGCAGGCCGTTTTAGCCCTTTATGGTTTCCACTTCGCTACCATCGACGTTTATGTGTAGTAGCTTTTCAGCCCACATTTTAGCGGTAAGTTTTTTTAATTTAAGGGCCACGTGGAGAAGAAAAATTTAAGTGCCACGTGGGAAGAAATAAGGTACTAATCTTTTCGCCCTAGGGTTGAAGGTAAGGATCACTACAGCATCTGTAATCGGTACGCGACATGCAACCGCAAGCGACCTGATCAAGTTTTATCAAAATGTTTCTACAGCCACACACATCCTCACACATAACACGGGATGCTTCAGGACACATCCTTAGACAATGCATTAAATCTGGCTTTCAATATCTTCTAAAAACAAACGACAAGCAGTGCACGAAAACCGTTTTGAATGAAAATTATGCGACCAGTTAGACATGGAGTCGATGAATACTTGCCATCAATTACTTACTTAATTCCTGAAATAAATGAAACTATTTATTCCCCTCACCAGGCGAGCCTTTTAACGGGCGAGCATTAGTACCTCTGATACATAAAAAACTGCCTGGTGTCGGCGTTTACCTCGGTGTCGCCGACAATAGACCTCTCCCTGATGTAAACAGTGTGACATCAAAAAGGTGAGCCCGGATGGGCAAAATCGTCGACTTTCGGTTCTGAACCGGTTTTTCTGGTGCCGAGCGCTCCCTCGCCACCTTTGTTCCCCGATTCGAAACGCCTCGCAGCCTTTCTTCTCCCGGTGTGAGCCTCCTCGGTAGGGTGCATGTTTTGCCCATCGGACCAGAAACACGTGCGCTGATGACGTAGGTCGGGAGAGGTCTATTTGAAGCCTCACAACTGGAGCAACCGGCTGGTCTGGCAACATAGTTGGGTCACCTAGGTCACGTGACCTTGCAGTCTCATCACAAACTACTTCCCAATTTGTGAAAAAACTGGCCATTGTGGAAGGTGGCAGTTAAATTAATTGTTGGTCGCGAGAGGTTCCTCGGGAAGAACAGCCGGGGTCGCACAAGGACCATCGATTGCAGCACGTGCCATCCCAGGGCAGTAACACATCTCTTAATTGCTGAGCCACAGCTCCAGGAATGTTATGAGGACTCCCAGGGATCTATGAATGTAAAGTAGAGAATGGCCAATTCCTCATATATGTGAGTTGTCCCATTAACGTGAAAGTGTCATACCAATAAGGTGCAGCTTAAGTGCCCCCCCCCCCCCTTCAGTTTTTTTTATCTTAGAAACTTCGAGGAGGCCGACTACCAAGACTATAACATTTGGCGAAATTCACTAGCCCACCAGTGCTACTATTTCCGGCTGCAAATATTCAACTCATTACAGTTACCCATGCAAGGCCTCTAGAATCCAGGGGGAACATCTCTCTGTTTTACGTAGCGGGTACATGTGGCGTTTCATCTTCAAATAGCGTAGAGCAACAGCTGAAACTCTTAACTATTTCCTTATTAGTTTCGCTTAGCGAAATAAAGATACACCATTCAGAACAGCTGCGTCATCCGAAGGAGGAGTTTTGCACCAACCGTCCTTGACCTGCATCATTAACTATGCGGATTCAGTGCGATAATTTAGGACGAATAACAACTATAACGAACCTGCTACAGGAATTTCGCCGTATGGAATAGAATGGGGATACGGCATTAACTGTTTCCTATATAAATATGGTTTTTAACGCGACAGACTCAAAAGTTTTTATGTGTGTTACAAGTATTTTAGAGATTTAAAACGACAATTACCCACTACCTTTGTATCCTCCTCGTCGCGTAATTTGCATGCGGAAACCGCTTTCCTGTACTCCTCATTGCTTGTTTTATCAAAATATTTCAATAAGTGAATTTTTAATGCCCAGTGTTCCCCGCATTTCATGCAATTGCATCTGTTTTCTCCTGTCAACCTTGGACACACTGGGCAAAAGATGTGTCTGTTATTAAATGAACCCTTATTGATGTGTGCTGATCCACAGCGTTAAATGTGCGCGTGTGGATATCTACACTAGTTCTGTATATCTACAAATTGCGCTCACAGGCTCCCATCCTGCGCTCTACTCTAGCAAGTAGGAGGAACAAAGCAAATGATCAGTTTTAAGACGTTGAAACCATCACCTTCACGCTTTACCTGAAGACCGCAGTACTCAAGATGTCTGCCGTGCAGATCGAAAGGAGGCAACCCTTGCTTCGGTGCTAAACTTGCAAATCTTGCCCTGTGTGAAATCAGGAGCTTATCGGTATTTAACGTACGTCAGAAAATACACACGTATGCAAGGCACAGACATGAGCGAGACATAGAGAAAGTGTACCACAGAGCCCGCACTGTTGAACTGTGTACTAAAAGAACATTTCTATTTTGGTCCGCAGTGATTGCTTGGATCCCTAAAAACGAATATGATGTCCTGATGAGGAGAGCAAACCCTTATTTCCTGTTACATCATCTTAGCTTACCACTGCATCATTAAGAGCAGGGCGGCAATTGATGTTATAAACTTGTGGTCTAAATAGTTACAATTGGTATTGAAATGCTGAAAAAAGTAACTGGTGGCTGCGATTGAGATAGTATTGGTGAAAACTTCTACATAAACCATGTGTACAGAAAAAAGCGTTGACATTTTCTTTTAATTAAGAGATCACGCCCAATATAACCGAAACCTATTCGAACGCGTCCAGCTCGTGGAAAGTTTCAGCATTCGGACCCAGGCGGGCAACATTTGTCTTTTTTCCCATCGTGCCTTCTTCGGGCCCTTGTATTAATTGAGCGTTTAAAGTTCAACTGTTTGTTTAAAGGTCAGCTATTTGGTGACGAAGTTCTATCGAGTAACATCCTTGTCTTTTCTATAACGTCATGAAGAAGTGCGCAAAAGCGACACACAAACACAAACTACGAAGCACGAGCGAGAGAAAAGGGTCAGCAGGTGAATCGCGCTCTTTCTGTCTTGTGTTTTTTAGTGTTATGGTTTTCTCCAGCAAGTCATCATGGCTTTACAAAGAATTAATGCAATAAGCTAGATAGAAGTCTTGCTCTGTCTTTTCATTAGTAAAGGACGCGAAGACCGAGACGTACCCAACAATTCTGGCCAAAAGCCTTTTTAACCAGAAAGAGTTTACGAACGCAATTTTTTCATATATTGTAAGATTTCTCTATAACAATCAGTATATCCGCCGGTCTGCCGTCGACAGGCTTGTATTTTTTTCTGTTAACGGTTTTGCTACAGTCGAAAAACGTTCGCCATTGGTTTTTTTTGCGGCAGCCTGAAATGCTCGATCCAAGTGGTGGAAGATTTTAAAAGGAAGATGTTACTACGCATCGGAAGAATTAACCAATATCTTTAATATGTTCATAACAGCATCTTGCAACATTGTAATAATCAAAATTTTTGTACAAGAATGCTGGACATGTCAGCTCCTCACGGACGAAGTTTGTTGGTGAAAAAAAAAGCATTCAGATGTTCTTCGGCCTGCCCTGTTCATACATCAACGTTCTCTTCTACTGTGATATGGAGCATTGGGCATCCAAAATATAAAAAATAAAAAAATAAAAAAGCTTTTAGCGCACTGGGCCTCACCATTTTGTACATAGCCAAGGTTTCCTGCTGTGGAGCTAATTGGGAGCGCCAATTAGTTTCACTCACTATGCTTTAATATGGCGACAGCAAACAACAATGCAATTTAGATACCAAAGACGACGACACTGATTGAACAAAAGGGAACATTTTGTTTTTGTGTGTGTGTTGGTGGTTTTAAGTGGCGCCGAGTAATTAGACTAACATCTAATTTCCCACTCTATCCGACAGCACCATCTCGGAAAATTAACATCCATTTACACTTAGGTTTGGATAGCACTCTATTATTTTCATGCATTTTAGATATCCTATCATCCCTTATCTTCCTAGTCTTGTGCGGGCTATTACTGCAGGCTAGAAAAAATAAATGTAAGAATGAACTGTACAAGAGGGCCTATTTCATACTTTGTGGTCATGCAGGAGCTAACTTCTTGTAGGTACATGCTCTTAGCGGCACCGGTCTTTTAATTAACAAAAACTCACTTGTCATTTTCTTTCCACTTCTAGGGGTGTCCGTTCACGCTTTGTAGGCTGCTCTGTAGAGGGACCACCATTCTCTTCAAATTTATTATTCCCGCAGAACCGCGTAATCTGCCTTCGTAACCAACTCTGGCGCTTTCTCTGCGCGGTTCACGGGTAAGCGATGACAAACTGTTCTCATTACATTCTCAACACGCGGCCACTTTGTTTCGACAAATGAAGTAGTTTATCACTTGCTGCTTCGTTTCACAGATAGTGCTTTCACGTTCAGTTGTAGTAGGCTTTCCCCACTTGAAAAAAAGCGATAAAAAAGCTGTTTGGCCCACGCCCGTGAAGTGAAAACATCCTATCCCAGTCCCAGCTCTACAAAAAATTTTCAATTATAGGTAGACTTTTTTAGCAACTTGTACATAAGTCTCTGCCCTGGTGCACAGCTTTCTGCCAGCCAGCCTGTTTCCTTTAGAACATGACAGGAGAACATATAGGATGCGTGAGCGTATATTCAGTTGGATGTATAACGAAGAGACGTAGTAAAGCCCTTATTGTAATAGGTTAGCCGGGAACGGCATAAGCGCCTACAATGTGAGTCCTAGAACTGGAGGACCTTATAAGAAAAACTGCCTCTTTGGCAAGTGCCGACAGCAGAGATGTGGTTACTCTGCTGGAACTAGGAAACTTATTCTCGTGTTCATTAAAAGTAAACAAAACACCAGAGAAGGTTAAGACGGAAAAGGCCTTCTCCACGGCTTAAAAAGCAATGGGTTCCGAAAAAAATTAACCGAGAAGCATGTTGTTTTTCATATTTGTAGTGGTCCAGAGAGTGAAACTGTATTGTTTGACCATGAATCCACTCCGTGGTGACTTTTGTGGCTAACATATTGCTATGTTTTCTGTATACCCTTTTGATAGGAGGTGGAAAAGCGGTGAGGTTAACCGTTAGATAAAACCAGCTTCCTACCCAGCACTGGGGTAAAGAGATGAGCGGATATAAAAATGAAGAAAAAAAGAAGAGATAAGAAAAAGCAGAAGGCGATAAAGCTTCAGCAAAGTCACAGCCTGTCGTGCAGGCCCGACACTCTTAAGATCCGCAGGAGGGCCTGGCAGGATCTCATTGCCTGAGATCGCCGAGGCCAGTGTCCAAGAGTCTTGAACACCGTTAGCAGGCGCTAATCGATGAGTTCCAGCGCACGGCGCAGATGTCTTGCAGAACTGCACGCTGGGCTAAGCGTCTGTACTCCGGTACGAAGCTCAAACTGATAGCGGCCGGACACCGCTACGACACATAGCAACAGCAGAAAACAGACATCCAAGACCCACGAATGTCTTGCTTTTGAGTGATACTAGAGACTTTTAGTACAGCGTATGAGCGCTTACGTACGCTACACGCAAGCATTTAGCGGGTGGTTACTGTGGAAGTCACAAGAGCACTTTTAGTTTATCATAAAAACCCGAACGCAACGATAGCCAAGGCCGCAGTGGCGCCATCTGGTGTTACAATATAAAAACATTTTGTGTAATATTTTTTGCGCTTAGCCAAGGCATTGGCCAAGCTTATCCAAGTCGTATCACGTAGATAGCCGGTTGCATGGCGTCCCCAAATGAGTCGTGCTACGAGCACTGCGACGGGCCAGCCGCGAACGGTCGTGGGCCAACTGACCGCCGAAACGGCTACTTCTGGCAAGGCTATGACTACCTTTGCGTAAAAATCGAAATCAAGCCAATCCACAGTCGGCGGTGTTTTGTTAGGGTTAGGTAAGGCGGAATCGTTACACAGAATCCAAAATAGGGCAAGCTCATTCGTTCTGCTGTGGGCGAGAGGAGGCTTAGCGAATATCACATGTTCCATTTAAGGGCTATGCACATGCCTAAAAACCCAATAAGATTGACAATTCCTCTCCGATGCGAGCGACGTGGGCGCCGCAACGTTGAACAGGCTGTTTTTCTGGCGTACGCAAGAGCACACACGCTGAATTAGAAAAATGGCGCACGTACCGCGAACGTACGGAAACCCTCGGTTTGAAATTGCGTTTCGCGCATGCGCAGTACGAATGACGCTTTTTTATAGCGTTTGCTAAGCCTTTGCGTACGCCTACGTACGCTATACTAAAACTCTAAATGTTTATTTTTGGGAAACTGCAAACGAAGGCTGGCTGATGCGTTTTTGGCACGAGGCTATCGTACACGCTTCAAGCACCTCAAAATTAAAGTCCAGTCCATGACAGAAAGAAGCAACAATTTCTTTAAGAACAGGCTTATAACCAAGATATACTCAAAGAACAAAACAAACAAGGAGAAAATGCTACCCAAGAAGATATTCTCCTATTTGTCTTGTTTGTTCCTCTATCTGCCGTCAAAAGTCGCAACATAAGTCTTGATATACGCAAACGTGTTTGTGAGTGGCTTTGAGAGATTAGCACTTTGCAATCTCAAAATCTGCTTGTCAATCCTCTGCGAGGGCATCTGTCAACAGAGAGGAAATTCACGTTCGTCGATCGATCGATTGATCGATCTATCGATCGCTGCAGCACTGTCCGGTCGAAAGGAAGCAAAGTACTGCACATGTCGGCGTGGCCACCATCCCGATTACCCCGTGGGGATTACTGCTGCGGCAAGCAGCTTACGAACACTGATGCACTCGCCCTAATCTTTTGCTTTTATTCGTTGTGCGGAATCACTGCGAAGCCTAGAGCTGTTCTCTTGCCTAGAGCTAGCCAAGCCTAGAGCTTGGCGCGGATATGTAGTCTGACGGTAAGGAACTCGTTACGGCTGACGCGACCGAGAAAACGCAACTAGACTACTCGTGTAGTAAAGAGAATAAGAAATGAGATGCCTTTTGGAGCCGCTACGAGGGGCCCGGACGCTACTTTACTGAGACCAGGTTATTATTAACTATCATTCGCTGTCCACCTAAAGCTTGGTCTAGGAACAGCGCAGTTGCGGGAATGGTAGTCACGATTTGGTTTTTGTCGAATTGTATGACAAGAATGCCACGAATTAAGGACTTTCACAGCGTAGAGAGACAAGCATGTACTTTAGAAAATATTTGAAAATGCGAATACCGCATTTTGGCTTTGTGAGTTAATAGTGGCCCGATTACCAAATTTTTGGATTCTTTAAAGAGTTCTAAATATGAAATGGCGTCGTTACGTGGGGCAGGCTGATGATCTAGGCAGCGCCAAACAGCACGCTTTCAAGGGGACCAAAATCTTGGAGTTCAGATACACTAATGAAAAACAAACGGTTTTTGGGTTTGCTTATTCACATGCAACCTTAATACATAACCCTTATTCAAACCAAAAGGAATTTGAACATCCCTTCCGAATGATGTTTATGTGTAAACTCGCAAATCGATTTTCCCCTTGAAGATGGTTTGATAATCCAGGGAACCACACGGCTGGCTCTCTTCTCGTGTAGAAACAATTATGAATATAAAAGCGCCGCTCTGTTACCTGTAACAGTTGCAGTTTGCTGCAGTAATCCTTACGACGACGCTCTGTAGGCTGTTACTATTGTGAGTCTCTATATGGAGCCCTCGAAATAGCGTACATGTAAAAAACAGCGTTTTGAGGTTACGCTTGCCGCGACCATTCAAGTTGTGCCGCACGAAGAAAAGGTCACTGGGTGCCTCCATATAATGCACAAAGAAATAATATACTCGACTCAAATATAGTCTTAGCTTTACTTTCAGGTTAACATCTGGTTTGCTCCGTGAATAACTAAATAAAGAACACGATAGCTTGGCGTAAAAGCACAGCGCCATTCGCCCGGAGTGTTCAGATTCATGCAGCTTATGAGCTGAGAAAATCAGCTGTTTGTGCTTATATACATAGCGTGCTAATGCCGAATCATGCATTCCCATTTCGCGGTTTACTCGTTAATGTTGATGTGGACACGTTACGTTGCGTGAGCGACATCATTACAACCTCTGTGAAGCCGAGTTCCCATAACGCAATGGCGCACGTTCATGCAGCAGTACGGAGAGCGGACTAATAAATGTTGTAGTTCGACTTACTTCCCGGGTGTTCGTTATGGAGGTATTTGTATTATCTGAATGCCTGAAAAAAAGAACTCACTTAGGAAAAGCAAGCATTTCTTTTAGCAATACTG
The DNA here is from genome assembly GCF_055824585.1 of Amblyomma mixtum. Lineage (NCBI taxonomy): Eukaryota > Metazoa > Arthropoda > Arachnida > Ixodida > Ixodidae > Amblyomma > Amblyomma mixtum. The sequence continues at coordinate 57,375,132 of NC_143012.1, forward strand.
GTAATGGTGCTTGGTAACGCCTTGATGAACGGTGGAGGTGGGCTCCAACGCACTATTCATAATACGTATAGTTGTATATAAAGAATCTTTGTATATGCGCCTCACTCTGAATAAGCACCATTTCACTACAGTTCAAAGACGTTGATTGTGAGCACCTCAAAACACTTGTTACTATGTAGACACGTAAGATATACACAAAAACAAGATCAAGAGCTATTGCCGCCTGAAGGTAACATGCGACATGCAGATAATTAGTGCAAATGTGTCACGTGGTTTAATGCAGGTTTTATTAAAGATACCCTTAAGTTTCCGTAAAGCCCTATATAATTTTTCTGCAGGGCTTGTTTGGAAATCATTTTGATGAGTCTCGATGGTGTCTCAACTTTTTATGGCCATCTCGAGGGACTACAAGTTAGTCTTTAAGATTGCTGGCCTCATTCTCCATAGAGGGTCATTCCTCTGCGACATTCGTATTGCATGCGAAAATTCTGTTCTCTAACAAAAAAAAAACTGTCAGGATAATCCGTGTTAGGCCTAAGTTACCCTACCGCGCGAGATACAGAAATATATGCTTTTATTCTGCTGGGTACCTTTTCGTTGCTCGTGGCGTAAGCGAGCTCCGATTAAGATAGTTATTGAAGATGGTTATTGAAGCCTACCACCCTACGCTTTCGCATTTGCGGACAGGGAACGATAAAGAGCACACGCAAGGTACTGGTCACCGTGATACCCGACGTAAGGGAGTAAAATATTCCCCAGTTATGCATGCGTTTCATGCTTTAAAAGGGAACTAAACCTTATTCTTCTTTCTCATTAAGACACCTGCATAATATCTGCGATCAAAGGGCGCCTACTATTATGTGCACACACAGGCACCTATAGGTTGAGTACAAATATCACCGTCACTCCTTTATCCTGGAACTATGGTAAAAACTCTCGCCGTGTTCGAGGCACAATTGTAAAATTATAGTGCAATTATAATCGTAGAAGAACCCCTTTCCCTAATCCTCCAGTACTTCGGAATAAACTAATGGACGTACGCCGAAACAGGCGTGTTCTTGGTTGGCATAACTGCCTTGTATTGGGGAATTGTTTTTTTTTCAATTATATGCTTTATATTATTGGCACGTTTCCACACGCAGCCGCTGGGCGGCTGCTCTTCGCAAGTCTTGTGCACCGGCGAGTGAAAGAAGAAGAACGGTTCCACTCTCGTCTGGGTGCTCTTGGCTTGCTCTCCGGTGCCGTCCAGGTCAACCCCATTAAAGCCTTTCGGTTACGAGCCCCAACGGCTACGTAACACTGGTGGTGGTGCTGGGTACAACCGTAGTGCGCGCTTTCAGGAAGTCGATGAGTGGTGCGAGCCCCGGGTCCTCACGTTGGTGCTGTGAAACAGTGACTGCGTCGACAGTTGCGATAAAAGGGAAGTCGGGCTCTTCGTCTTTATTCGCCGACTGGAGAGGCGAACGGTACAAGCAGTCGGCGTCGTTGTGCTGGCGCCCGGACTTATACACGATGGTCATGTCGAACTCCTGTAGACGTAAACTCCAGCGTGCAAGGCGTCCAGAGGGATCGCGCAAGTTCGTCAACCAGCAAAGAGAATGATGGTCGCTCACGACCTGGAAGCGGCGGCCATAAAGATACGGGCGTATCTTTTCACACGCAAACTTGAAGCACCTCTTCTTTCTTGAGAAGTTTATTCTTCGGTAAAAATGCTTTCCTTCCTCATTTTTAGTAGCTTTACTCTCGTATCTAGTAATTCGAAATGTATTTTTTGTTTCGGCAAATATTTTGGAACTTACTGCTTCATTTCTATTATCTGCTTGTTATTATTATAAGTTTGTACACGTTTTCCTTCATTTCACGTAGTTTCTTAAATCTCTTACCACTAAAACCACTTAGATGTTGCATTTAGACCATATGATGTATTCTATTTAACGCGGCGTATTACATATATTTCGCAGTCAAGAAAACACCTCCGGCTAAAATCTAATCGCATCTCCCCACCCTTCCCCATCCTGCCGAAATATGTAAGTATCATTCATGCGTATAGTCATATTGTTACCACCCCCGTTTGTGACTCTGCATACCCAGAATTTCTGCGCAATCGCATTTTTTGAGCAGGAAGTTGTTTATGGCAAAGTTTCTCTCATATCACGACATTCCGCTGTAACCATCAACGTAATCACAGATCACCCCTAGACAGGCTTGCTTTCTTGCTATAGTCAAAAACCTTACCCGTCGGTTTTCTGTGGTGGTCCTAACTACACGCTGCGAGCGATGGACATTAAATGAACGATTTTTTATACCCGTCGGAAAAATGGGTCACTACTATATTTTCACAACAGCATCTCACAATATTCCACAGTTTCTTCACAACTGAAATTGATGTTCAGAAATCTCGGACTCGTATTCATGATAAGCTAATAATTCCCTTTGGCATCCGCCTCATTTTCCTCACCATCTTATCTATCCCGCCACTAAGCTCAGGTTATTTCTGTGATTACGGGCACACGAGGTAAGCGGTGATATATTGCTGCATTTTTATGAGGGTCGGAAATATAATGTGGAACAGGTGCCGCATATTAGCTATAGGTCGACCTTCACCATCATGACAGTATGGATTTCTTGCTAGCAGTGTCCTATCCTGAATGTTAACAGCGCTCTTATTGCTAAATTATGCCAAAAAATTAAATGTTTATCGAGCCGCACATGTTATTCTTCAGCCTCAGTTAACCCAGTGGTTTGTTCCTAGCCGGTAGTGACAACAATGCAGCTCCTACTGCAACGTGAAAACGACGTGATAACGTCGGGCCGTGATTTCTGCTGAAACCAGTTTAATCTGGCTTCCCACAATACATTTATGAGCAAACCATTTTTTTTTATTCTTTTAGGCAAACGCAAACCCCATTTCGACTGTTCCTGACGTGGATCATTTCAGCTCGACCTCTACATTTGCCAGAAAAAGCATTGAAATCTCCGTCACTTACGATGTTTTGGTGTTCGCTGCATTTCCAACAATCGGCAGCTACAAAATAGCACCCTCCGATTTCGTCAACACTGTAGTCAGTCGAGGAACCGCCTTTATTATTAGGCTTGTAGTGACGGCATCGTGCTAAAGCTGTTCTTTCGAAACCTCGCCTGGCGTATACACAGTGCCTGTTCCCCTTAGTTGTCGCTGATGGGGCGTATAGAACGGCGGTGATACTCACAGATCGTTAGGCCCGTATTAAATAGCCCGTGCAGGAAGAAATCAGCAACTCTAGAACGCTCAGTGTGTTTCTGTACTGAATACGAGGAGAGGTTCTGAGTTCATTCGTTTCCTCCCTGACGTATCGACATTAGGTACCCAAGAGAATTCGTCTTTCCACCGCTATTTTTCCAGCTGCGTCGGCAGTAGAGCACTAAGGACTTCACGCTCGCTTACAGGCACGCTGGAGGATAACACTCAGAGCTGGGCTTCAACGTAAACGGTCTGCGTTTTGGTCGAATACGCTCTTCGCTTCACGCAATTTTCGCGCAGCTGTTCTCTTTGCATTATTTTTCCGTAGTTGGTCGAGTGGACGGAAATGTGGGTTGAATGCAACGAGCGCTTGTTTTTTCTTATTTTGTCCTCCTTTTACAACTGATGGTAATTCTAGGGCGCTACTCAGCGTCCGAGAAAATAAGCATAATAAGAGCAGACGGATTACTGCAATGGGTACTCGAAGGAGAGAGAAAAAAACAAACGCGCCTTTATCTGGCCGCGTGTAGAACGCTTGCTGCGAGACACAAAAAAAAAACCGCTTACTGCCCCCCCCCCCCCCCCCCCACATTTCATTTATAGGTTTGCTGAATGCAATATTTTTCTTCTGAATCTTATTTTATACTCTCATGACATTATGCCTAGAAGGCTCTGCCTGCAACTCTTGTATCCCCAACTGTGTTCTCATACATTATTTTTTATCCTAAAATTACGCTATGCTTTCGTCAGTCTTGTCGTGCTAGCTGTCTTCGGCATTTTACATTTGTGCTTGAAATGCATATTTTACTCTCGTGGCATTGTTTCACCAAGAACGTTCCTTTACAATTTAAACTCATGATTATGAGTTCTTATTCACCTGCAAGCCCAATAATAACTCTAGGGACAAATTCATCCGGGCGAATACATTATTTCTCATACATTATTTTTTATCCTAAATTTAAGCTATACTTTCGTCAGTCTTGTCGTGCTAGCTGTCTTCGGCATTTTACATTTGTGCTTGAAATGAATATTTTACTCTCGTGGCATTGTTTCACCAAGAACGTTCCTTAATAATTCAAACTCATGATTATGAGTTCTTATTCACCTGGAAGCCCAATAATAACTCTAGGGACAAATTCATCCGGGCGACGCGCCAAGCCTATGAAAGAACGAATAAATTCCACTCAAGCGATCGGGCATAAATTCTCCACACTCGACTCTGTTAATTGCGGGCGCCCTTTGCTTTTATTTTTGCCTTTTCTTTTCCTACTGGAAGGGCCAGAGCACAAGAAAAAATTCTTGTGAAAATGGATGTAAAGTATTGCCAATAAGATGACGCAAGATAGCATTAGCCCTTTGGTCAAGCTATCCTTCTGCCCTTTAAACAAAACATGGTAATGATGAGTAAATGATCTGGAGGCGGAAGCCTTTAATGGCTCATACTCGCGGCCTTGACTTGTCCGCCCTTCCGCCCGTTACATCTGAAATGAAACCCCCCCCCCCCCCCAAAAAAAAAAAAAAAAAATGTGAGAATGTGAAGCTCCGTCCTTCCGTTTCATAGCCGAGCGTGCTAACCACTACGCTGCGCCGACATTTTTTTTTGTCTTTATTGCCTGTTTTGACAGATTACAACAGATCATAAACAGATTTCCTGCGCGGCACTCTCAAACATCAAGAGCGGACATGTGTATCACTCGCGTGAGAAAATCAAAACTGTTTCAGGGAACACAACTCTCCCATCAACTCGATAACTTCATCTCCAAAACATAGCTCCTTGTACGCTTCACGTAGCTTAAATATGTTTTCTTTGAAGCAATCGCGGACAGAACGCGCATCTTCATCACAGTGTCGTACAGCCATCCTGCTTCGCCAAATGCTGTGCAGGCCAAGCAGGAAAATTACATCATATTTATAAAGATCCGGCTCAACGTCCAGGAATCGTATCCCATACGGCGTCAAGGGTAAGTCTTTCTTTATTGTACGCTGGAGCACGTCCCAAAAGAGCAGCGTATCCCAGCAATCAATAAAAACGTGTTCTATTGACTCTGGTTTGTGACACAACAAGCAGTCAGCACCCTATGGCAGAAACAATCCCTTCTCCTCCATCCATGTTTTAACCGGCAACGTCCCAGTGTGTAACTTGAAGAGAAACGTCTTCACACCCGCTGGCACCACCATTTTTCGTACTCTTTTTAAAACATTTCCTGCTTGGCCTCCACTATACATAGATCGATAGATTGGCTCCGGGAAGACAGAGTCAAGCAAATCTTTTAACAATTTCTTACGCGTGACATTAGAAAGATATTCCAAACTGAAGCGCGCATTAATAAACCGGAAAGCATTACGAATTTATAACCGGGGTAACAATGTGACGGCCTTGCAAAAAATAAAGTCCACCTGGAAACAAATTAGTAGGATGATTGGCAGGATATCCGGCAAGCATGGTGGACTTCTCAAAAAAGAAACCGTTCGCCTGGTTCAGGCGTTCATCATCAGTCGCGTGGTTTATGCGGCGGCCTACCTCAAGCTGAGGAAGAGCGACCGCGGGAACCTCAACGCGATGATTCGGGCGGCGGTTAAAAAAGCGCTAGGACTCCCTGCCAAAGCGTCCACTGAGCGCCTGCTCCAACTTGCTGTCCACAATTCGGTGGAGGAGCTGATTGAGGCCCATAGAACAAACCAAATTGCCAGGCTGTCGGTGTCCAGCGCCGGCAGACAAGTCCTTCGGGACCTCAATCTCGCGCTGCTTCCCACCACTGAACGCAGAGTCGACATCCCGGAGGCATGGAAAAATACTTTGTCGGTTAAGCCGCTCCCCAAAAACATGAATTGGGTGTATAATTAGGGGAGGCGTGAAGCCAGGGTGAAATTTATTCAAAATTATTACGGAAATAAGACATATACTACGTGGAGGCATATACTACGTGGATGCAGTGGGTCCAACCAAGGACGGCATCTGAACCATTGCGGTGGTGCACGAGGGAAAGCAGGTCAACGGGCTCTCGGTAAAAAGTAGCGACGCGCTAATGTTGGAGGAAGTGGCGATTGCACTGGCCGCCACCCACTCCGACGCAGCGTACATAATGTCGGACTCCCAGTAGGCCTGCCGAAATTACGTGCGGGGTAGCATAGCGCCGCTCGCCCGCAGAATACTATTGGCATTTGAGAGCAATTTGAATTGGGCTATGAATAAAAAACAGATAGTATGGGTGCCCGGTCACCAGGGAGTTGAGGGAAACGAGGCCGCTCACGCGGCTGCCCGAGCGTTTCTTCCCCCGGATTCCACTCAATTCCCCGGTTCTGCCGCGGCAATCATACCGATTCCGCTATTCTCTTACGCGGATATCACAAACCATTTACACCTCTGCAGGAGGTGTAAATTTACCATTTACCCGGGACCCGCCAAGGGTCTCGACAGAACCGAGGAGTGCCACCTCAGACGGCTCCAAACCGGGTCTTTCTTAAATCCCGCCGTACTAAAACACGTAGACCCGACTTTCACGGGCAGGTGCAAATTCTGCGGGAAGTATGCTGACCTATACCACATGGTGTGGGCCTGCCAGTCAAATACAAATGTAGCAGTTATAAGTCAGCCAACTAGGGAGGGCTGGCAGGCGGCCCTGTCCAGCTCGGACCTGGAGGCCCAGCGGGCCCTGGTCCAGAGAGCACGGGCAGCGGCGGCAGTGAATGCCGTCCCGGAATAGGGACTGCCACCCAGGTCAACATCCATCCACAGCTTCCCTTCCCATTTCAATACAGTGCTACAATAAATGTTTTCTCCTCCTCCTCCTCCTCCTCCTCCTCCTCCTCCCCTTTACTGTCTGGCTTTCGAGACACTGAACAAAACAAAACATAGAGATGTACAGACACATGCGCAGAAGTAGCCTTCAACCCCGCGAGGCAAGCCTTGACACGCTAAAATTCCTTGTGCTCTGTCAAGGATTCCAGCCTTGGCTACGCTACGCCTACTTCCTGCCAACGCGTACGCAACTCTCGTTGTCTAGCGTTAGGACGCTGGACAGCGTTGGGAAAAGCTTTCACCTCGTGGCACTATAGATCACCAAAGTGCTGCCTCGAAATTTCTGAGCCAAGTGAGAGGAAGAAGTGGGCTTTGGCAGGGCATGTAATGCGAAAGCAAGATAACCAGTGGTTCTCGAGGGTAACGGAGTGGATTCCAAGAGATGGCAAGCGTAGCAGGCGGCAGCAGAAAGTTATGTGGGCGGATGGGATTAAGAAGTTTACTGGGAAACGGTGGACGCGACTGGCGAAGGACAGTGTTAATTAGAGAGACATGGGAGAGGCCTTTGACCTGCAGTGGCGTAGTCAGGTTGACGATGATGATGATTATTATTATTTCGTGGAAAGAAGAAACAACGATTGCTTCCCCCCGGCAGAAGACGGATTCACTACCTCTGCGTGCGACTTGCGCTGCTGTGCAAACGATGATTATGATGATGATGTCCTCAGCAAACGAAGTTACAGGGGTGGCTTCTTTGTCCTCTACCTTTGAACGAATTTTCCTTAAGGACACTCTAACCGCTAGAGAGTTCATCCGCGCCACTTGCAATTTCATAGGGCGGTATGGCACCTCCTGGTTTACCGAAGGGGCGCTAAAGTAGAATGCAACGACACAAACGATATGTCTAAGCCGCTGACGAGCAACACATGTAATGGGCCCAATATTGCAAATGAATGGTTTCTCTCTGTGCCTTTGTAGGACAAGACTTTGCCAATATTTTTCCCGATATTGGGCCTACTAATTGTGCTGCTTGGGTGATTCTTCTCCATCGGACGGCACGCTGTTCCGCGTAATTTTGCATCCTTTATGCTATGTGTTGTCTAATACTGTTGCACGATGAAACTTTTCTCTCCATAACTAACAACGTTAAAAATAATTATGTCTACTGTTTGTGTACTCGGATTTAATTTCCGCGTGGTTTTTTTTTTGTGCCCAGAGTTTAAAAACACCTGTTCTCCTCTATTCTTTTTTTCGAAATTTTATATTTGACGTTTCAAAGCGGGTTTGTAGTCTGAAACAAGGCGTCAGTCAAACACGCTTTTTTTTGTTCTGTGGATGAGGCCTAACACAATGCCGAGACGGAGGAGTTGGTGATACACTGTTAACAAGTGATTCAGTTGTGTTCCTTCTCTTCTCCTGCGGAGTTCACGCTGGTAGCTTGCAGCGTATGAACGCAGAGTGTAAGTGGCTTTATTCCGAAGGTAAAATGGAGGTGACTGTATTGACAAATATTTCAAAGTTGTGTTCATCTATATCTTGAACCGGCCAACCGAATGCAAATTCTGCAAATGCCTCCGGTCGAGGGCGGACGGATACAACCAAGAACCTCTCTGGTTGGCTCTGCTGTGAAATGTCGTCTGCCACTTTTCGTGTTCCATTTTCGACACCTGTAATATGTATTCTCCGCAGCGATGTATTTAACCAGGGTGTTGGTGTATTCAAAGCGTTACATCATGTTGTATCAAAAGTGGAAGCCTACGTGTAAAGTTTTTATGCGTAGCATATTGCAATCACTCAGTTCAGCCGGGCAGCCACCAAACCACGTGACGTGACGTCACGTCACGTGGTGACATGACGTCATCAAACCACGTCAGAAAAAAAGGAAAAAGAAAAATAATAAAGACAGAAAGGAAAAATAAAAAAAAAATAAAAAGAAAATAAAAAAGGACGGCTGAGCATGGTGGCGGTTGCCACCACCTCATTTCAAAGGGGGCGCTGCCGTCCATCCATCCATCCATCCATACGTCACGGAGGAAAAGCTGCTGAGAAAATCGAGTGCCGCCAAGCAATACCTCGCGCAAAAAGACCGCGCAATATGCAACGCATTCTTGGCTTAACCAAGCTAAGCCTGGGCATCTTTTTTTTTATTATGCAGCTGTTTCCGCCTGCTCCATGAGTTAAGAAACCGTTAATCTAGAGCTTTTATCATCTATAGTCATTAATCATCAATATAATAGTTAAATTGCAGCATCTTACAAGATGTGTCTATAGCTTATTGACGGCTTTAGGTCTACCCGGAACGTAAGCCGGATATACAAGGTGATTGTTTTCTACTTTTACAGATTTTTGTTTTAAAAATATGCAGGATACTTAGGTGTGGTCTATTAAGCTGCATTGCACACTAAGGCGGCCTTTATATGGCTCACATAGGTCAATATTTATACGATTGATTAATTTAAATTAACTAATAAACTATTTTAGCAGGCGAGGTAATATAGTGTAATTGATGGCCGTCAACGTCGAGGTAGAGCCCCGTTGATACATTTTCTTATTCGGCAATGTGTTTTGAACTACATACCGCAAAAAATACGCGTTTAAAAGCTCATTCGATTGGCTTTGCCTCATGGCATATCAATCTAATAATGTCTCTCGCTTTTCTAATGCGCGAGATACTGGCGCAGTCACTGTACTTAATCGTGTAGGAGAATTTAACTTTATTTCGGCACCGATACGAGACAAAGCGGTGCCATTTCGTAACTATGTAATTCCGAAAAGCAAACTCAACAAGCCTTCAAAAGCGGAATTTTGCCATTGGAATCAAATTTCGAAATTTTGAATTTTTAATGAAATTGTCAATAAAAACATTTAAAACAGTGTGAGCTGCCATGCTGATCTCCATGAATTTCGCATAAGAGCCTTGCGTCCTAAAGTCAAAACTAAGATGTTTAATAGTTGTTAAAATCAATATCAGGTGCATAATGTTCGCCTTGCTGTATAATTCAGCTCCGCAGATTGTACTAATGTATCTCAAGCTAGTTAAAAAAAATCACCTTTTTGAACTTGTCCCCGTAACGGGGCACAGCTGGTTTGGTTTGGTTTATGGGGTTTAACGTCCCAAAGCGACTAAGGCTATGAGAGACGCCGTAGTGAAGGGCTCCGGAAATTTCGACCACCTGGGGTTCTTTAACGTGCACTGACATCGCACAGTACACGGGCCTCTAGAATTTCTCCTCCAAAGAAATTCTAGCCGCCGCGGCCGGGATCGAACCCGCGTCTTTTGGGTCAGCAGCCGAGCACCATAGCCGCTGAGCCACCGCGGCGGCCGGGGCACAGCGTTCCCGGTACTAAATACGCTGAAAATTTATTTGATAGGTTTGACTCCATCTGGTCAACAAAGTTTCTCTTCGTTCGTAGATGAAGATTGTGCGCTCTCTGTATTTGTCTTCAACTGCAGTCAATTAGTGAAGAAACGCTTTTCCCACAACCCTCGAACATCATCGAATGATTAACAGCATATAATGATTATCTATTCACATCATTAGAGCAGAAACAAACGCTAAAGAGGATTCAAGAAAAAAAATTATTTCCTCTCGTGCGCGATTCCAAAGTGTTGATAAAGCCTTATAATTTGTGTTCAGCCATTTTACCCGTTTAAAAGCTTAGCGGGAATAAAATCTTGTCAGCTGCTGCGTTTTATCAGCAAATATGTAGCCTGGGCGTCTGCACTTATAGTTTCCCTGCTTGCGTCCTGCAGTTAATTTTTCAGTCCTTGTCGGTTGTTAAATGCTCTATTATCTTTGGTTCCTAAAAACAGAGGAATCAGGCAAATAAAGCTAAAATTTGTTGCGAAGGTGCGGGGAATGGAATCTAGGGCTTTCAGATTGCGGGGAGCGCACGCAACCCTTTGGCTACAGATCCGCGTTGGTTCTTGACGAAGAAAGGTGAACGTACTATATGAGTTGCCTCACGACTGTTTGCTAATGAACACGTGTTGCATAGAAAGGAAGGAAAAAATAAAAATCAATTAACACACAGAACGATATTTTTCCAATTGAGAGCTCGTGAGTTGTCCTAAGGGCCCACCGTAATTTTTCTGTGGCTGCCGCAACCATTGTACAGTTGATCACAAGTTTCTTCGCCATGTTTGCGCACTATGGCTTCGGATCAGTCTTTGTCAGCATTGATTGCGACACAGGCCCTGCCCAATACCTTTACTTGGGGTCGAGGTCATTCTCGGTGTCTTGAAGCCTGAAGGCCACATGCTACCAACTATATGTGTTCTTGTGTAACATTTTGTGGGCAGCAGTGGCGCGTTTTTCATCTTTATTTTGGCCAGAACATGCAAATAGTGCCTGCTGAGATGCTTTCAAACATTAGGAGAGTACCGGCATTCTGTTGCTCTTATTATTCTGGACAGGGGATTGATGCCTCCTTTGTTCCCTCCGTCGGCAGACGAATGGACCGACGAACCCTTTTCGCTTATTTTTTTTCCTGAATCCGTAGTTTCCGGGAACCCGTCCCCGAGATATTGCCTGCTTTTGTGTTCTACTTCGACGCCATTTTTCGTACACAAGCTGACGTCTGAGCATGTCGACTTTTCTGATGACCCCCCCCCCCCACTTCCTCCCCCCCCCCCCCCCGTTGGTAATTCAATGTGACTTCTGTTTGCACGTCTCGACCACACGACCAGTTTTTATGCGTTCGGCTCTCGCCAGCCTATTCTCTTTTCCGTGAACTAATGTCGCCAAACTTTTCGCTGTTATTTTTTTCTGACATGCGTACCACTCGCCCCTAGAGACAGCTCAAGTCTTCTTCTAACCTTCTTGCTGAATATCGTTGCTTCTTTATAAGGAGGAAGATTGAATAGGCAGTCTCCCGTCAGTGTACGCGTACGCGTTATGCCACGATACCCCGCCTTCTTTTCTGTCACTCAGGAGGGGAACATCATGGCTTTCAACTTTATTCGCGCAAGCACAACAGCGGTTTCATGTTTTCGTTCCCGTCATCCGACAAGACCTCAGAAATCCGGTTAGGGCGCGGTCAGGGCAGGCCTCTCGGCGTTTTGTCCGCCTCTGAATGATGGGAGCGAAGGAAAAAATAAGCCAATAAATAGGCGCACGTCGAGATCCTTTTGAATTCTAGTGCACTGAGAAGAATGCGTCTAGAACGCAGGGCCTCCGGAATTTTTCGCTGCAACTTTTTTCTGTACGCATCAAAGCTCCGTTTTTGGAGGTTGGAAAAGTTTGTAATCTACGAGGCTGTCCGTGAGAAGCAAAATTTTAATACAGTTCCTCACAGCTCACAGAGTGCTCATCTAAATAGAGATCGTTTCATGTCCGGTAAAAGGAACGCAAATGATAATTGCAGCCGTCTAACCTTAACTTTTAAAAGGCTGCTAAGATGCTGCAATCTGTGCAAGCATCCATGCCGGATATCTTCAACTTAGTCATCCAAACTAAACAAGCTTTCAGTTTTCTAAAGAGACGATCAGATTTCCGACCTTACATCCTAAGCTGCAGTGAGCTCACGAAAGTAGTTGAGACAGGACTTTAAATATAATTCTTTAAGATAAATTACTTGACGTTTTTTTTTTAAATTCAAACCCAAGGCCTGAAAGTGTTCAGACTGGTGGGTTTTTCCCGTTCAGGCACTTTGCTTCTTACCGCATAGAGCGGTCTGTTTGCTGCATCCAGGTTTTTCAAAATTTCTAATCTCACTGCTGCTGTAAAGTAATATTTTTTCACTCGGCTGCTGACCCGAAGGACGCGGTTTCGATCCCGGCCGCAGCGGTTGAATTTCTATGGAGCCGAAATTCTAGAGGCCCATGTACTGTGCGATGTCAGTGCGCGTTAAAGAACCTCAGGTGGTCGAAATTTCCGGCGCCCTTCACTACGGCGTCTCTTATAGCCTGAATCGCTTTGGGGCGTCTAACCCCATAAACCAAACCAAACCAAACCATCAAGCAGCTGTCCGTTTGCTGACGAAAGAAAAGATGATGGAAGCAAAGTAAAGTTAATTACTGGACCAGAATATGCTTTCTGCTTCTTTCGCAGTCCTGTGAGGCATGGCTACCGAATTCTCTCTGAAGCAAGAAATTATTCGCGCATTGTACTGTAACTGTAGGTTAGGGTCGTGTTTTAGTGCCATCCTTCGAAGCTGAAATTTGCTGCTCATTTCCTGCCATATTATTAGCTGCAGTTTTCATACTTCCAGCGATGCTTAATTGCGTGGATAAAATTTAGTATTTTTTCTTTAAGCATTCTTTGCATTCTTTGGCGTGATTCTCGTTCCAGTGTGAGTCAAGAAATTTTTAGTAATGTACATTTACAGCGGATCTCCGAAGGCAGCATAGACCTTTCCACTTACATAATTAAAATAAAGAAATAATGGCAATCCTAGAAGGTTAACTAAAAACAATAGTACTTTATGCATTAAAAAATGTGTCCCTAGCTAATTGTTTCGAGAGCGCCCAACTAAAATGTGCAATGCAGTTTTAGCGAAGAAAGAAAGAAGCAACGCCATTTTTTGGTTACTTTTGAGCTTTTCTTTCATAAAACTTCTTTAAAGGGCAAGAGCAGTATCAAATACCTTGTGCCTCCTTTCCAAAGCGATTCGTAACTCATACATGCTGGAATAGACGCTATTACAGTTTATCTTCCATCCATGATACTTCACTTTTGTATATAGAACTAAGTTGAAAACCTGTAAAACGTAACTACGGAGTTACAATTACTTCGTTGATCGTGGTGACTGGGATGAGGAAGGGACTTGATCATCCTCGCATTTATTGTGTAGGGTGTTGGTCTCTGTGTGGTTCATTAAAAATAGAGACAGTACCGCATACTACTGGTCTCGAAGCACGGAGTTACAGAAAAAAAAAGAAAATATAGCGTAGTTTTGGTAACCCGCGGTGAGTGTTCCAGGAATGAATCCGGGATATTTAAATGAAAATACTCTCGTATGCTTGCGCAGCGCCATTTTCCTTCCTGAACAATAGCCTTCTTTTGCACGAATGTAACCGGAGGCCTTATGACGCAGCCATGTGTTACCTTTCGCACCCAAAAACTTTTCAAGGAAATAAAGTAGCTCTCAGCTACAGCTGCTGACGCCACTAGGCTCACTTGGGCTAGTAAACAGTCATTTATGTAAATTATGGTACTCTGTAGCAAAACATAGCTAGATAGATCCTATGCCATATATGAAGAGAATACAAAACAACCACTTATCCTTTCGCTAGCCTTTTATTTTCGAAAAGGCTTCTTCAGTTCCCCTTCTTCAGCTCCTTTTTTTTCAGCATATAGTCTACAAGGAAGCCCTCAGTATTTTTTGTCATTTTTTTCCGATCTTTTTTTTTTTGTGGTACGCTTTCGCGCTATCGATGTTGACACTTTCGCTTCTGTTTTTTTTTCTTCTCAAGCGCCAACTTTTCTTCCAACTTGAGGCTTTGGAAGACAGTTCAGACAACTATAATAACATTGGTCCTTCAAGGAGAGAATAAAATCTGAGAGGCAAGAGTAGGCACGTTTCATGGGTCCCTCGTCCGAGAACTCTCTTGGTAATATAATTTGGCATTCTTGTTTCTTCATCCAGAACGCGTTATTTTAGTTTCCGTTGCTGAAGCGTTCGTAAACATTTTCCTCCGGGGACGCTTCCTTGCTGTGTGCGTGAACAGCGGTTGTGGAGTTGTAGATAAGAATGGCAAAAAAAGGAATATCTGCACTAAGTAGGAGCACGTGAAGTAAAAACAAAACATGTTTGTGGCTATATCTCTGTGGCGGCCTTCCGTGTACCGTTATCGCACGCAGAATGCCCTGTTCCGCAAGGCACCATCGAACATTTAATCCGGATGACAGCGATTATTAAGGCGAAAGCCTTTAATGCCTCATCGTTGCCGGCAGGAGGTTGTCAACAGGAGGTTGTCAGCAGAGGTGTCACGATTTTCGGTTGGTCGAAATGGTTATGACGTCAGAGTGCGCGGATTCGCAGTAATGAGGTCACCCACGGATGCCTGACGCCCCCTTTTGGAGCAGATGACAACTAATAAAAAAAGTTGTCGTCCGTTCCGACAGGGGGCGTAAGGCGTCCGAGGGTGACCACGTTACATACCTCATTACTGCGAACAGAGCCATGGATGCAACCGAACTCATCGAAGCAGAGAGAGAGTCGTGCTAAAGAAGCAGTCAAAGTGTGTAGTTGTAATGTGTAGTCAAAGTGTGTAGTCAAATAAACCACTAATACAGCACAAACAGTCTCGCAGTCAATGCCAAACAGTGCGCCAGGAAAGGCTTTCACCTTGCAGCACTTCAGAGAGCCTAAGTGCCCCCTGAATTTTTGTGTTGCTCCCAGCTCTTATATTTGTTTGTGTGCGCTCCCTTGTGGTTCTGACGTTGCGGCCATGACTCTTTAGAACTTGAGTCACGGAGGACCTTGTAGCGAGTTACGTTCCCAGAGCATACTAGCCTTCTTTGACATTTCAGTTTTATTTTATTGGAACAGTCAACAAAGAAGTTCCATCATCTTGAACACTAAAACTGTAGTGCACCTTGTCAGTGTATTTCTGTGCATAATTATCGGGCTCAGCTGGCGTTTTTGCGAGAATTTTTAATCTGTTCTATTTCCTAATCTCTTTGCCCTTAATGAAACATATTTTTGATGCAACTGTCAGGATATGATTTTGCTTGCTCGCTTGAAGCCGCGACGTGAGAAGTGGCAGTTGATAATAATAAGGAGATCAAAAGATGGAAAAGAAATTAATAATGAGGGAATGCCACTGTTAGATGTTTTTCTGGAATTTAGGGACCGGCAAAGAACAAGTTGTAGAAAATCAGACATTTTCGTGGCATATTGTTCTTAATACCCTTAAGGCAGCAGGAGATAATATTAGAAGAGGCTACAATTAATGGAAATCCCAGTAATACAGACACAATACAAGTAAAAAGTAACTGCGAGAAATGAAACCAATGCAAAATAAAGTACCCAGGGGAATATATCCACTGCAAAATACATGATAAAATGATGACATGAGAGGTTTCTCTGTTCAAAGTAAATGGAGGTTTAAGAAACCTGCAGCAGAATTTCTACGTGTTTCGAAAATCACTCAAGTTTGGCGCATAATAATTCCTAATTTTGAGTTTCATACGGCATTCCATGAAGTTTTTCTGCCGGGGAAAAAAAACTGTTAATAGCGACATTGGTGATTTTGAAATAACAATTCTACGAATGTGGTTAGAGCGCCAGAGCTTTATGATAGGCTGTTTCAGTAGCATGTATCTTGAAGCTAGAACATCCGACTAATGCATATATTCTGACTTTACCGCTCTACCGTAGTAGCATATCAGGACGCTAGGGCTCTGCGCGAGCACTGCCCATGGTAGGTAGCACACAATTTTGCGCAGGATGATGACAACTCCAGTTCAGCAAGCTCCAGCCGCGGCGTCAGCGTCAACTGCCGCCACAGCAACCCACTCATTTTTTTTCCGGTCCTATGCCTTCGCAAACGTGAAGACGCGGCGCTGTGCTTCGCATGGCGCTGGCGAAAGCTCTTTTGCATTCTGCACACGCATGCAAAGGGTTCGCAAGAAACAGAAGAAACGTTTCGCTGCGCCATGCATTACACACCTCGGATGCGAAGTACTTGCATAAGTTTTGAGCTAGGGCGTACATGTACACGTTAGGCACCGCTTTAATGTCGCGTCGTGTACGACACAATTCGGAGCCGTGAAATGCTGCATTCAGCTGGTGCGAAGTTCAGCAACGCGTGCATTTTGCCGAGGTTTCGGCCTTCCCCTTGCGTAGGCTGCGTGTGTTCTGAATGCCTGTGTTTCGTATGTTTTTATTTTGTTTGCTCCGGGACCGCATCTCTAATGCGAAAGTATTTTTTTATTTTAGCGTTAGAGAGGTGCGACTGCTGCAGAAAATTGTTCATATAGCTGAAGCTGTCCTTCTATCACGATGTTCTGCGGATGGAACAGCAAAAATCGAGCAATATTTGCTACTCAAAGTCCTTGGATGCCGCACCGTTTTCAAAGCATGACCTCAGGCTCATGGTTGCTTTTTTGCTAACAGACAAGTAGAGCTCCTGTTCGAAGCTTCCTGTGTACTCCCTGTTTTATGTCATTTGTGGGCTCTCAGAATAGTTTAGTTTGTCTAGGAGCAAATGGAGGTACAAGAACCATAACTGGAATACCTAAGTGACTTTTGTCTGAGATGGTGCCTAAAAGAAAAAAGAGACTACAGCCATAGATTATTGCTATTCTGAAAAGTTCGAAATTATTTCTTTCATCCCCGAATTTTTCTAAGGAGACCGAGAAAATGAAAAACCGGCTGCCATGCCTGGCGGGCTGTTCTCGCTCGGGAAGCTCCCAGGGGAAATTCATTGCGAACGCATGGCGGGGCTAGTCGTTCCTCGGACGGACATCTCCTCTTGAAGCTGCCACATGGAAACAAAGAGACTACCCGGACGCATTTTGTACCCTCTGTGACTAGTTTTAGATTTCTTACAGTTTTTGTCCCTCGTGGTTTCTGGAAGTGGAATGAGCACTCACTGTCGGCAGGCAAGAAGAGTGATTTTCCAGCTGGTTTGCTTACGAACACAATAAAAGGTGTGAATTATTTCGAGGACGAAGACGCCAGGTCAAGCGGTGATTCAGGTTGAATCAACTCGGACAGCGTACAGGTGTTTCGCGGTAGTAATAATATTAGTAAGACTCGCAATGAAATTCTACGGACAATTCCATCTTCAATTTCTTTTGATGTTGGGTGTGCAATTCAGAAATTGTGGTGGAAATAGTTCCATACCGAGCGAAACTTGAGGACTCCGTCTGACTATATTAAGTTTAGTGTACAATATACGAATAGGTTGCAACAATCAGCAGTGTTTCTTTTTCTAAGCTGACCACATTGCAATCTTCTAGCTCTGGTTTGTATTAGACATCACAAAAACAGCGCAGAAGACGGCTAGTCGTCAGCCCCTTGCCCTTTAGAGCAGCAAGGCATGGCTTCGGGAAGCACTTTTATTACAACTTAATTTGATTCGACGGTATGGAACGAAAAAAAGAATTGTTGCTACGCTTTTTTTATAATATGCTGTTCAATCTTCCATATTACGGCAGCGGTGGCCTTGTGATTTGGGCATCCTCCTCGCATGCAGGAGGGGCAGGGTTCGATCCTCGCGTCACCGGGTACTCAGTGGTGATACAATGGGTGCATGTTTTCTCCTGACCTGGTGTTTGGCATATGTAGGGTGAAATATGCTAGAGAAATAGGTTTCCAACCCTGCTTGCCGAACTCGAAAGTGGCACTCTTGCTGTGGCACTCTTGGTCTTAGATGTCCTTGCGCCTTTAAAATCTATCATCATCATTAATTTTTCTGGGTGCAATATTTTCTGTAAGCTTATCCCGGTGTCCTTACCTGGATTCATCGAGTTTGTGTTGTTCAACCACCTTTTGCCCGGAAAACAAGAAAAAAAATAAGCGGAGCAGGGGCTACCCTTATTTTTTTGCATATCTGCCGATTTTATTTGGCAATGAGCAGAAATCAGTAGCATCTGCCTACATGGTTTTAGTGAGGTTTTTTTTTTTCGAGGGAATCCCCTGAGAGGCGAAATAATGTGTCTTGCCTTTGTCTTTTCTAGCCTTTTAGCCTTTCTGAAACTTGGTTTTGAACAATGCAAGCTGCTTGCGTTTTGCTTCTACTGCTGCCTCTGCCGTTCTACTTTCCATGTCATCTCCGCTACCTCAGCCTTCCTTTCTGTTCATTTTGTGTTATGCGTCGCCTTCCAGTCGTCTTCAGCAAAAAAAAACCTATGGGAAGGCTCAAGTAACCTTAAGAGTGGAATGCGATAACATTACGTTTCACATTTTTCTCCTTAGTGGCGGCCTGCGAGTGGTTCCATATGGGTCATGTGTCCTTGTGACGTTATACCTTCTTTGGGGTCATGTGATCATTTGACGCCGTACCTCTCACGACCAGTCAACGACTTTTGTGCCACCAGACGGCCCCGGGTAGCTCCTGACGTGAACTGTAATGCTATCTCGAACTAGTTTGCTCACAACCCGGTGGTCCGGTTCTGATGACGACACAACGCACGTGACCTCTCTCGTCCATTTAGGCTGGCACATTATGGCTGTTTGCAATGACATCACACGGTCACGGGCCGTCTATCGGTCAAGGCGCATTCTGCGCCTAACTTGAACTTTGATGCTGTCAGGGTAAAACGTTTTACGCAATGCTACGCATTGCTATTTTTTTACGTCTAATCGACATAGTCAATCTTTACTTCCCCCGCAGTTCTCTGGTTGCTCGCACCCGAACAAGTGAGCACGGCGAGCAGCTAGAGAAAGGAACGCATTCGCTGCAGATAAAGAATGTATACAAGTAGGGACGTGTACAAGACGTGAAAAAAAGCAAAAAAAAAGAAACTAACTGTGCTGGGGTGGTCGGTTTTCACCAATGTACGTTTTTTTTTTTCGAGGGAATCCTGCTTCTTTTTCTGTTTATTTGCACTTCATTGCTCGAAAAACGTGAGATTGCCTACGTTCGTTTCTAGAAAGGCGCTCAGGCGCTGGGTCACGTGTACTCACAAAATTCACTCGGATACCTATTTATATTGTGTGTTGGCAGTAAAATAGCGGTACAAGCTGTTGATTCCTTCACCGGAAGTGACGTCACACTATCAGCTCTGGTGACGTCACCTTCCTCCAGCCAATCTGGATAATCCGGTAGGGTGATGTCATTTCCCTCCAACCAGTGGGAATGACCTGGTATGGTGACGTCACTCTTTTGCATCCACTGGTTGAATTATATGACCGAGGGCCCATTTTTTTTCTCGGTGAGGATTTTAATGCTTAACACGCCGTGCATACTCGTCGAGAGCCCGGTAAAGTTGCCCTTCATGGTGCCGCGACTGACGCAGGCGTGATCGGCGCCCTGGTGGCCACCGCGGCGGACCTGCAG
Organism: Amblyomma mixtum; assembly: GCF_055824585.1. Classification (NCBI taxonomy): domain Eukaryota; kingdom Metazoa; phylum Arthropoda; class Arachnida; order Ixodida; family Ixodidae; genus Amblyomma; species Amblyomma mixtum. The sequence goes on from NC_143012.1 coordinate 57,395,046, forward strand.
GTGTGCATCGAGATCCTGATGACGGTGCCCATCCGCTGGCTTCCCACGTACATCCTCACCCGGGGACTGGTGAGCTCGATCACCTAGATGTGCAGTTAGAGCCGCGGGAGTAATTGATATAAAGAAAAAGTCAATCACTCCTTGAGATCTTGATACCCATTGTTCGACTCCGGGGGGTCGGAATTAAGTAGGACCATCTTCCCTACAGTGTACCTCGTGTTCATAGCTGGCAGGTCTTTCTTCGCACGTGACATCTGTAGTCAGTCGCATGAGCAGGTACTACTCAATGTTGGTTCCCATGGAACAAGTTGTAAAAGCAGAAATAAGAACGCGAACTTCATCCCAGTTGGCTGACAGTATCCGTTAATGTGTGTATTATCTGGAGCAGAGCAGAAGGTTGGTATATAAAGTGTTGCACACTCATGCCTGTAATAATAGCAACCTGAAGTACTAGTTCAGAAAAGGCCCCTTCACAATGGCTTGACTATACCTACCCAGATACAGGAAGATTGGTTCATTTATTGATAGTACATTGTCTGCCTTATCTTACTCTACAGAGCACACAGGTTGCACTCACCAGAACACTTACCTTTTCCGCCATGATTGATGCCACTCCTTTTAATTAGTGAATTTTGGTGAGTTTCCCTGTTTCGATAAACACCGCATTAAACATTTAAAAACAAATCTCATTGTTTGAAGGCTCACAACAAATGCGAGTGAAGCTGTAGATTCTGTGCGTTTTCTTTAATTAAATGTACATTAAATAGTCGGCGTTTCGTAGATTCCCATTGTTTAAACATTAAATCGTTTTGGGATTAACTTAAGGCGAGGCATCTAGTCATCGCTTCTTATAACGAGTGTAGGAGGCAACGTAGAGCCTAATTCCTGTCGAAAAATCCAGTCCGATTTCTCCCAATGAAGCGCGCTGTGGGCCACAAAACTTAGCGGCGCTATAGCTAGGAGCTGTGTTAATTCCTGGTAAAGAGTATTTTCATTTTCTTTTTTAAAGCCCAGATAAAACCATAAGACACAAAGTAGTTGTTGGCGTTAGAAATAAGGAAGCTACAGGGAAGCAGTTTATTTATTTATTTATTCAACATACCCCTAAAGGCCCTCATTCGAGGGCATTACATAGGGGGGGGGGGGGGTCACATGCCACAGGAACATTGTTAACAAGCAAATTAACAATAAATAGGCTAAATATAACATGTGAAAATAATTAAGCACTAGAGAATAAAGAAACAGGCTAATAGAAAGCAATAGAACAATAGGTTTAGGAAAACAATAAGGCATAACAGAACGCAATCACATACATTTCAATAAACAGTATATTTCAAATGCCAACGTCGCTGCGGATGAGATCGAGAAATGTGGACGCGTTAGATTCAGTTGCAAGGTGATCCGATGGTTTTACTGGTCATGGCACTTGATTATATAAGTTTCATGAAAACGTAGGACCGGCCACCACGATTGGTGTCAGCAATAAGTAGAAGCCAGTGGAAAAGAATCCTTGCCGACTAACAAAAATTACTCAGTTTGAAATGTAATAAAAAATAACCTTAATTCAATAAGCTTACGCACAGAGCACCATAAAACACGGCCGTACCATACGCACTTATTTTTGAGGCAGAAAAAGTCACCCAGACACAAGGAATGATCCAGTGTTGTTGCATATGTTTTACTCGACAACAGATCTGTGGCCGCTGAGGCTGTGTGTCCATGAAATATTGCCAATGTCACCGTGTTCCCCTTCAACCGAAGCCACCCCGAAGGTGCAGTCATTGTATGCAGCTTACAGAGCTGCTCCGCCTCATTGCGCACAAATTTCATGAGCAAATTATGGAAAGACCTTAGCAGCGCAGTTTTCGTACGGCGTTAGACTTTTGTTTGTCGATCAGTTTTGGCGACTGTGTGCGCTTGCAGCTGTGTTCGCTTTCTATAGCACCCATGAGCTCAAGCGGTCGTGTTTGCCTCGCAGACCAAGATGATCCTGCTTCGCAAGGAAAGCTGCCCGCACCACGTGGGGCCCTGTACGTAGGCCGGCCATCGCAACATCTAGAAAACGCCAGAAAACAGACACAGGATTACGTTATATTTTGGCAGAGCTTGAGCTTAAAGGGCAACTGCAGCACTTTTTGAGAATTTCGTGATATTCAAAGATTCAAATCTATGTAGGCCGTAGGTAAACCATGCCAAGTGTTTTTGCACTAGCATTTTAAATAGTGACGCCATCGACGATTCAATTTTGCGCTTCTCCTCAATAAACCGGAGGAGTGCAGGAAAACTCAGCATGACGTCACAGAAGGTATGATTTCAAATTACCGCTGTCGTCAGCCACACCCTGACGCGTTAGACGCTGCCAAACCACTTTCGGCAGGGTTCGCCTTCGGTGGCGTTGTTTTTTTTTTCCTTCAAAGCAGGCGTTCGTGCGTTGGAAATGCACCGATACCTTCGATGACGTCATCATGCGCCCCCCACTTGACGTTGTGCGCTGCGGAGAAGCTTGAAGGGCGTCCCGATTTTAATCGGCGATTACTTCATTATTTCTAGTGTTAGCCCAAAAAGACTTCGCATGCTTTACCTGCAAGTTTCACACATTCGACCCTCTTAAGCTCGTTGATTACTAAAACCGATGCAGTTTCCCTTTAAAGAGCTGTTGATTCCTTTGCCGAAAGTGGCGGCACTTCTGTTGTCGTGATGCCACTTCCTTTTAGCCAGTGGGAATTATCCGGTCTGGTGACGTCACTTCTCTTTAACCAGTGGGAATTATCCGGTCTGGTGACGTCACCTGCATTTCCATTCTCACGACGTCACTTCCCTTTAGCCACTGGGAATTATCCGGTCTGGTGACGTCACTTTCCTCCAGCTAAGGGCGAATCTTATGACTGACTGCGCATGTTTTTCTACCAAGCAGATTTTTAATGTTTCGCCATTAAAATCGAATTAAAAGCACTCATGCTTGCGCTCGATGCATAGGATATTTTATACAGTGAGAAGCAGCCGCCAGATCCAAACTTGTGTACAGCACTCGAGCAGTGTATATTAAACACTAAAAAGAGAAATAAAACACCAGCTGTTGGTTTACCGTACTTCCTCGGGCTCGCTGGTTTGTACACGTCCTTTTTTTACGCCACTTTCGCACTAGCCTTGCCTCTATACAACCGGACAGCGTTGGCAAGCGGCTTCGTGTTGTGTGCAGAGCCGCTCCGGCGCTTTACCCTATTTGGTGGTCGCTTCTGCGGGATGCTAAACCATTCTATTAGATTGCTCCATGGATATCCGAGGAAAGAACGCAGACCGGATGAGGCACCGGTTTTGCTTCTTCGAAGTTTATTATTAGGTCACCTTTTTTGCCAGCAAAAACCAGTGAGAGACACCGGAATTGCCTCGACATATTCGAGGCAGCGGCGCTAATGCTGGTAGTGTTTTTAAAAATAGTGCCACCAAGCAGACTAAGGCACATAAAATCTCTCTTGCATGAACGCAGGCATGGGGGATAGCCGCAGTGGACGTGCGGGTTCAAGTGCTGAGCTTCGATAAAGGGCTTGGCAGCGCGCCGAGACGGAGACTGATGGCATGTTAACATTGTTGCTAAAAAGTATTCCTTCATGTTATTAAGACCTTTGGCAAAAAGTTTGGTACAGGCACAGTAGTCAAGCAGATATCCGGTGAGTTCTTTGGCCTTAAGCTTTCCTTGTGACACAAGCTGGAGTCGGCCTTCAACGTATCTAGGACAGAAAAAATTTGCTTTAGTCGTATCCAACTCAAGAACGAAGTGGTAACAAAGCGGAGGACTTCCAGCCACTGGCGTCTACCGATTTCTATTACGCCATGATCAATACATCATGGTTACTCCCAAGTCACACAAGGTTAATCCGCTGTTATGCTAGCGCGAGAGGCTACTCACCACGGATATATTGCGACGCCATGCAAATCTGGCGACGCCATTGGCTGCAAGGCCTCTTTGAGGGGCACCTGCCGCTTTGCTCTTGAGTTGGATCTCATTAGTGCATTTGCAGTCTTTGATACTGTGGTGTTTTCCTTGGGGAGATAAATACGTTCTTCCAGATTAACCGCGGCTGACACAGTTCAAAACAGCGCGGACCCCACCCCGTGGTCGCGTACGCCGACCACGCGGCGGGCCTTGCTCTGCGGGAACAAAGGAACGACACACTGTCTGACACAAACAAGGCATTTATTGCTACAACAATAACGTCAGCTATGAACAAAATACGCTGAGGAATCGAGGACGTCCGACGTCCGAGTGCGGTTACGAGCGAATGTTCGCCCGCACTAGGGCAAGGGAAAACTCCGAGGCCGTACGGCACGGGCTAGCGGGAGCATGTTCCGACCAGGAGGCGCCCGCCGACGAAGAGCGGGGCGGCGCGCGACACGTCCGCGCGCTTTCCCGGGATCGAACAGATCCCCGCGCGCGCGCAGCGAACACGTGTGGCGCTCGTGTCGCTGCGACGCGAGCGCCCTCCCCTGTTAGTTAAAGTAACCCAACTACTTGCATTGCGGAGAAGGGAACTACCGGGGACGAGTTGAGGGTGCACTGTGGGGAAGCGAACCACAGGAGACGAGTCGCGTCCCTACAATGCAAAGAAGCTTTTGCAACAGCTCTACCATTTTGCTTTTAGGGCGACTAGATGCTCAACACCACCTCCTCCGCTCACTCATCTGTTACTGAGGAGCCGTATCTCCGCCGCCAACCAATCTTGTTATAAATGCACCCATGCACTTATAAATGCACTTAGATTGCAGACCCGAACTACGTCGATAATAGATGGCGCACTTTCATTGGTCACAAAGCGATTACTTCATTCGCACTCCATCCTCCACACTTAAAACCATTGTTGTAGAGCAACACACGACAAGGACACAGAACGAGAAGACACACACACTTCTGTGTCCTGTCGTGTGTTGCGCTACAACGGTGGTTTTAGGTGGGAACAAACAAGCCCAAGTTTCTACCTTGTTCATCCACACTGGTGACGTGAATTTTGCTGCTGGGACAAACATTCCAGTGCTGTGTGCTGCAAGCTCCCGTAGCTCACCCTCGAGCACCTGACACTGTAAAACTCGGAACAGAAGCGATTCGATACGCATTAATCGAAGCGTTTGTTATGGCGCAGATCCCATGCGTGGGCATGGCAGTGTGGAGCAGCCCCTCAGCATGGGCCTGTACTCGGGCTTCTCTGAGGTGTCGGCGCTGTTCCTGGAGGCCTGCTTCTGCTTCGCTGCGGCCAGCTTCCTAGACTCCACCCTGCTGCAGCGTCTGTGGTCCCGCACCCAGAAGAGCGACACCACCCCGGGCTACTGGTACCCGCAGTTCGAGTCCGAAATCGACGCCGACGTGCGCAACGAAGCTAAGCTGGTCGACTACATCTGCCAGCAGCGCAACTTCGGCCTGCAGGCCTTGGTCGTGCGCGGACTGAGCAAGACGTACGGCTACGTGCAGTCGCGCGTCGCCGTCGACGGCGTCAGCTTCACCGTACGCCGCGGCGAGTGCTTCGGTCTCGTCGGAGTGCTAGGCACCGGCAAGTCCTCGCTGCTCGGCATGCTTGGCGGCGAGCTGTCCCGACGTCCGGCGACGCCTACTTGAGCAACGGCCTGTCCCTCACCCGCCACTACCGCTAGTGGATGCAGGGGGTCGGCTACGTCCCCTAGGGCTCGGGACTCCTGGAGCCGCTCACGGGCCGCGAGACCATCTGCGTGTTCGCCGCGCTTCGCGGCATCCAGGACGTGCCCCGAACCACGGCCTGCCTGCTGCGACTGGTCGAGCCGGACGCGCCCGTCTCTTCCTACGGCGCGGGTGCAAAGACCCAGCTGTCTCTGGCACTGGCCCTGATGGCGCTCCCCAAGCTCTACCTGCTCGAACTTCCAGAGCTGGACGCGCCGTCGCGCGCCGTCGTGCGTCGGGTCTTGGAAATGCTAGCAGCCTGGTACTCACCTGCGAGCACCTGCACCACTTCGAGGGCGTGTGCGACCGCATCGCCATCCTGGTCGCGGGTCGCATCGAGTGCATCGGCTCGGTGAAGGAGCTGCGAGAGAAGTACTGCCGCGGCATCGCCATCACCGTGAACACCTTTCCCGACCGTAAGTACGACCTGGACCACCAGCGGGTCATCGCCATTGACATGATGGACAACTCCCCGACGTGCGAGCTTGTGCGCTGTTACGAGGGTCTGCTCGAGTTCCGCATCTCTGAGCTGCCGCCCGGCGGCTTCTGCGAGGTGTTCGACCGACTGATTGCCATCAAACTCCGGCACAAGTTTCACCTCTTCTACGCCAGCGACACCACGACGGACCAGATATTCGCCAGCCTGGGCCGCAAGCATGCTGGCATGCAGGCTCATGAGTGATATCGATTGGTCCCCGCGCAATAATATCACCCTATACGATAGCGCTATTGACAACATTCACACAGCTGGATCGCAAAGAGCCAGATGACACACGGTATTCCACATGACTTGCTTCACTGACACTTTTCTACTGCTTTGCGGCAGTACATCATTAGATTTCATATTTACGTAGCATATAGAGAGTACACACATTATCGCGGCGCCTATCTTAGCGTTCACGATGATCTGGTTAAGAAGGCCATCTAGAAAATATAAGCCGAGGGGGGGGGGGGGGGTATACTTCTTTACGCAATGGTATCCTATTGAACTCCCGCATTGCTTGCAGGAGTACGCTTGGAATACTAGAATACTTAGAGCCGCTTTATATCAAAACGTCTTCCTTGAATTCAATGTTCGCTTTCCTGTACGTGAAAATTACTCTAAAGGTAATGCATATTACTGTTCTGTCTTCAGTGCGCTGTCTTTCCTTGTCCATTCCCTTTCACGGTGTATCAAGCGCCTGCTATGTAAAGAGAGATTTCATTCACTAGCAGGTATTCCCCTGACCACAGAGGCTACACAATCGGGAGGCAAGAAAGTGATACTGTGCAGAGCTAATGAACTATGGCCAAACGCATGCTGTAATGCGGTTTCTTGTCATTTAATAGTTATAACAAAAGCCTTTACGTCTTTTGTTTCATCGTTTCCAGAAGCAATCAGAAATGCTCACTCTCCGTACTATTAGGTAAGTGGTCAACTAGGCTCAGACAGCTAGTACTGTAAAAAAATAAGCAAAAGCAGCAAACCTTGCTCATCAAGATAATACAGATCCATCGGTATTTATGCTAGACTAAAACAGTCTAGAAATACTTTTTAAGCATGAAATGCTTTTAGCTCCCGTTGTCGGCATTGTGGTGACGTCACGCCGAGACCGAGAGCCATCATCCGGGCACTGAAATCCGCTCATCCGGGCACTGAATTCCACTCATCCGGGCTCTGAAACGAGAACATCCGGGCACCGTACGAGACTTAACGAGATTCAACGAGACTCTCTAAGCCCTCCTACGGGACCGGCATACAAGCGCCGGTTGCTCTCCAAACTAGTGACAAAAAATAACTGCTGCTAGTGTCTTCTCAAAGTTTATCAAGATATCAGTCGAGCTGTGCATGTGATAACGCACGGAATTATAATTTCCGATTTCTAATAACGCGTGAAAAAAAAATGGCTGAGGCTTAACTTGGTTAAGCCTGGAGAATGCGAAGCATCATCGTGTCGCGTAATTTGGAGGCGCACAACCACAGCGACGGCGCGAGGTGGGCTCCCGTTTCTCCACCGCCGTTATGTCATCGTGTCACGTGGTGTGGCATCATCGTGTCACGTGATTTGGAGGCGCACAACCACAGCGACGGCGCGAGGTGGGCCCCCGTTTCTCCACTGTCGTGACGTCATCGTGTCACGTGGTGTGACGTCATGTATCACGTGATTCGGAGGCGCACAACCACAGCGACGGCACGAGGTGGGCCCCCGTTTCTCTACTGTCGTGACGTCATGGTGTCAAGTGGTGTGACGTCATGTATCACGTGATTTGGAGGCGCATAACCACGGTGAAGGGCTGAAGTGGTAGCTAAAGTAGTATGCTTCGCATAAAAGCACATACATGCCACAATGCACTTCGTTGTCATACGTGATCTGTTAGGGGCTTTGAGAGAAGGCCGCTTAGAGAAAGAGGGCGAGAAGGGCTTTCGGCGGAAAACTTTCGCTCCATCCCCAAGGATGGCGCTGCGGTCCCACACTAACGCATGTAAAATACCGGCCGCTTGGCCTTCGAGCCCTTTCCCCCTATGGCAGATGTATACACGCTCGCGGAGTATTCGAACGCGCTGCATATACATTCTTGTCAGGCCTGCGTCTCGTCGTGTCCGCGTACGCTTCTGCATCGTCCTGCATTTCAATGCCGCCACCGTCACAGCTGCTTAAGCCGAGCAATGAGGCCTGTGTTAGGCCCGTAAACATTTCATGCTTACTTTACTCTCGGTTACGGGAGGGGCGCAATTTTTTTTTCATAAATCTTTATCACTGATTCCCGATTCGATGTGGCTCCATCGTGCGCTCTCTCCACTTTGTTGCGGAACGTTTCCACCACATTTTTTGTCTGTTCTATTGCCTAAGACTTCATTTTCGTTTCCTCCTGTTTCTTTCACTTTTGCACAGAACGTTTTCTCGCTTTTGTGATCCGTCTTTTGGATTTTAGGACGCACACTCGGGAGAGGTAAGCTACTATATCATACGGTGTGGGCATGATCCCATAGTTGACCCCATTCCAAACACACTACTTTTTTGCTCACGCCTCGGCAGCACACGGTCCACGCCATTGGGTGGGTGGATGACGCGTGTGGAAGGTGGCGATTTCTCACCCCGAGACTCCAGCCAACCACCGTTTCGCAGGGAATGACGGAAAGCAGTGGCGTCCTTTCCTGCCGAAGAGTTCTTCATAAACGTGACGTTTTAGAGTGACTTCAATTTTCGGTTACTCTCCTTTCTCTTTCATTTTTTTTATCCCCTCACCCCCTTCCCCCCGTGTAGGGTAGCAAACCGATTATTCTTTCGGTTAACCTCCCTGCCTTTCGTCTTCTATATCCTCCTCCTCCTCCTCCTCTTCATGTACAACATACCTACAGTGTTTGTCAGAAATATGCAGCCCACCGCGCACCGCCGCGGAGCGGCTGTGGGGCCGATGGTGGCGCCCGTCTCCCACGCGCACTTGGCACGAGGGTATGGAGCGTGAGGGTGAAAGACTTGCTCGCTCTTGGGCGAGCGAGGAAGTCTGAGTCGCGCTGGCTGGGCAACAGTAAGCGCGGCGCTCGCGTTATTGCTTCGTTCGCAGCGCCTGTGCGAGGGCGCTTGCATCGATGCACAGTGGCGACTGACCTTTGACCTGCGATTCCAAGCGGGCTCGCACGGTCCGAGCGGCGAATCTGTCCCGGGCGCTCAAAGATAAGCCGCGGCTTCTACCTCGCGTGGCTTCTACCTATGCCTGAAGAAACTACGAAGATCGAGAAGATTCCACGCGTGCTTCGCCAGCGGAAAAAACGAACAAGGTTTGAAGCCCACTCAGCAAATGTCAGCCATCCATGCGCTGCACTCGATTTTTTCAGGCTCCTTTTCTGTGGTTTGCATCAGTTACCAGTCGTTTCATGAACCTTTCATATCTTAGCTTTCCGCAGCAATCTTTTCCAACTTACTCTGGTGCATACCCATGTGCACCGCACGCAATACAACCAGTTACTGCCGGCTGCTCGGTGAAACCAATGCGAAACTCCTTATTTTCATATATCGAATAAACAAAGGTCGCACTCCGTTAACGTAGGTTGGGAACCCTTGTGCCAATTGTGCCGCGAAGATGAATGAAAACCTTGGAAGGAAAAGCGTGGCCGTAAGGCACAAGCGGAGAGTGGTTGCCACGGGAACCGCCTGGAAGGCAGTCACTCTGCAAAAAGGCGGAGGAGGATGGTCACCGTGGAAGGAGATAAAGCAAACAAGGGAAGGGGAATGAGGGGCTCGTTATAAATATGAAAGAAGCCAACAGCCACAGAAACCAAGGGGCACAGGGGATTTTTTTTTTAATTTATTTATTTTGTGGTGTTGATCAATTTAGAATATTACTGAATATGTTATCGCTTAAAGCTAATTGAAAGCAGAAGAAAAAACAACCACTGCCGCCGGTGGGATCCGAACCCACGACCTCCGAATTACGCGTCCGGTGCTCTACCTCTGAGCTACGGCTACGGCTGTCCAATCTTCTGCTTTCGGGGGTATTTATGTTTACAAGTAACCTAACCTTGAGAGTGTTCATCAGCGCCACCCACGTTCAGATAGTATGGCGAGAGTGGATGAATGTTTCACCCCAACCTGACACCCGGGCCACTGAAAAAAAGAAAGTAGGCATACAGCGCTGACCTTGTGTACGATTTTCCAAGTTAAGCACATTCCGCGTGGGACTGCAAACAACGCACTCACCTGACTTCATAATATGATGAAGGTGCCATATTTCCTGAGGTAGGTCGGTAGGAAAGACTTTTATTACTCTAGAAAGGCGCTAGTAGCAGACGAGAAAGAAGAGGTCAATCTTCCTTCTTCTCACAGGGTCGGTGCCCCTATTCCAGGGCCCCGCTGAGCTTCGCTGCTCGTTGGGCGTGCTGGTTCAGACCTTGTTGGAAACCCAGATCGCCGCTGGAGAGCCGGCTCACTGTTCTGCACTCGGTTCTTTACGAAAGCTGTCGTTCTTACTGCATTCCCACGTGATGTGGTACAACGATGGTTTGCTGCCACACCAGGGGCAAGTGACCGATTTTGCGTCGGGTAAATCTTGCTAAGGATATGCAGGTTTGGGAATGTTCTTGTCTGCAATCTTCGCCAATACACTGCCTCTAGTTGATTTAGATCAGGATGAGGCGGCGGATAGCGGATCCGCACCCCCTTACAGTAGTCGAGAATGTTTGAGTACGTAGGGCCGACTCGGTCGGGTAGATCGTTCGATTGCGAGGAAGCTCGGCTCGTATACCCTCGAGCTACCTCGTCGGCGCGTTCGTTCCCCGCTATGTCGGTGTGTCCTGGCACCCAGTAAATGCTGTGTGCGACTTTTGGTGGGGTCGCGCTCTGGAGGAGCCGGAGCGCGGCGCGACCTATGCCGCCGTTCATGTATTAACGGCATGCTTCTCTCGAATCTGTAAGGATGGTAAGGGACATGCTGCTTCGATAACCGGCTACCGCCGCTAGAGCTACGGCCAGCACCTCCCCTTCGGTTACCGTGCAATCCCTCACTGAGGTGCTAGCTAATTCGTTTAGGTTGGAATCAATAACTACCGCCACTGTGCTGTTATGTGAGTTTCCTGTATACGGAACCGAGTCCGTGTATACCGTTGTGGATTTTGTAGCTAGATTTTGTTTTACATACCTCGCCCGGGCTGCCCGACGGGCCGCATGCAAGTTGGGGTCCATGTTCCGGGGAAGGCAGCGAACCTTTAGCGTCTGGCGAATTGCGTCTGGTGTGCTCGCAGCACGATTCTCGATTTCCGCAGTTCCGCCTAGCCCCAGTCGCCTAAGAAGCGAGCGCCCCGTAGGAGTCTGCTGGAGCCTAGCTAACTGCGTGACCAGTTGGGCATCTTCGATCTCTTCGAAGGTGTTGTGAATTCCAAGAGCAAGTAGTTTTGCGTTGTAGGTGTTCATTGGTAGATGCAGGGCTGTCTTGTAAGCTTTGCGGAGTATGGTATCTGCACTATCCACTTCTCCTTTGTTGAGGTAGAAGTACGGGAGGGCGTAACCCACGCGACTGACCACCAGGCTCTGAACCAGGCGCAGGGTATCCCCCTCTCGCATGCCGCTCCGCTTCTGCGACACGCGCGTGATCATTCTGGCGACCTGAGTGGTCGATTGCTTGAGAAGGCCGAGCGTATGGCCGCATCGCTGGTTGCTCTGCAGCCACATTCCCAAGACTCGTATCTTGTCTCGTTCGGGAATTAGCTGTCCTTCGAGGGAGACATTGAGGGACCCTTCCTTGTGTTTCCCTTTGTGGACTCGCAGGAGTTCTGATTTTTCGGTGGAGCAGGCGAGGCCTCGTGCACTGACATATTCTTCCACGCAGGTAGCCGCTGCTTGCAGTCGTTCTTCTTTCTGGCCGAGCGACCCAGTGGTAACCCAGACCGTGACGTCGTCAGCGTATATTGCGTGCTGTATGCCTTCGATCTTCTCGAGTTGTCTAGCGAGTCCGATCATGGCCACGTTGAAAAGTAGTGGCTGAGTTCCTTCATCAGCGAGCGGAAAACCGGGCCAGGTGAGAGCCGCGTCTCACCGACGGCCGTGGGTCTCGCGAGCGAAGCACCGTTTCGAACCGTCAGCCAAACCGTGATTACGGTCCGACGCCAAATCCCACAACTATACGCATATGCCTTCACTTTAATTCTAACTGAGAATACCTTGAGGTGGCGAGATTTTTGGTAATAAAGGGATCTACCACTCTGGTTAATTTATTGGAAGCACTTCTCGCTGGACGTCGCCTATAACCCATAATTTCAATGGGCTCTCTCCATATTAAGGGTCCCCCAGACCCATGCTAAATCGTTGTAAAACACGGGTGGCCGCCCAAACAGGATACGCATGCATAATCTCGGCTGCGCTTTAATCGTTAAAAATGAGTAGAAAAATTACGCTTTCGTGCAGGAACAGCACCCCGTCAAAATCCCGATAAAAAAAGTGCGGCCTCCACGTACGTGTCTACACACGCTTTGCTCAAGGTTTGGTGCTGCGCGCAGTAATGTTCTTTCTCTCTCTTTCTTGGGGTTAACATATTCAAATGCTCTACCGCAATTCATTTCTGCAAGAAGAGCGGAAAAATATATGCGCGTAGCTGGCCCCTTCGTACCCCTAACCTTCATTGCATTGTTTAAGGAAAGAGATCTTCACTCTAGAAAAAAGTAGTTCGACCACTAGAGGTCTGCCAAAGATCGAAATGGATATTTTTCAACCTTCCTGCAATGTTCTCGTGATAGTATGGTAACGCTACGGAATCCCCAGTCAAGCGGACTAGCAGTTTCGGCGACAGCCAAGCATACTCTGTTGCCGTCTTTCCAATCGCGGCGAAAAGGCGACGTGGCACTGGTATGCTCTCGTCTGCTAAAAAGCAAAGCAGTCGAGCGCGACTGAACGCGAGCTTAAAACAGAGATAAACCACTGCAGTCTGACACCTAAAAAACACAAAAACAAAAGAGTCGCCGCGGCCTCAGCTGAAGCACGCGCTATCAACTCTGCTATCAAGCCTCCCGTTTGTTCCCGCCCGGCGGACGAGAATTAGCGAGACTAGGCCTAAGCCTTCCTGGCCGAGACAAGGCGGCGGTTCGCCGTTACAGCGGTGTTCGGATGTCATTTCGTTAATTACTCGGGACGTAGTTCGAAACTGGCATTAATTAATTGGACTAATGAGCCCTTTATGCCTCTCTCGTCGTAATGTGACCCCAGCTGAAGACCTGTTTCTGTCATTTCTGTCAAGTTATGGCTTGGAAAATTCTGAAGCTCCAGCTACCACCGGCGCCTGACAACGTCGTGTTCGTGTGAGCTGCTCGCCTGACCGTCGCCATTCACGGTGGACATTCTCTTTTGCGGCGGAAGAAAGAGCTCTCACCAACGTGCCAATGCCGGCTTGACTTCAAAGTGCGGTGCTGTTGGCGGGATATCTTCAATGTGTGAACACGATCGGCTTGCGTGAACTAAGCCTTCCCCAAAGCTTCAACCTCAGCAGCAAGAGCGGTAAGTGCGATGGCATCTGGTCAGTTCTGTAATTGGCATTGCTGAATTCGCGAGTCTTGCAACAGTCGAGATTTTTATTAGCGTCAAGAATTCTTTGAGCGGTCATGCGAAGAACCCGTAACGACCTATATTTGACCCTGAAAGATTTGTTGCCCCAATCGCGGAAGCACTGTTGAAAGCAAGTGACAGGTACAGTCATGTTTCGCTGGGGGTGGTCGCGTGGCTGTGGCCGATGTAGAAGTGAAAGTCAGGCCTTGACGCGATCACGGGTCGCCTCTTCTAGAAAGCAAGGATGGAAGTAAGCGCCGTAGTTCTTCACTCAGCGAGTACTGCAGGTTTTCGATTTACAAGCACTCTTCTTGCCGGTGATCAACACCGGGGGGGTTAAGGATGTTTCAAGCGAATGAGTGGCGCTACGCCGCGAAAACTTTCGTACTTTTGGGAACATCGTCACAATGGTCGCTGTTGCTGCCGCGGCCGCTCGAAACACATTTTTCCGCTGCGGGGGCAGAACTCGCAAGCGTTTTCGCTAGCATGTGAAACAGGCTTTAACCGTGTGAAGAAGTTGTTTTGTTATCCGGTACTGAGGTTGAGGGAGAAAGGATGGTGTTTTCGAAAGCAATTTTCATCCACATCGAAGAAGCCTTCAGTGTTAAGTTCAACCACCGGTGCGTGATCGAGTCGCATCTGCATGCGTTCTGTTGCTCCTTCTTCCATATCGCTCGCAATTGCACGAATATGTTGAGAAGCAGAGTCTTCGTTTCGCCGAGACTTGAGCGTACTGATGTTACTGCTGACTACCTGCCTAAGTCTGATGTATGATTCCAAGTGCACGCCGCTGAGGACGCATCGCATTTATCATCAAATAATTAGTATGCACACGCAGAGAGCCTTCGCGGCGTTGTTCCAGTTAAGCCCTTGTCGTGAAATTTCCAGGAGTTAGGCATTGGCGTACAGCCGCCCACAGACTTAACACGAATGACGGAATGCGTGGCCTGGACTGCCGTCAGCGCCATGAAGAGATAGTCATCGGGTGCGAGATGATGCTCTCGGAATGTTTGCGGTGTCTGACGATAGGAGGTGCGAACCGCGGCAGCTTAGCGGGCAGTTCCTGGCTGCCGCGATAAGAAAACTGCAAAGAGCGTCGCCGGGGCCGTGGAGGCCGAATCGGCGAGCAAAAAGCTCTGAAACGCCCCCGTGACGAGCGCGCTGTCCACGCGGCGATCAGGCAGAAGAGGAAAAGCAGTAAAAGCGAGCTGCGCACCAGCTGTCGTCAGCAGTCCAGGCCACGCTTTCCGTCATTCGCGCAAAGTCTGTGGGCGGCTGTACATTACCGTATCCTATGTCGCACTAGGTGGCATTGAATCGTCGTGTTAGAAAAGATTTTTGAGCTCGTAATTTTTTTTATTCCTTTTGAGTTCGGTCACTTCAAGAAGCAGAGCTGCATTCATGCATGTTATCGTAGATGCGATGGACTGCCAATGGTACTGGGAATCATTAGATTACAGAGAAGCTTTGCAGCGTTTATCTTTACCCTCGGCATTCCTGTTCACCGCTGCAAACGTGTGCGACCTTTGCGTTGTCATTCCGTCACGCCTTTCATGCGCCCGCCAGAAGTAACCAGGAGGCTGGCAAGGTATCGCAGTTCTTCGCAGGCGATTTAGCTTTTTTTTCGGGACTGTTCGCGAAGGTGTAGAGCCTTCCTCCAAAATGCACACCCCAACGGGTTTGCTTCCTAGCCACGCAGTCTGGATCGCTCGTGCGATCCAAATCTTTCTTGGCCAAGAAGGAATCTCGGCTTCATCTACCCGCATTTCTGGTTTTCCTGGATTGCTAGGGGGTCCACTGCTCGGCTTAGAAGCGCACCTTTCCTGCTGTGTATTCGTCGACGACGGCTGTACAGTGTAACGAATCATGAGGGTTCCCTGCCGTTCAGGCCAAACTGCACCAATAAATTTTTACTGCTTTGATGTTCACTTACGAGAGAGAGAGAGAGAAAAAAATTACCGACGATTACGTTACTTCCTAATGCGAAATTTGAGCGCAGCAAATAAGCGGTTTCACCTTTTCGATAGATTGAGGCAAAGAAATCGAGCAACACATGTATGCGCTATCACAGAATTTTTTTTTATTTTTCACACGTATTCGCAATTTCGGCTCGGGCGGTGCACATATGCAGATCCGCCGCCACCGATCTGGCTCTCTGATTGCAACCGCACAGGGGTTGCATTGGAGGAGGAGCGAAGAAAGGAATTAAGTTCGAGCCGGCGCTTTGACAACCGGAGACTCGCAGGAAGAGGGGGGAGGGGGGCGGCGTGTACACCCAGCGGCAAACGATGGGGGCAGAAGCGCGCGCAGCAAACGGACAACACGATAAAGGGAGGAGGGAAGAGATAGCAGCGACTGACTGATGCCGCTGACGCCGATAGCGCTGGGGGGATGAAAGGGGGGCGGAGCTGGTTACGAGGCCGACGCCGACGACGACGCGAAACCCAGGAACGGACGCCAAAGAGCTGCGCTCTAAAACTTTATTGTACAATGAATTCGGGGCACGCCCCAGGGTCCCCGCACGACCGCACTGCACTCAAGTGTTTATGTTCCTGAGGTTCATAACACTGGCAGCCCGGCTGGCGGCGATGGTCTGCACGGCCGGGTCCTCCGAGCGCAGCACGGTCTCCCAGTCCTCCCAGGTTTTGAGGTTCTCTAAGTCCCGCGGGGGAGGGTCCGCCGGGCAGAGGGAAAGGATGTGGAGGGAAGAGGCAAAAGGTTCTGGGCATAGGGCGCATACCGGAGTGGGGAAGGAGGGATGATAGTGGGCTAGGGTAAGGGGTGAAGGAAAAGAGTGTGTCTGTAGTCTGCGCCAGATCGTTGCTTGTTTGTTATCTAGGGAGTGGTGGGGTGGGGGATAGAGCTGGCGTGAGGCTCTGTAGGCCTGCGTCAGCTCGCTGAATGAGTGCATGCGCTCCTTCGTGAATCCCCGATCCGAGGGCACCTGAGCCCGGTTTAAAGAACCTTGGGCTAAAAGGTTGGCGGCCTCGTTTTCGGGATTCCCGGAGTGCGCGGGCACCCATATCAGCTCCACATGGCGGGGCGGGGGTGCATCGGGCGAGTCCAGCATGCTAAAAGCAGGGACATGGACTCGGCCTCGAGCAAAATTTAGAATCGCGGTTTTCTTAAGCTCTTCAATAAAAATGACGTTGCAGGATAGTGCGGAGCGTGGAGCGATGGTCTAGCGGCTAGCTAAGCTCCTGCGTCTTGGTCAGTCTTCCTGCGATATTGAACCGTGTTAGAGTACTTTGGATTAGGCCTCGAGCAATCATCTTCGGCTAGCGCCGGTCTGTGTAGTACAACATGGTGTTCGGCGCGTGCATTCGGCGTCGCGACCATGAAGTGGCATGCGCTTGGTTGGTTCACTTTCCGGGAAGGGAAATGGCGCAGCGCTTTTCTCACATCTCGGTGGATACCCGAACCGTGCCGCAAGGTATGCGGTTCGTATGCAGTCCAAGTGAAGGATGCTTCAGGATGCTTCAGGCTGCTCTGAATGGGCCACGAGCAGCTCCGGCGGATACTGCCGCTCGCTTGCGCCGAGGATAGAGGGCGAGAAAAAATAAAAAAATTACCGACGATTACGTTACTTCCTAATGCGAAATTTGAGCGCAGCAAATAAGCTGTTTCACCTTTTCGATAGTGAGTCAACCCCAGCTGCGGAGTTGGTTTCAGGGACAACGCCGCCGATGCCGACACAAACAATATGATACCCTCGCTTCCGCAGCGCTAAGAACCAGGTCTAGCCGTGGGAAGGTGGTCACGTATTCGTCGACGTGCCGGGGCCTACGTGAAATAACCGGCGCGTCGGCAACTGAAGAGCACCCTATCCGCCACACAAGAACAGGGGGGGGGGGGGGGGGGACCCTTTCCTCCTCTTTGCGCATGGCGGCGACGGTGTTCTATGCAGTCACATTATCTTGACTCTCTAGCGGCGTCAGCGGCATCCAGCGGTATCAGTCGGTCGTTATCAGTCGGTCGCTGCTAGCGCTGGGGGGATGAAAGGGGGGCGGAGCTGGTTACGAGGCCGACGCCGACGACGACGCGAAACCCAGGAACGGACGCCAAAGAGCTGCGCTCTAAAATTAGGAGTCACTTAGGCGACTAAAGTGGTGCAAGGCGAAAGCCTTAGTACAGCATTCTGTCACGAATGTGGTTGTGAATAATGAATCAAGTGCTGCCAGCGAATGACGCGTCCATTGGCTGTCTGCGTGTGTTACTGATGTGTGGTTAACATGTTAAGCTTCGCCTGTAAGAGTGGAACGCGACAGCGTCTTGCAACGCTGCCAGGGAGTCCACAGAACGCCATCGCCAATTCGGCTGTACGCCTTGCTGGACGGTAAATTTATTTTTTGAGGAAAGGAAATGTATCTCTCTCGCATATCTGGGTGGACACCTGCACCTCGCCGTAAGGGAAAGTGGGAAGATGGGAGTGAACGAAGACGCCGTATTAGCTAGACGCGCCTTTGCTCATTCCAAACCATTCAGCTGGCATTACGGAGTGGCTAGCGTGCTCGTATCGCACTCCTGAGACCCTGGTTCGATTCCCCAACTCGACCAATTTCGTTCTCGGTTTTATTGATTTATGCGGTCTAACTAGAAAGGTTAATTAGGCTATTTCATATTTATATTATTGTATTTCTATCCATCGTGTTCTGTCATTAACCTGTCTATTGTTGGAACTGTCTAGGATGTTCGACACAACGTATATGAAACGAGCAACGTCTTACTGAGTGGGGAAGTGCGTGGTGGTGGAGGGAACGCGGCTTCGTACTTATCTGTTTTTCAGCAGCGTCTCCTTCCGCGGACGCTGTTGTCGCTGCGGCGCGCGTCTTTTTTTTATTTTCTTCTGACGTCTTCATTCTCCTCTCTATTAATTAGGCTAATTGATTAATTAAGCAATTAACTAAACTCAGTCCAACTTAGTTGCAGCATCACTATACGATCCCTTTGATTGGTTGCATGGTTACTAGCCAAAGTACAATTGGCCCCATTTGAAATTCGCGCACTGTGACGTCACGAGCATTTCGACCAATTGAAAAGCGTGACATTGGGGGCGGAGCTGGTTACGAGGCCGACGCCGACGACGACGCGAAACCCAGGAACGGACGCCAAAGAGCTGCGCTCTAAAAAATGCAGGGGGCACTTTGCTGACCTAACGTGCGGTGAGGCGAAAGACGCAGTGTTGCTGCTTGTGTAACTGATGTGTGGTTAAGATGTTGAGCTTCGCCACTAAGAGTGGAACGCGACAGCGTCTTGCAACGCTGCCAGGGAGTCCACAGAACGCCGTCGCCCGTTCGGGTTTGCGCCTTGCTCGTCGGTAAATTGGTTTTTGAGGAAAGGGAATGTATCTGTCTCGCATACCTCGATGGACACCTGAACCTCGCCGTAACGGGAAGGGAGGAAGATGGAAGTGAACGAAGACACTGTATTCACCAGACGCGCCTTTGTTCATTGCAAACCATCGAGCTGGCATGGCGGAGTGGTAGCGTGCTCGTCTCGCACTCCGGAGACCGGGGTTCGATTCCTGAGCTCGACCAGTTTCCTACTCGGTTTTATTGATTTATCTGACCTGACTAGAAAGGTTGATTAGGCTAATTAGGTAATTAAGCAATTAACTCAACTCATTAAAACTAACTTGGAGCATCACTATACGATCCCTTCAATTGGTTGCATGGTTACTAGCCAAAGTACAATTGGCCCCATTTGAAATTCGCGTGCTGTGACGTCACGACCATTGCGACCAATTGAAAATCGCGACATTTCTGTAGACAACTCCTGCTTACAACGATGCGGCATTAAAGGCTTCCGCCTTAATAGATGCCGCTCGCCCTCGGGTAGTCAGTGATAACAGTGAACACCTATAGTGCGGCGTTCATTCTGCCTGCTGCGTCCATGTCTTGCGGCCGCCGCGCTAGGGCGCTTTGCGCGAGTGAACACGGTGGCCAGGGCGATGCTGCCAGGCGCTGTAGTGATTTCTAGCGGCCTTGAACGTTGACGCAACCGCAACAGCACAGATCATCGGAGCGCTCTTTCATTGCCTTTCCATTTTCGCATTCTGGGCTCATTCACATGGCACGTCTACTTTTATGCGCTTTTATTGCGAAAGCAATACTACTTGCACTTTCACGCCGTTGCCGTGCCGCGGCCGGTGACCACCATCGTGCCGCGGAGGTGACCTCCATTTCACCTTCATTGCATTAGATTGGATTAGATTCGATTAGATTAGATTGGACTGGATTGGATTAGATTAGATTGGTTTGCATAGGAGTGGATTGGACTGGATAGGAGTGGATTGGATTGGATTCGAGTGGATTGGATTAGATTACATTAGCTTACATTATATTAGACTACATTATATTACATTAGATTAGATTACAGTGGATTGGATTGGATTGAAATAGAATAGATTGGACTTTTTTTTGCAAAGAACGGAAAGAAAAAAATTTAACGTTCATTACCTCGCTAACAAGGACGCGTTCATCATCTCGCATCTTGTGGCCGTGGCCTTTACGCGATTCCGACTTAGCGGTTAATGTTAAGGGTGATAACTTTCACGTTACCGTAGACCCTAATGAGGACGGTATCCACTTGTGCCTGGATGGTATGTGCATTTAAGTTGGCACTGACGGGAATGAGACAGTATTGTCGAGGTCATCAAAAGAGGCCACGCTGTGGGCACTTCTCAAAGTGGGAAGGGAGAGCCTGTAACTATCGGCTAGGAAGGCGGGGGGGGGGGGGGCACGCTAATTCAAAAAACGTTTTCACAGTGTTCCTGTGGATTTGTTAAAAGAACCGCAACATCCAGCACAAATACAAAGTCGGCTGTTAGTCGGGAAGTGTGGCGTACACATTTTAAAATATAATTAATTGAACGGTGGTTATGAACATTTTCCGAAGGGACCCTTTGGTCGTGTTTTAAAATAACGATTAGTAAATGGCATACAGATTACAATGCAATCCGATACCGCACAGGGTTGCACTTACGCAGGTCGAGGTTGCATTCTTTCTATAACACGTTGAACACATGATACCATACACATGAATACATAACGGGAGCCAACAGTCACCGATACCAAGGATCATAGAGGATACCTTTTTTGTAGGTATTATCAGTGGGAAATTGATAAAAGCAGAAGAAGAAACAACCACATGCCGCCGGTGGGACCCGAATCCACAACCTCCGAAGGAGGTGCTAACGAGCCCTTCTTTCCATTCCGTTTTCTGCTGGATACCTGAATGCCATACGCAAAATATCTATCAGCATAATGCGAAGGCGGAGGGGGTCTGAATGTGTTGGATCAAAATATATGAGTGAATAATCTAGAGGATTCTGGGAACGTCGCTCGCACTTAGGTGCCTTGATGGCCGCCCATCCGCTTTCAGGGTGAGGACACCGCTCTCGACGGCGGCATGTCGGGTCCTACTCTCCCGTTCGGATACATTGAACGCAGTGCGATGGCAGGTTGTTTCGATGAGAAAGCGGCCGCTACCGCGTAGAATTCCGGAAATTTGCTGTTGCCAATACAGGGTGGTACCAGAGGTTGTTTAATAAACAATGAATCAGAGTTAGTTACTCGAAAGTATACCATGTTTCGCAGCACCCCCGTAGGGGCCTCTGCAGTACGCAGGTGTTTGTGAGCGGCGACACCACGGGTTCTCGAATATCCATAGGGACATCCCTGCAAGGGGATGATAGTGAGCAGTGCGTCACCATGGGCCCGAGCACTCGCGCTTAGCCGTGCGTGGCTTAGCCGGGGAAAAGGGGATCCTGGTGGTTGAGCCGATGCCGAGTGTTTGTGCATTTTATGGCCTCTCGTCGGAGGCAACACTGCCCTTTGGCCCCAGTTTCCTGTAAACGGCCCCACTTGCCTGACCCGACCGGGAGAAATTGGCAGTCACCTTTTCCTGTCCTTCCCTCCATCTTTCACTTTCCTATCATCTTTCTTACGACTCTCGTGTCTCCTCCTCTCTTATAGACTTTTTTTCCAGGCAGCGAGGACTAACCTTGTGTGGCGAACTACCATGCCTTTCGTCTTATTGGATTATAGTTGGGGTGTACAGCTGGCGAGGGCAGGGCTTTTTTTCAAGTTCCTGCCCCATCCCCTCGTTGGACTCCTCGGTCGGTGGCTGGCGCCAAGGCCGAAAAACACATACATTCTATGGCTCCCCCCTCTCCCACAAAAGGATCGCTTTCACAAAAGAGTGCAGACCGAAGTAACGGCTTAATTCGCAAAAAAAAACAGAAACGTTCCTGAAGTATTATGTGATACACAATTAAGAACCAGAAAAGTACTCCCCTTCATAGTTTCGAAATCTGACTGATTCCTTGGGCCTTAGCTACAAGGTGACAAAACTAGCCAGCCGTGAAATTTCCCTCAATATCCGCGACTAAGCGCAATATTCGTATCTCCCAAATGTAAAAACTAGGGAAGCATTGCTGTCTCTACTAAGGCACCCCGATACCTGAACGCAGTCACAGGCGCCATTTCAGAATACCATAGCCGGAATCTCACCGAGGAAGAAATGTTGGAAGGGTCTTAATTAGGGAACACTGAATTCCGCCGAATAAACATCCTTAAAGATGATAACGGAATGCACACAAAACACACAGTCCTGACGTTTACTTACAGCCAGCTCCCAGAATCGATAGAATAGATCTGAAAGCAACAACTGTGCGACCCTTTGTCCGAAATCCCCGACGCTGATTCAACTGCCAGAAACATATCCAACAATTGTGGACAAAAGCATTTTTGAGCACGAAACCTTTCATTAACGCAATTTTTTCATATAATCATTAAATTCAAAGGCGCCAAACCATACACACGCGGTGGCTCAGTGGTTATGGTTGAACCGAAAGATGCGGGTTCGATCCCGGCTGCGGCGGCCGAATTTCGATGGAGGCGAAATTCTAGAGGCTCGTGTACTGTGCGATGTCAGTGCACGTTAAAGAACCTCACGTGGTCGAAATTTCCGAAGCCCTTCACTACGGCGTTCCTCATAGCCTGAGTTGCTTTGGGACGTTAAACCCCCCCCCCCCCCCCCCCCCCATAAAAATAAACGCCGGTGAGCGGGGTCCCCGGTGTAAACGCTGTTTTGGAGAATGTGGTAGGCTAGATACGGTACCCATGCAGACCAGCTCGACGTTCCGGCAGACCGCTCGCTAGTCGGCAATAGTTTTTGAAGTGGGGTCAGATGCAGCCAACGCAATGGCGACCTCCTCCGCGTGTGTTATGTCACGGGCTCGAAAAGTAAGGTCGTTCACTGTTTTGGATTGGTGGACAACTGCAGCCGTCTACCATCCCCCATGCTGGTGGCCGGAGGCTTCCAAGTAGAATACGCCGGGTTTCGATCCATAGTGGCGGGCCAGGGCCTCCGCCCGCGCCAGGCGCCGACCATTATGGTCCTCACGGTTCAGATTCGCGGGAAGAGGGCGCAACTCCACTGGGATCGAATACGTACGCGCTCTTCCATGAGAGTGGTGTGTTGGATGTGTAGTCGGGCAAGGAGGCGACGTTCCGACGATGTCCGAGAGACGTGTATATTGGTTAGTCAAGTGGGCTTCCCGGAGCTCCCGGAATGTGTTCACCATGCCCAGCCCCAGGAGGCGCTTGTTGGAGGTGTTCGTGGGGAGGTCGAGAGCGCACTTAATAATTTTGCAGAGGATGACTTCGAGTGAATCCTCGTCTTGCTTCCGCAGGTGGAGGTATGGAGTCGAATATAGAATTCGGCTGGTTACAAATGCATGCGCCAGCCGCAAGGCGTCCTTACATCGTAACCCCCGCGCTTGTTAGAAACCCGGCGGACCAAGCGGACCACCTGGTCCCCCACCTGACGGAGTTTGGCCAATGTTGTTTCTCACCGTCTGTCTTGATGTATAAGGAGCCCCCCAGTACCCGGACTTCGATATATTCAGAGATTCGACCTGTCTCAAGAGGCAATGAAATTTTGGCTTTGCACTTCGGTGAGGGGCGTATGTGCACAAACTCACTTTTAGTTGCAGCATGGGAGGCCGCAGCGGCGAGCATAATGGCCCACTATGGTCGTCGCCTCCTGCAGGTTGGCATCAATGTCTCCAAGGGAACCCTGTATGGCCCACAGGATGATGTCATTGGCGTACTGCGCATGTTTCACACCGGCGACAGCGCCCAGCTGGGCCGGTAGGTGCATCATAGCCAGATTGAATAACAGGGGAGAGAGCACCACGCCCTGTGGTGTACCCCTGGCTCCTAAATGAAAAGGCCCATGTTCCTTATGCTGGATTCGAATGTAAAATTTTCTGTCCGTCAAAAATTGCCGAATGTATTGAAAGGCGCTTCTGCCGCAGTTAGTTTGAGAGAGGTGGGTGAGAATGATCGCGTGGGTAACTTTGTCGAATACTCCATTTAAATCCAAGGCGACTACGACCTTTTCATTGTGTGGGCGCTCGACGGGGTCGAGAACAGCCCGATTGAGTTGTAGCAGGACATCCTATGCAGATCTGTGTGGGAGAAACTCAAACATGTCGTCTTCGAAAAGGTGTTTGGATTCCATGAACTCGGACAACCTGTCGCGTACCGTCGTCTCCATGAGTTTGCCCAAACCGGAAGTCAGAGAGATGGGGCGGAGATTGTCCGTGTTGATGGCCTTGCCAGCTTTAGGAATGAAAGTGACCAGGGCGGTCTTCCAGTCGATGGGGAGTGGCACTTCCCCGTGCCATATTGAGTTAATGTAATTCAATAAAGACGGGTATGCCGGGTCGGGGAGGTTGGCTAACAATTTTACTGTAATTTTGTCCCGACCGCCAGGGCCGCCCTCAGGTCATGGAGCTTGAACAGTTTATCCAGCTCAACGTCCTCAGAGCCTGCATAAGAGTACGCCGGCCCGCGGGAGTCCTGCGGAAGCAATACAAGTACTGGTCCCGGAGCTTGTGCGCCAACTGAGTTGTTTTGCCCTGAAAGCTGTGTATTGCTCTTTGGAGGTGTTTTGGGGTTTCCGTGCGTGTTTGCGTTGGGTCAATTAGGGCGCGAAAGAGTCGCCGCGTGTTCCGGCTTGACATTTGCCGCGAGGCCGTATTGCATCGGGCCACCCAGTTGGAGTAAGCGAGTTGGGCCGCATACTCAGCCGCTAATTAAGTGAGCTCGGCGATGCCCGCTTTTAAGTTTTCGGTTGTGCTTTTGCCGGCGCCACCGACGGACGAGGCAATGCCGTGCCTCCCAGAGGTGGAGGTATGGTTGGGTTAGAAAGGTGGGAGGATCAGCGCCGAGGGCCGGGCAAAAGGACCTGAGTAAAGCGCGCACCGTGGGAAGTTGCCAGAACAGCAGCTTGGGCTTGTTGGTTATTCATCTTTAAATAACAGCGCAAAATACACAGATGGGACAAAGTTAAGTCAGCGCTCGTTGTGTGGTCTTGTTCTATGTGTCCCGTCTGTGTGTTTCTTGCGCTGTTACTTGAAGTGGGCAGTTGGTAGAGGGAACATAGTTCGGCGATACGGGCTTCGAGATAACGGAGAGCGTTTGAAGCTGATTTTGGGAGCCCGAGGCAGAACCGTAGGGCATGCCGTTCCATTAAGACTAATGGCTGCAGCTTGTAGTTTGCGCTACCCGAGGACAGGACGCCACTGAATTCCAGAATCGGCCTCATATAAGCCTTGTAGGGAAACAGTAACGTGTCATGGCGCAATTCCAAAGTTTATTGCCTATTCGTGTCAACCGGCTCAGAGCGCTTTCCCTTTTAATCACATTATTCCCAATATGTAGGCGCCAGTCAAAGCTTGGGTCGTAAGTAACAACTAGGTATTTGACAAAGTCCGCCTGCGGAATTGGGGTGGAGCGGTAGACTAGCGAAATGTACAAAGGGATGTCTGGCGGAAATAACAGCACGCCACATGTGCTTGCATTAAGTGATAAATTAATTTGCTCCAACCAATCTTCAAGAGCCTTCAGGTATGCTTGAAAAGACTGGTAAAGAGCGTGAATATCCTTTATTGATGCGAAAAAAGCTATATGATCTGTGTATACAAAAACTAATATTAGGATGAATGGTGATGTCCCGAATCAATAAGTTAGAAAGAAGCGGTGACAGACGAGATGCTTGTGGCACACCTCTTGATTGAACACAGGTATTAGAACAGAAATATCCGCATGTGAAGAAGAAAAATCTATCTCTTCAGTGTACCTTCAAAACGTCCACTACTAGCTATTTTTAAAGTTCCACTTCTTTGTCATTACTAAGATTTACGAACTAATGTTTTGTGCCCTCTACACCAGTAATGGTTTTCTACTTGTTTGTAAAATTCCGTTGACCCACCGCGGTGGCTCAGTGGTTATGGCACTCGGCTGCTGGCCCGAAAGAAGCGGGTTCGATCCCGGCCGCGGCGGCTGAATTTCGATGGAGGCGAAATTCTAGAGGCCTGTGTACTGTGCGATGTCAGTGAACGTTAAAAAACCCCAGTTGGTCGAAATTTCCGGAGCCCTTCACTACGGCGTCCCTCATAGCCTGAGTCGCTTGGGGACGTTAAACCCCAATAAACCAATAAACAAACCAACCAAATTCTAGAGGCCTGTGTACTGTGCGATGTCAGTGCACGTTAAAGAACCCCAGGTGGTCGAAATTTCCGGAGCCCTTCACTACGGCGTCCCACATAGCCTGAGGCGCTTGGGGACGTTAAATCATAATAAACCAATAAACCAAACCTAAAATTCCGCAGAAAGAAATTTTCCTACAGCTTCAGCTTGGCGCACGATGGCCTGAGATGCTTATGCGCCACTAAACCAGACACACAACACACAACAACGACCCTAGGCAGCTCTGTATCGTTCACGTCGGACGGTCGGCGAGGATCCCTGGCTGGGTCAAAAAATGGGAGGCTCTGAGTCACGGGTCGAACAAACATCTGATTTATTTTCTGCACCTGACACAACTAAAAAAAATGGCGTTCGTAGTACATTGGAATGGCGGAAGACTTTTAGACAAGGTAAGAGGCACAAAATAAATATTTGCTTCTTTGTATCCTGTCGCTGTTTGCACACAAGAAAGAAACAAACAAACCTAAGTCTCCCGCTCGCAAGTGTTCTTAAGAAGTACAATGTTTTTTGTCGTAATCGACAGCAGGCGAGAGGCTTTCGGGCGGAGTCGCCATTATAGTACAAAATGGAGTCGCAGCTCGGGAAGTACAACTTAAATCTGTATTAGAGGCTGTAGCAGCCACGCTGCTTACATATCATCATCATCAGCTTGACTATGCCCACTGCAGGGCAAAGGCCTCTCCCATGTCTCTCCAATTAACCCTGTCCTTTGGCTTACATATAGTAAAACCATAACAGTGTGCCTCGAACCTCATCTGAAAGTAGCTGTTGTGTCGTTGTTGCGACTGTAGGAAGGATGAAAAGGAAAGTACACGGGCCTGCCTACTGTCTCGAGTTGAGACACAATCCTGCCACGGACAGACACAGCAGATTTGAAAGATGGGAGAGGAAAGATTGAATGAACAGACGCGAAACTCACAGCGAGTTAAACCTTTCAAAACAACAGCCTGAGCCTTACCTGGTAGTTGTTGACTTAATGCACATTCCTCTACTTGGGGAAGTGAGAAAACCGATACCAGAGGTCAGGTTAGAAGATTTTATTCTGTGTAGTAATGGTTGTTTGCTCAGCTCTGGCGAATCCACATATTGCTCCCCAACCTCGGTCAAAATGAGCTGTTTAAACCTGCCTTTTAGTGCACCGTTGGTTTTTGAGCGCTTTTAAATGGGATGTTCGAGAGGATCCATATGGAAGCGGTCATCTCCCAGTCATAATAACACGGTCAACCTTGCCAGCAGACACCCCGACAACTCCACGGTGATGGAAGCTACATTTAGCTGACTGGGCATTGTTTAGAGGAAAAGCCTGTTTGGAGAACATAAATTTACAAAATCTTAGCAGAGATTAAATCAATGGAATATACACAACATGCATCCTTACTGCTGCGCATGTATCAATTCCATTCACAAGAGTGGTACGCCAGAATGTGCAACGCAGGTGACATTTTAGGAACCTTCAGCATACTTATATCACATGAGCACCTCCTCCTCCAAAAAGCGTGATGAATTCCTGAAAAGGAACTGCACCGTAGAAGGCTCCACCAGAACTCCACCGCATTGTGAACACTTTCCTCATTTCGTGGTTTTTTATTTATTTATTTATTGCAAGTACCTACAGCGTCCATGAGGCATTATTCTAGGGGGGATATTACTACATACAATAACACATGCAAAGAAGATATTGGGAAACATGTCAGCAAGGATAACACAACATAAGAAGACTAAATGAGTTCACAAGTAGTATGAATGATAACACATCGGCAAAGCGCTGGTAAACGCATGAGACCCGGAAGAAATACATCAGATTATCATTTTAACAGCACTTTGGAAATCAGGTGCACAAACCACATCATTCGGAAGCTTATTCCAGTCCTGAATTGTGGTAGGGAAAACGAATACTTAAATACATTAATGCGGCATTGAAAACTCTTAATCTTTTTCGTGTTGTCTAGTCTCTCCGAAATGTAATACGGCTGCTTTAGAAAAGTGTTTTATCAATACCGGTACAATCATTGTAAGTGCTCTTATTCACTCCCTAGTAGATAACGACAAAGTTACTGCAATGCCGGTTTTTGTTATTGCTAGAACCCTTGACAGAACGATAGGAAAAAATTACAAAACAAAAAAACCTTCATCCAATGACCTTCTGGTTGAAGTTTCGCAGGAAGATCACTCTGACATCCTCTCAAGCAAGAGCAGTTTGTTCACCTTCTGGTGACAGCCACCACCAAACGGAATCTAAACATTGTACAAGGTGCCATATCAGAATGCCATCCGACCCGCGAAACAGAGTCTGATCTCCTGAAATGCTACCGAGATCAAGGTGGCATTGCCTTTCGCCGCATCACTATGAGGCAAAATGAGGAAGAGGAGGTGGCATCCCATATCGTCCTAACATTTGAACAGTGCTTCTACCAGATACTGTGAAACCAGAATCATCCAAAGTCTGTCCCTATATCCCAAACCCGAGAAGATATTTCAACTGCCAAGAGTACGGAACTGCTATGTGCGAAGTGCGGTGCCCATGAGCGCCTAACTGATAACTGCAGTGCCGGTCAAGCAGAATGTCGCAACTGTCACGGGACACACGCCGCGTAATCAAGAACACGTGAGGCGTTTCAGAAAGAGAAAAAAAAGTAATCCAGATCAAGTTTACAGAAAACAACATTCTCTGAAGTCCGGAGACGAAGCTCTCGCTTCTCTCCGGAAGATCCTACACTGACGCAGCGTGCCGGGGCGGGCGCCGTCTGGGCACGCAATACATCATCGCCGCCGTGGTGGCTCAGTGGTTATAGTACTCGGCTGCTGACCCGAAAGACGCGGATTAGATCCCGGCCGCGGCGGTTGAATTTCTTTGGAGGAGAAATTCTAGAGGCCCGTGTACTGTGCGATGTCAGTGCAGCACCCCAGGTGGTCGAAATTTCCGGAGCCCTTCACTGCGGCGTCTTTCATAGCCTTAGTCGCTTTGGGACGTTAAACCCCGATAAACCAAACCAAACCAATAAACATTTACCACACACTAAAGAGATGTTATCTGGTTGGTTAATTCTTTGTTAAATGCGAAAGCATTATTGATCCTATTACGAGAAAAGGTGGCGTGTGTAAGCATTAGTAGAAATAGTTTTTCCTTCCTTCCTTCCTTCCTTCCTTCCTTCCTTCCTTCCTTCCTTCCTTCCTTCCTTCCTTCCTTCCTTCCTTCCTTCCTTCCTTCCTTCCTTCCTCCCTTCCTTCCTTCCTTCCTTCCTTCCTTCCTTCCTTCCTTCCTTCCTTCCTTCCTTCCTTCCTTCCTTCCTTCCTTTCTTCCGCCCTTCCGGATAGTGCCTAGTCAGTCCACCTGGCCTCAATTATATCAGTAACTAATCTTGGGTGTACATCTTAACGGCAGGGTGCATTATTCATTGACGGGAATGTAAAACATGTCCAACATACTCGGTTGAATTTCTTTGGAGGAGAAATTCTAGGCGTCTCTCATAGCCTTAGTAGCTTTGGGACGTTAAACCCCATAAACCAACCAACCAACCAAGCAATACATCATCGCTGATGCGCGCCGATCTCGGGCCCCCTCGCCAAGCCGCCTTCGGCTGCGCCAACATTCCCTGTCCCAGAGGTCAACTTTTCACAACCTCTGGGAAAATACAAGTACTCGAGAAGGAGTCTCTCCCTCTTGATAAATCCACATCTGCTTCCGCGTCTCCAGTGGAGGTAATACCAGGTAATACCAGTATGATAAATGCGAATAACTCCGACTAGTTTTCGCGTCCTCGCTTACAACTATGGTTGTCGAAAGCATTATCCACTGGAACTGTCGAGGGCTACAGAGAAGCTGGATGGTGTATGAAATACTCGCGCAGTATCAACCAAACATAGTGTCATTAGAAAGATGGGATGCGCACATGGAACAATCACAAGAAAGAACTTGCCCAACAACGCATCCTGCTGAACAAACATAGTTTGCCTACGGTAAACTCAACGAAACGTTCTGGAAAATCATGTCGTGTACCGGAAAGACAGTACCTCCTCATCAGGTGGCGTTGCTGTTGTTTGGTTTATGGGGTTTATCGTCCCAAAGCGACTCAGGCTATGAGAGACGCCGTAGTGGAGGGCTCCGGAAATATCGACCACCTGCGGTTCTTTAACGTGCACTGACATCGAACAGTACACGGGCCTCTAGAATTTCCCCTCCACCGAAATTCAACCGCCGCGGCCGGGGTCGAAGCGTTGCTGTTGTGTTTCAGAATTCAATGGCCTCTCTGATTTAAAGGCAGTGGCAATACGAGCACTAACATGTGGCAGAGTAATAACCGTATGTTGCCTGTATATACCACGACATCAACTTTCCATTGATGAACTTGAAAAACTCATTGACCAGCTCCCGCAGCCGTTCCTGTTGGTCGGCCATTTTAACGCACACCACCCATTGTGGGGAGGTATTAGAACCGATTCTCGAGGTGCGCTAGTCGAAAAATTCCTTGTGTTGTCAGGGTCATGCATACTCAGTAGAAGAGAGCCAACATACTTTAATGCAGTACACAGCTCACACCCAGCGGTAGACCTTGCTATTGCCGCCGCGGTGGCTCAGTGGTTATGGTGCTCGGCTGCTAACCCGAAAGACGCGGGTTCGATCCCGGCGGCGGCGGTTGAATTTCTTTGGAGGAGAAATTCTAGAGGCCCGTGTAGTGTGCGATGTCAGTGCACGTTAAAGAACCGCAGGTGGTTGAAATTTCCGGGGCCCTCCACTACGGCGTCTCTCATAACCTTAGTCGCTTTGGGACGTTAAACCCCATAAACCAAACCAGACCTTGCTATTGCAGCTACTGTGTGGGCTGTTGTAGATAATCGCTGTAGAAGTGACCACTTTCCTGTATCTTTAAAATGCACAAAAAATATTAACCCGAGTGTAAATAATCCTAGTAACTTTGAATTGAATTGAATTGAAAAGATTTATTTGAGCAGAGCAGTTACAGAATCTGCTGCAGGGGCAGAGGCTGAAGGCTGTGGCTCCTGACGAGGCCTCTGTCCCTCTGCAGTCGACGGAAGTGCAATACAAATTTGAGCATAACAAGAAGGTAAGTCACGTAATTAAAACAAATGTAGATAAATTATGCCATTATAATCACAACATTAACACAGTATGTACAATAGTATGCAAGGATATTATACAGGGATTTTTTTTTCATTATACAATGCATTGAAGGACACTTACAACAAAAATAAAGTGAAAAACCATGGTACAAGAGAAGGATACATCCTGTGTATGCATGTCATAAGTACTCGTCACTCCCCGCACAAAACACCTGATATTATTAGGACATCTTTAACGTGCTTTTTGAATGTGCTAGTACTAGATGTGAAATTCAAGTTACCTTCAAGTTTATTAAGAATCGAAGCCATTTGATAAGGAACTGTTTGTTTACCATAATTGGTTCTGGTTTTTGGCATGCGTCTTTTATTGTGTCGGAAAGGATAAGTAGAGTTTTCTTCCCTGTCGCAAATGTGCAGCTTCCGAAGCTGTACGAACTGAAGTAGTTTATAGTAGTATAGCTGGTCGGCCCTCAGCATTTTATATTTTAAACCATTTTATATTTTAAAAAGTTTAAAGAACGGATTGCTGACCGGAATATGCTGCATTGTCCACTTTATCAATTGCATAACTAGGTACAGATGAATTTCAATTCTTGGTCGCACTGCGTATTATAGGCGCTGCACAGAAATCCATCCCAAAGATACCAGGCAAAATACAAAACAAACGTAGACCAGGGCAGGATGCACACTGCAGAAAAGCCCGTGAGAACGAAAATAATTCGTGGTAAAAGTTTCGCTATTATCCTACGATTGACAACTTGAACTTTGAGCGAGCTGAAGCAAATGTGGGCGTACTCGACGTATATCCAAACTTGAAAGTTATCAGTCGTTTCTCTCCTGTGTAACTTCTTACGCAGGTACGCATAAAGTGCACCGTACACTAAAAGCACTTGGAGGGTATAGTGCAAGTACAATTCCTCTTAATAGCACTGCTGGCGATACATTTGAACACCAAGCAGATGCACTAGGCAAACACTTCTAGCTCAGTGCATTATGCAGAAGAGCCGAGAGTTCGTTATATCCGTCGCAGTTATACGTGTAAATCGAACTTGTGTTTTGAATCGGTAACAATGGGAAGTGCTCGTAGGTAGGACAAGTCCAGATCTTGCAGAGATCGTCCTTTGATTGAGATTTTCGCTTCCTACACTGAAAAGCAGATTCTAAGGATTGCTAATTAACAAAAAGAAACAAAAGCTAGCATTTAAGAGGATTTTTGCGAAGGGGTGTGCAAGAAAAGATAAAGTGTACAGAGTTTCATAACGTAAGAGTAGCGCAAAACCAGGACGACGGACACAAGGGGAGAGAGGATGCATGGATTACGTTATGGATCAATACCGACTTGCCCAAATTTCCACCCTGGTGTACAGAGTTTCGCGAATTTGCGGAAATCAATGTCGACGAAGTCAATCTCACGTACCATGATTCATAAAAGGCAAGAAATACGTGTACGACGGCAATAAAAGCCAGATCGCACCGGGGATGTGAAAGTTAGCATAATCAAGGGGTGATTTCTTTTCTCTTCTCAAAATTAATTTCTGAAGCATTAAAAAAAAGGTTTATGAAATTGGTGCATTCGTTGATATGGTTAAGCCTTCCGTTAATCTGGTCACGGGATAATGGTTAGGAAGTGAAGTTGTTGATTAAGAATAGTCAGATAGCTTTCAATGTTACAGAAAGCATAGAAACCTTTATGGTAGAGGTGCGTTCAAGATGTGTTGTGGGTTACATGAAATAATGCTTTCTTGTCACTCTTGTGGAGCTGCACTCTTAAATATTTTTTTTTGTTTCCTGTATCCCCCATGTAATGCCTTTGGCGCTATGGGTTTCTGTAAAAAAAAAAACCCTAGATGCCCTACAGGTGCGTCCACGTAGGCGTGCTGGACCAAAAGTGCATAACGAATTAAAAGAACTTACCGAGCGCTAAAATTTGTTTTACGGAATTCAAAGCAAGTTTCGGCACTGATGGCATTGCATTCGTTTGTCGCTCCATTCGCACAGAGAACAACCGTGGGTGTCTAAATCGTGACGACGAGGAATATAAATAGGACCCCTACCTCACGTAGAAAGCACAAACAACGTATGCAGTGCACGGAGTCAGAAACCAGCCAGCTGATGTCCACGGGCGTAATGAAAAATATGCTATGTATTCTCAACAGGCGCTCTGTTATTGGTAAGCGTGACATGCGTTGATGAGGAATTCTATGAATGGCAGAGCATATGAAATAGTCAGATAAATAACAAGTTACACTTAATAAAACCAATATTAGGACAATGGAAATTATGCACTCATCAGGAACGCTTTTTTTAAGCTATTTTATGTCGTTTACGTATTGGACACACACACCTTACCCACAACTTTCTACTAACAAAACAAGACAAACCTACCTGTGAAAAATGCGCAGATGAACTCACAGTAACTCACATCTTAATCTCGTGCAGAGAACTTGAAACACTGAGAAACAAGTTTTTTACCCCGTTTTACAACCAACACATCCCTTTTCATCCGTCATTGATTTTAGGTGAAGAAGCTCTTATTGATAAGTCAAGCGTTTTTAACTTTTTGAAAGAAGCCAATGTACTTGAAAAACTTTGAATTCCTACCCCGTGCTTTACAATTTATTGACAATTTATTAAAATTGTTGCGTACGTCGGAATTTTTTCGATCTAGCTAGTGTGGGAGGTATGAAAATGGATCTATACTTGGGGAAAATTTCAGAGGCGTGGTAAGACCGCATGACGTTTTGAAGACGCAGAAAGTTCTTTTGTAATATATGTATCTTGCGTAAGTTTTCCTGAGTTGTAGCGCCCCGAACCAAACCACAGCTGCTAAGGCGAGAATTAAATAGGGAATCATAAATTAGGAGCATCGCACTCTTTGGGAGTATGTGCCGATTACGGTAGAGAAGACCAAGAATTTGGGATAATTTTGTAGTTATGTACAATATATGACGCCCCAAGAAATATTTTGATTAAATACACTGTTTTGAACGTTGGTACTACTTCTAAACGACAGAACTTTAAAGATACAGCTTAGCTTGAGTGAAATCATTTGTTTTTAGATCGGAAAATCACAACCTTCGCAGTTTTAATAATTAATTTGTAAAGCGCTTTTCAGGGTCTATTGGTCTAATCGTTCTAACACGCAATTTGCTTTATCTCTCAAATAACCTAAATGAGTGCTTTCTTACGTTAACTCATTTTTAATAACATGGCTCATTGGTGCATATCTTTTCTTGCACCATAAAGGCAAGGGCAACGTCGCTCGCACTTAGGTGCCTTGACGGCCGTGCTTCCGCTTTCAGGGTGAGGACACCGCTCTCGACGGCGGCATGTCGGGTCCTATACTCTCCCGCTCGGATGCACTGAACGCAGCGATGGCGGGCCGTTTCGATGAGAAAGCTGCCGCTACCACGTAGAATTCTGCAAATTTGCTATTGCCAATACAGGGAGGTACCAGAGGTTGTTTAATAAACAATGAATCGGAGTTACTTACTCTAAAGTATATCATGTTTCGCCGCACCCCCGTAGGGGTCTCTGCAGCATGCAGGTATTTGTGAGTGGCGACACCACGGGTTCTCAAATATCCATACGGACATCCCCGCGGCACCTCCTGCCTGACCCGACCGGGAGGAATCGGCAGTCGCCTTTTCCTGTCATCCCCTCCATCTTTCACTTTCCTATCTTATTTATTTCGCAACTGTCGTGTCGCCTCCTCTCTTATAGACTTTTGTAGCGATAGCTACACTACTGTAGCTACGCCAGCCGCTTCGCCTCTTCAGTATGGTCGCACTTTCGCCGTGGTCGCACCGGCCTTGGGCCGTTGCCTAGCAACCGCCGCGGTGGACACCCGAACCGCACCGTACAGGAAGGGAGGAAGTGGGAGTGAAGAGAAAGAGGGGCCGTAATGAAGAAACCGAAAATTGTAGGTTTGGTTTGTTTTATTGGGGTTTAATGTCCCAAAGCAACTCAGGCTATGAGGGACGCCGTAGTGGAGGGCTCCAGAAATTTCGACCCCCTGGGGTTCTTTAACCCCAGTTGGCCGAAATTTGCGGAGCCCTTCATTTGACGAAAGGAAATACGCAGTATCTATCTCGCATATCTAAGTGGACACCCGTCATCCGTTTGTAGAGGAAGGGAGGGAGTGAAGTGAAAGTGAAAGAAGAAACAGAAAGAGGGGCCGTAATGAAGGAAATGAATTTGAGAAAAGGAAATTACGCAGTAACTGTCTCGCATATCTCTGTGGACACCCGTCATCCGTTTGATGACGTCAGAAATTACCCAAGTAAATCATTGGTAGCATTACATCGCTTAACCACAGCGAAGCCTAAGCGTAGTCATGACCTGCAGCTCGCTAATTAATGACGCAGTAATTCCCTGTCAACTCGGTGGAGAACCGAACCTTTATAGATTGCTTTTATAGATTTCGAAGTCGCAGGCCATTCCATCAGGACTACACCGAACAAAAACTTGAACACGCTATGGCCTCGACTTGCTTTGCGGGGACTTTTGCAGTGAAAAGGGTCATCTGTTCGTCAGTGCTTGACTGTTCTATTACGTCAAGCTCCAGGCATTGCTCCCTCATGACATCAGTAATAATAATAACAATAATAATAACAATAATATATTTTTCATCAGGCAGTACAGTACACATTTCCGGGCATGCCAAAGACATCAGTGACTTTTTGGGCACAACCCGGCAGCAGGCGGCAAATTTTTTTTTGCCTGTTCAGAAACATAACAGGAACTTAAAAATGTAAAAGGAAAAGAAGAAAAAAAAAACAAATGCATCAAGAACACACAATAAAGTCATTTGAGAACAGGGAAAAGGGCAAGCGTTTCACTTCAGGTTCCTCGCTAAAACAAAGAGAAAAAAAGGTTATTTATTTGTTCTTACACACTGCAGCTGCGCGGGGTCTATGGAGTACATGAAGAGCGTATATATATTGTCACGACCAGAGAAGCCGTGAAGGTAGACGTCGAGAAGGACCCAAGACCGGGAGCCTTTTTTTAATTATGGAGCCAGCTTCCACGACACAGAACAGAACAGCGCGCCACGAGAGCGCACCGCCGCTTCGTCGTCGTCTTCGACTCAGCGCGGAGGCCGCGCGGCGCGTTAGGCGCGTGGCATTATTCCCCCCCGCGGAAAAGGTACGAAACAGCGTGAACACAGCGCTCAGTCACGCGAAAAGTACGGCTTTAAGCGCACTACATGCACGATTTCAGGCCGTTGAGGCTGAGGCTTGGCGACCACAGTTCCATGGGGGACAACTTCGTAGTTGACGCTGTTCAGGCGGCGCAATATTCTGTACGGGCCAAAATACCTATTTAAAAGCTTTTCGCACAATCCCTTGCGGCGCACTGGTGTCCACACCCACACGTGGTCGCCCGGCTCGTAGTGCACGTCCCTGTGCCGAAGGTTATAGTGTCGGGCATCGGCGGATTGCTGGTCCTTGATGTGCAAGCGGGCAAGCTGACGGGCCTGCTCTGCTTGCTCCACGAAGTGGCCAGCTTCAGGGGGAAGCTCTGCGTCGCCGTACGGCAGCATGGCGTCTAGCATCATGCGGACCTCCCTGCCATACACGAGACGGAACGGGGTGAACTGGGTGGTTTCCTGCGTCGCGGTATTATATGCAAAGGTGACGTACGGCAATACCTCATCCCAGGTTTTGTGTTCAACGTCGACGTACATCGAGATCATGTCCGCCAATGTTTTGTTGAGCCGTTCCGTTAGACCATTGGTTTGGGGATGATACGCTGTTGTTGGTCGATGAGCAGTATGGCTAAGCGCTAAGATGTCACGTAGGAGTCGGGCTGTAAACGCCTTGCCTCGGTCAGTAATGATGGCCGATGGGGCGCCGTGTCTAAGCACGATGTCGTGCATAAAGAAGTGGGCAACTTCGGCGGCAGTACCTCGCGCAAGGGCCTTCGTTTCAGCGTAGCGGGTCAAGTAGTCTGTGGCGACTACGATCCACTTGTGGCCGGAATACGAGAGAGGAAATGGCCCCAGAAGGTCCATGCCGACTCTGTCGAATGGTATTTGTGGCGGCTCGATGCACTGAAGCAGTCCAGGAGGCTTGAGCGCGGGTTTTTTTCGCCGCTGGCATTGCCGGCATGTCCGGACATAATGCTTGACACTTGAAGTTAGGTTGGGCCAGTAATAGTTCTACCGGATTCGGGATAAGGTGCGGGTAACTCCAAGGTGGCCGGAAGTCGGTTCATCATGGCAGGCAAGGAGGACTTCATCCCGCAGATCAGACGGTATGACGAGCAGGTAAGTTGTCGGACTTGAAATAGAGTTCTTTTTATAAAGCACCCCTCTCCGCAGGCAGAACGACGATAGTCCACGAGCTAGGTTTCGTGGTATCTCAGGACACCCACCTTCGAGATGTTCGATGAGCAGACGGAGCTCGGCGTCGGCACGCTGTCTGGAAACGAGCTCAGATGTGCTGACCGCTCCAAGGAAGCTATCATCGTCGGTGGTGTCTTGCGGAGGAGGTTCGACGGGAGCGCGTGACAAGGTATCAGCGTCGGTGTGTTTGCGGCCTGACTTGTAGGTGACGGTGAAATCGAATTCCTGCAGGCGTAATGCCCAACGTGCTAGGCGGCCGCAAGGGTCCTTTAAATTTTTCAGCCAGCACAGCGAGTGGTGGTCGGTGACGATACGAAACGGTCTGCCATAGAGGTATGAGCGGAACTTGGCGGCGGCCCAGACTACCGCTAAACATTCTTTTTCCGTGGTAGAGTAGTTCAACTCAGCACGCGACAGCGCGCGGCTGGCGTAGGCAATTACTTTGTCGACACCGTTTTGCCGCTGAACTAGAACGGCGCCAAGACCGACGTTGCTCGCATCCGTGTGCACCTCCGTATCGGCATCGTCGTCGAAATGTGCCAGGATGGGCGGTGATTGGAGTAGGCGTCGTAACTCGTCGAAGGCAGTCTGTTGTTCGTTGCCCCAGGAAAATGACGTGTCATCCCGGGTTAGGAGAGTCAGAGGGCTGGCGAGCTGGGCGAAGTTTCTAATGAAGCGGCGATAATAGGAGCACAGGTCCAGAAAACGTCGGTCTGCTTTTTTGTGGGAGGGGACCGGAAAGGCAGCAACGGCAGCAAGCTTCTCTGGGTCAGCGCGGATTCCGTCAGCACTAATGACGTGCCCGAGGAACTTCAGTTCGGTGAACCCAAAGTGGCATTTTTCTGGTTTGAGGGAGAGGTTGGCGGATCGAACGGCTTTGAGGACAGTCCTGAGGCGGTGCAGATGTTCCGTGAACGTTGCGGAAAAAATGATGACATCGTCAAGATAAACAAGACAGGTCTGCAACTTCAAACCGGTGAGAACGGTGTCCATCATTCTTTGGAACGTAGCAGGAGCACAGCAGAGCCCGAATGGGAGGACGCGAAATTCATACAGCCCGTCCGGTGTAATGAAGGCGGTTTTCTCACGGTCCCTCTCATCAACTTCTATCTGCCAATAACCACTTCTGAGGTCGACCGAAGAGAAGTACTTGGCTTGACGAAGTCGGTCGAGGGAGTCGTCGATACGCGGGAGCGGGTACACGTCTTTCTTGGTCACACTGTTCAGCTTCCTGTAGTCGACGCAGAACCGTAGTGTCCCGTCTTTCTTTTTCACGAGGACGACAGGAGACGACCACGGACTGCTTGACGGTTGGATGACGCCGTCTGTGAGCATCTCTTCGACCTGTGTTTGAATAGCATCTCGCTCACGAGGGGACACACGATAGGGCTGCTGATGGATGGGTCGGGCTCCCTCATGCGTGATAATGCGGTGTTTAACGATCGACGTTTGGCGCACTTTGGACGACGACGTGAAACACGCACCAAACTCCCGCAAGAGGTCCTGGAGTTGCCTCTTTTCAGTGGGTGGAAGGCCAGGATAGATGTCTACGCTGGTGACCGCTTCGGCGTCAGCTCCATGTGTGTCCTCCGCACAAGCAAAGCATTCGGCCACTTCCTGAACATGGTCGACGTAAGCGATGGCTGTGCCACGGAACAGATGTCGATGTTCATTGCAGAAGTTGGTGACAAGGACCTCTGTACAACCTTCATGAAAGGATCCAAGGCCCCGTGCCATCGCAACCCCCTTAGTGAGTACGAGGGAGACATTAGGCTCGACAACCCGCAGTCCCCTATGTGGCTCGTCGCAGGTAACTCTCGTGAGAATGCTGGCACGTGGTGGCACCGTAACGTTATCGTCGGCGACTCGCAGGGCGGACCGAGAACCCTGGTGCGCAGGTTCTTCTGTGGCCATTGCGGTAGAAAACGTCACCAAGCGGTTCGGGAGGTCTATGATCGCACCGTGCTCGCGAAGAAAGTCGATGCCAAGGATGACATCACGAGAACATTCGCGGAGAACGAGAAACGTGG
Source organism: Amblyomma mixtum (assembly GCF_055824585.1). Lineage (NCBI taxonomy): Eukaryota > Metazoa > Arthropoda > Arachnida > Ixodida > Ixodidae > Amblyomma > Amblyomma mixtum. The sequence continues at coordinate 57,434,759 of NC_143012.1, forward strand.
CAACGAATGTGCAGCCTCGAACCGTAACCCGGGCCGCACACATGCCGGGTGGTGCGACAAGATGTCCGCCTGCCGTGCGAATGTCGGGACCGTCCCAGGGTGTCGTCACTTTTTTCAGGGCCGTCGCAAGCCGTCCGCTAAGGATAGAGTAATCTGCGCCCGTATCGACCAACGCGCTAACCTCCTTTGTGTCGACAAGAACAGGGATATCCAAAGAGACCCTTCCTTCAGCGCGGCCCGTCGATGGCTGTTGTGGATGACTCAGACGGTGCGGCGGCGGAAACTGGTCGGCGACTGGGGTTGCGTCGTCGGGTCGATTCAAGCGGCGGGTTGAGGGAAACTCTTCGGCGATGCGGCGTTCGGCGTCGGGGCGATTGGGTACGTGCGGCGGCGGAAGCGGGTCGGCGATTGGGGTTAGGGCATCGCGGCGAGTCGAAAGGCGCGTCGGGGAAAACTGCGCAGCGTTGCGGCATCCGACGTCGGGGCGATTCAGTTGCTGCGGCGGTGGAAGCTTTACGTCGGAACGGCGTTCGGCGGCCTCGCCTCCAAAGGCCGCCGGAGCTAGTTTTCCCGACGAGGGCTCGAGGAACCACGTTGTCCTGAGGCGAAACGGGACCCAGAGGGCGAAGACCGGCGTGGAGAGGGCGATCGCGACTCGCGGCGCGGAGGAGATGGTGAACTACGCTGGCGGGTGACATACTCGGCGATGTCTTGAGGGCGCTCTCCAGGGCGTGGACGGGGGCTGTCGACAGAAAAACCGCGTAGTCCCATTTCGCGATAGGGGCACCGCCGGTAGAGATGGCCGGCCTCACCACAGTGGTAGCAGAGCGGGCGTTGATCCGGAGTGCGCCAGAGGTCAGTCTTCCGCGGTGCCTGGCGCCGATCCGCCCAGTAAGGAGTAGGCTGAGCAGAGTGCACCGCGACCAATGGTGCGGTGTAAGGCAAAGGCCCAGGAGATGGGGCCGCGCGGCGCACGACGTCCGCGTACGTGACTGGCTGGACCGGAGTCGGGTACGGCGCGGGATCGTATGGAGTCGGTTGCGGCGCCGGCAAACTGCAGCGTCTGGTGCTCTGAGGGCCTGCCGGACTTCCTCGCGGGTGACGCTGGTGACGGAATCGACGCGAGGGGCAAAGGTTCCTTGAAGGTGCTGCAGCTCCTCGCGGACCACTGAACGGATGAGTTCGCGAAGGGAGTCCGGATTCGTCCTGGGATCATGGTCGCATCGGTCCAACGTTGACAGTGTCGACGACGGACGCAGTTGCCGGGCGTACTGTTGGGATCTCTGCTGCAGCAATTTCTCCATGTGGACGGCCTCGGCCAGAAACTCCGCGACGGTGTTGGGCGGGTTCCGCACGAGGCCGGAAAAGAGCTGGTCTTTCACGCCGCGCATGAGGTGCCGCAGCTTTTTTTCTTCAGGCATGGCCGGATCGGCGCGATGGCAAAGACGCGTCACATCCTCGACGTACATGGCAACACCCTCATTGGGGAGCTGAATTCTAGAGGACAAGGTACGCTCCGCGCTCTCCCGGCGGTCGCTGTTGGCGTACGTACTCAGGAGCTGACGTCGAAAGTCCTGCCACGTCGAGAAAGTAGCCTCACGGTTTTCGAACCAGGTGCGTGCAGAGTCCTCAAGGCTAAAGTACACGTTACGCAGCTTTGTAGCGGCGTCCCAGCAGTTGAAGGTCGCAACCCGTTCGTAGTGCGCCAACCAATCTTCTGCATCTTCAAACAGGTCACCGTGAAAGGGCTTAGGCGTTCGTGGGGTCTTAAGAGTGAGATAGGTAGGGCTGGCTGCAGGGACAGTCGGTGGCAGGGCGGGTATTGGCGTCGCCATGAGTGTAGGGGTAGTCGAGGGCTCACCGACAAAAGGGAGGGCCTCGGGGGACAAGCCTCGGATCCTCCGGCTGGCACGATGGACAGGGGTGGTCACAAGAGGCGGGCGTGTCGAGTCGTCCTCAGGGGTAGGGAGCATCGGCCGCACCTCCACCAGTGTCACGAGCAGAGAAGCCGTGAAGGTAGACGTCGAGAAGGACCCAAGACCGGGAGCCTTTTTTTAATTATGGAGCCAGCTTCCACGACACAGAACAGAACAGCGCGCCACGAGAGCCCACCGCCGCTTCGTCGTCGTCTTCGACTCAGCGCGGAGGCCGCGCGGCGCGTTAGGCGCGTGGCAATATTCATACATAAAAGCGTGCAAACATAAAAAGTGCATACAAAATACAATATAAAATGAACAAAACGCTGTCAGTCACGTTCAATGGCAGCCGAATATTGCGGAAATGGAAATGAACGAATTTCACCGGGCCCGGAGTTCCAGCACTCGATGGTACGTGGGAAGAAGCTGTAATAATGCTGTGATAATGCGTGTCAGTCGGCGCGTAAAGTGGAGAAATATTTAAACTGTGGTGCCTTCTTCTCGGTGTCCCCAGTGCGGTGCGACAGAGACCCTCGAACACGAACTTTTTGAGTGCGTCGTAGCGCGCACTTTTTGGCGGCTGATGTCGCGCATGTTTTTTGTTACCCTCGACTCGCACACCAGGCCGCGCGACGCATTTGTGCGGCTCTTGCTGTGCGTCGGGGCCTTTGTTTTGTGGCGCCAGAGAGGCGTTGCTTCCTTGCGGGGCCGGCCTCAACGCGCCATGTTCCCCATGCTGCAGAGGGTTCGGGCGCGCCTGTTTCAGCAGGCGTGTTTAGATCATGTGACCCTCCCAGAAGACGAGTTCCTGCGGCGGTGCTGCACCCGCTTCATCGCCGCCAGCGGGGCCGCGTGACGGTGCGGCTCCTGCCGTATTGAGTGTGTGGTGCGCGGTGTCGGTGCGCGTTCATCGTATTTAGTGAGCGTGCTTCCCCCCGCGATGCCTGGACGTTATGAACCTTTGAACATTCTGTGCTGTGAATGATTTTGTGTGAACGGCGACAGCAGTCGCCGTCGTGTTCTTGTTTCATAGCTTGTTTGTACCGAGCGACACTAGTCGCTGCCTTGTTGTTTTTGTCTTTGTGAGGGACTGTGGTCGCTTTGTATGAATAATCAGTCCAATAAACTTCTCTTCAAGGCGTCTACTTGACAATGGAGCAGAAAAAGTAACATGGGTGCTCTTTGCCACGAGGGGCGGCGAGTTAATGAGAATGCGGATATACTTAAGGCACTGCAGACGTGCTCAAGTACTGCAGATATAGCTGATCTTTGTGCAACTGTTGAGCCGGAAAGGCAAGGAAGGTGCATGAACCTAGAGATTAATGGACTCCATAAAACTGATGGTGAGGATGAGGACCAAATAAGTAAAGTAACGAAGTTGCTGAGGTGATCAATGTGCCTGAACAGACTGCTACTCGTATAGGGGCACTGCACAGGTTTCCTACGCGGGAAGTTAAGGGTTATCAGCTGTTTTCTGAATCAGTCAGAGCGTGGTAACTAGCTTCCCAAAAGAAAGATTCTCGCGGAAAAGGAAGGAGTATTCCGTAACAAACGCGGGTTAGTGACATCCTAGTCGAAATTAAGGGGAAGAAATGGGCTTGGGCAGGGCATGTAATGCGAAGGCAAGATAACCGCTGGACCTTAAGGGTAACGGAGTGGATTCCAAGAGAAGGCAAGCGTATCAGGGGGCGGCGGAAGATATTAAAAAGTTTGCGGGGATACGGAGGCCGCAGCTCGCAAAGGACAGGATTAATTGGAGGGACATGGGAGAGGCCTTTGCCCTGCAGTGGGCGTAGTCAGTCTGATGGTGATGATGATGATTAAAGCTAAACTTGCTGGTGTGATTACTGACATGCTCCAATGTGGTGAAGTGAAAGCAGGTGTTTGTTGACAGGCCTATAGACCTAGATCGCTTTTTCCGCGTCCTGGAGAGTTTGGTTCCTGATCGTACATCAACTACGCGTTGAGAAACATTAGACCTACGTCTAATCGCGTTTACTTTCGACAGCGACATCTGTAGTTCTTGGGCTCAAGCACCTAAGGAGGAGGTGTAGTGCACGCAGGCACAGAACGTATTAGCTGCACTGTTTGCTGTATGCGCGCTGTCGGCACACCGGAACAGCAGAAAAGGAGGACAGCCGACTGGGCAGGCGTCGCATACAACCTGAATAGCGGTGCCAGCAAGGCTTTTCAAATCGCACCCGTTGGTTGATCCTCGACCTTGCTCAGGGTAGGTTCGGTTCCCACCTCACACTTCTCCTTACACGTATGCGACTGACTTGCAGGTCACCGGCGTGCGCTTGGCTGGTGTTACCTATATTTTCCATCCCGCCTTCTGTGCAGCTTTTTCGCGTCACCTTGTTGTTTCCGAGCTGGTGTTCCCGATGACGACTCTTTTCGGTCTCCGCACTTCGCGGAAGTGCGAGTTTCACTCCGGGGCAAGTTCACGGCGTCTCCTCGTTCGCTATAACCGAGTCGTGCGGCCGCAGTTCGCTCTGAGATGCGCTGCCAGTGTCCTAATGCCTATTTTCACGGTAGCGCCAGGAAACTTCCATATACACCACTGTCCAGTAAATACAAACATCAGCTCCAGTTGATCATATAGCGGCCGGTGGGAAGCCAACTAAAGCGTCATGTCGTCGTCGTGACAGCGGTATCCAGCAGGAAAGAAAAACTATCTCCGAGCGGGATTCGCACCGCTGCCATCGAAAAAAAGAGCAGCTTCGTATCACGGTCACTCAGACAATTCGCCAAGGCCGTCATCTTTATCGCGCTACGTGCGTGAGCAGAAATCATTCACTTCTAAGCATTAGTTTACCTCCAGTCGCCAAGGGCGTTGCAGTAGTTAAAACCGAAACCACCCGGAGTTTCCTGCCCCTGGTAGCACCACCTTCGTTCGTAATACCTGAGCGTTCGTTATATCTGTAGCAGTTATACGTGTAAATCGAGATTGAGTGTTGAATCGGTAAACATGGCAAGTGCTCGTAGGCTGGACAAGTCCAGATCTTGCAGAGATCGCCCTTTAATAAAGATTTTTGCTTCCTATACTGAAAAGCAGAAGATTTTAAGGATTGTTAATTAACAAAAAGAAAGCAAAGTTAGCGTTTCAGAGGATTATTGCCAAGGGGTACGCAAGAAAAAATAAGGTGTATGGAGTTTCGCGAATTTGCAGAAATCAGTGTCGACGGGGTCAATCTCACGCGCGATGCTTCATAAACGGCAAGAAGTACGTGTACGGCGGTAACAGAAGCGAGGTCGCACCGGTCACGGCACAGTTAGGATAATGAAGCGGTGATTTCTTTTCTCGAAACTAATTTCCGAAGCATTAAAAATAAAAGGATTTATAAATTTGGTGCACTGGTTGATATGGTTAAGCCGTCCGGTAATCTGGCCGTGGGATAATGGTTAGGTAGTGAAGTTGCTGATTAAGTATTCTCAGAGAGCTTTCAATGCTACAGAAAGCACAGAATCTTGTATGGCAGAGGGACGTTCAAGATGCGTTGTGGGTTACATGAAATAATGCTTTCGTGTCACTCTTGCGAAGGTGCATTCATAAATATTTTTTTTCTGTTTCCTGCATCCCCACTATAATGCCTTTGGCGCTATTGGTTTGTAGATAAAAATATATAATTTAAAGTAGAAAACTAACACGCAAAAATAACTATTAGATTATTTACTAAATAAATAAAAGACGCCGGACTATACGCAGCCTTACTGTTATATGACCCGCCTGTTAATGCTCTACGAGCCAGAAAAAAGCCCCTAGGTGTCCTACAGGTGCGTCCACGTTGGCGTGCATAACGTGTTAAAAGAACTTACCGAGCGGTAAAATTTGTTTTGGGGAACTGAAAGCAAGTTTCAACATTGGCGGCATAGCATTCGTTTGTCGCTGCGTTCGCGCAGGGAACAGCCGTGGAGCCAGGATGTATTGTGGGTGTGTTGATAGTGACGAAAAGGAATATAAATAGGACCGCTACGTCACGTAGAAAGCACAAACAACGTATTCAGTGCACGGAGTCAGAAACCAGACAGCTGATGTCCACGGGCGTAGTGCAAAATATGCTGCGTTTTATGAGCAACAGGCGTTCTGTTATTGGTAAGCGTGCCATGCGTTGATGAGGAATTCTATGAATGGGATTTTCTCTTGGTTTCCTGAACATGGTCGCCTTAGTAAATTACAAACGCTGCTGAAGTTTCTTTCTCAGTGTCCAGCCAGCAGTAGGAAACTCTTTCCTCATTTTTCAATTTCTGTTGTTTGCAGTCTATTAAGCAATGAGTTTTATTTCATCATCACGTTTCAGTGTGGTGCTAGGTTCGGAGACATGCTCACAGATAACGACGTTGCCTGCTACAAAGAGTAACTGAAAGTACAAAGCCTCGCTACGAGCTATGCATGCATAACAAAGCAACCTCCGTTACAGCTGTACTGTCTGAATCGGGAAATACTGGAACTTGAATATTTACAGTTGACGTATTACTGCCTCACAGCCTTGGGCAGCGGGAAATGCACTAACCAAGACAACCACAATATGCAGCGCATACTTCTATTTATTTGTGCACATGCCAAGAGGGAACCACTATTACACGAATACAGGCAATGTTGCTTCTTCCGTTGCTGGTTTCATAGGGTCTTCCGGCAGCTGCTCGTGGGCTTGCATATCAAAAAGAATGGACCATCAGAAAGATCGTGCGCCTAAAGGGAAAATATAAACCTTCGAAAAAGTCATAATTTGTAAAGAAAAAAAACTTTATTCCGTTATTCACAGCCCCAAACCTAACTCTGACACTAAAATGAAAGTATAGGTTGCAGCATGTCAAAGCACGTTTGATTTATTGCCCCTTCAGTCCTTCGAACAATTTGCCTCAGACAGGGTAGCCGTCAGAAAATCAATAAAAGAGAAGAAAAGCAGCCCGCAATGTTGCAACGGTAGCTGTGTGCACCGCGCTGGAAACTGCGGTTTCACCCGAGCAGCAGAATTTTATTGGCCCAAGCAAGGAAAATCATCAGTGGCCAATGATTCCATAATTGGCAAAATGCTGAACACCAATCAAACTTTGTGCGTGGATGTGGTGACAAGCCAACCATTGGCCATTCTAAGGAAGGCCAAGCATGGACAATCATTGGAAATGCCTTGGGTCATCATAAGGCCTTCACTCTGACACCACGTTAAATCGAAGCGGTTTCTTTGATTGTTGGCCAATCATGTTGGTCAATTAATATTTTAGGTTTTTCCTAGCACCTTTTTTTTTCAGTAACTTCAGCTGCTTCTAGCTCCCTGGACCATTCTGTGAGATTTGTTAAGTGTGCAGGAGCAGTTTGGGGCCACTACTTGCCAAATATATCAAATATATACAATCCCTTCTAGAAGATCACGGTCTCAAAAAAACACCAATATCATCCCTTGACCGGATGGTGTGAAATGTAGCAGTAAGCAGCTGATAGCATTGCTGAAAGTCTTCTGCAAAGAAAGGCGAAAAGTACTATTTGTGTCAGGCATCTGAAGAATTGCACGTTTTTGTAAATCTGGCTAAGAATACACGCATCCCTCTTTTTTTTTTTTTGCTTCGCGTTGACAGCACATTTCAAATGTGGGGAGACACCGTAAGTTCAAGAACTGTTACATCACGTAATTTTACAAAAGTCACGATGACGATAACGCTATCAAGGCATTTAAAATTTTGTCCGAGTATAAACACTGCTAATGAGTTATCTCTGAAATGTTGTTCAAATGCAATATAAACTTTTTTCCAGAAAATACCGCTACTCTTTATTGACAAATCGAAAAAGTAGCCGTAAACTCGCGCGTCCACATACAAGCCGAGATAATCTGTCAGAAATGCTGGTAAAAGTTTATTTATTGTACAGGTACAGGCCTTATTATCAGGCCTTAGGCAGGAGTGGACAATACAAATCAACAATTTCAAAAACATCAAAGAGATACAGGACGCTGAATGATAAATCAGCACAAAAATACAAGATACTGTGTACAACATTAATGTCATTTTGATGGGGGGAGGCACAAGTGCGCAGAGGAATCACGAAACCGTTGTGCAGTTGACCGTGTCGGCGGATAACAATTCCGATCGAAAATAGTGCTCAAAGGAAGGAATTTTGTATTAGTCCTGCACGAACAATCTAGAACTTTTTTGGTATGATACGAGCGCGTAGAGCGGCGGTTAGCTGGCAGATTGTATAAACTTTTGTCTATTCCCAACTGATTATCATAGAGTAAATAGAAAAATTCATCCTATCCTGGTAACGTCTGAATGTGAGACTTTCGAGTTCGGCAGCTTCTAGAAGTAATGATGGGGACGTACGCCAGCTGTACGAGTTACAGATGAACCTAGCTGATTTTGTTTGAACTTTCTGAAGTTTGGTAATATTAGATTGTGTATGTGGATCCAAAGACAATCGTGGCATACTCTAGGACGGGTCGAATAAATGTTTTGTAGGCCAAAATTTTAATTTCAGGCGAAGCGTTCCCTAACGCACCCCTTAAAGAGCAAAGTTTCTTCATTGCTTTATTGTAGGTGTGTGTTACATGTTCATTTGCACCTAAGATCTGATGAAATTATTACTCCCAAGAATTTGTAGCTGGAAACGACAGATAAGCACTGGTTGTTAATGTTATGACCAAATGTTAAGGGGTTCTTTTTGCGTATAGCAGTCATTGCAACGGTCTTTTAAAGATTAATAGTCATCTGCCATTTCGAGCACTAAGTTTGTATTTTAGATAGGGAGGTGTTTGAATATTATGTATTCGAGCAATTTAGCACATGTGCATGGAAACTGGCGTGTATGACGAGAGGAGGGACAGATTTTCTGTTTTTGGTATGGGAACGATCTTTGCGTACTTCCATTCGGTTGGGAGCTCCGCACTTGACGATGACTTCTTGAATATTAAAGATGGATATTTTGAACGCCACTAGGCGTACCGGAAAAAAAATGCGTTCGGAATTTCATGAGCTCCAGGTCACTTTGGTGGAGTAAAAATGCTAACACCGCTTCCTGAGTAATCGTGACGTCACCAATTATCAGAATGGGCTCATAGACTGGGAAATGTGAGCTGATATCGTCATCATGCGTAAACACCGAGAAGAAGTATACTCGATGAGCGCATCTGCGATATTTGAATTGTCAGCGATAAGAGTACCACAGATGCTGATTTTGGGTGCAACTTTCGCTTTCGGCGATAAGTGCTGCAGAACTTCCTAGGGGAAGACATCAGAAAGTTTGTTAGCGTTATTTTCTGGAAATAACGAGATCTTTAATTTTTCAGCGAATTATACACGGAGGTCAAGCAACCTGTTACAGGTTGAAATAGTGGGGCGTTGTTTGTGTTGTTTCTAGCTTTTTTTTGCTTACGTTCTAACCACATGATTTCTTTTGTTACCCAGGGATTCCGTTTCCGCAGCACTTTTCGCTTAACCGGAACAAATTTTTGCACACATTTTAAGGCATTCATCTGAAGGAGCACCACAGGTCATCAACTGAATGTTCATTTGGTACACACAACTGGAAATGTAGAAAATGAGCTCTCCAGTACATCAAGTACATCAATATCTTTGGCACGCGAGAAAATAGAGACAGTTCTTTCTTATTTGTTGTTTGCGGCACCCTTGTCAGCAAAAATGCAGTGCAGATGCCTCATATGATTGAAAGTCATCAGTTAACCTCTTGTTACTGGTTAGAAAGTTGTTACTAACTAAGTCACATGCTTTTTTGCATGTGAAATGGGGACGACAGTACGCACTGGTCAGGCGATGAGTTGTGGCGAACTCAGTAGGTCACGATTGGCAGTAAGCTTATGCCATTAAACTTATGCGTGTGACACCGCGCAAATGGCACTGAAACTTATGGCAATAAGTACTCAATGCCATTACATTCGCCCGTGTGGCACGGGTATAACACAAGAGCTGTAAGTAATAATAATCTTTATTCGACCATCACGTCGGACATGATGATGGGGACCCGAAGTAAAAGCGGACCATTGACAGCAGCACAATAGGTTGAGAAGGACTGTTCTTTACAATGCAAAAAAAAAACGAAAGGTAAAAAAGTCAACACAAGTGAGCATAAAATAGCACTTCAAGGTGAAACTTACACCATCAAAAGACACTACATAATAGCATAGAGTGCAGCCAGCCATCCACATCTTTTTGATGAAACGGCGGGTGGCAGAGCAGAAAACGGAAAGCAATATAACAACGTTCAAAAATTTTGGTATTAAAAAAATAGAAGAAAGCAAGGTTGTGTGTGCGAGAAAACCAATTCCACTAAACATTTGTATGACACGTCCTCTAGATTAATATTTTCTTTTGAATAAGTATTTGTGGCAGCCTATTTTCTAACGGGTGCAGGCCATAGGTAGTTCAGTTGATTTGTATTTTCCATTGATCCCCGCTTCTTGTTGCGTATGTCGGAATTCTTTTTAATCTAGTTAGTGTTTGAAGAAAAGAAGTGTGATTAGACAATTCTTGTATCAGAGCTCGACACAGACGATACGGAAACATTTTTGGTACGGGAACGGTTCCGTGCTAGGGGAAAATTTCAGAGGTGTGGTAAAACCGCCGGATGTTTTCAGGAAGACGCAGAAAGTTGGATTGTATTATATGTATCTTGCGTAAGTTCGCCTGAGTTGTAGCGCCCCGGACCAAACCGCAGCAAATAAGGCGGAAATTAAATAGGAAATGATAAATTAGGAGCATCGCAGCGTCGGGAGTATTTGCCGACTACGGTAGAGAAGTCCAAGAATTTGGGATAATTTTGTAGTTATGTGCAATATATGGTCGCCCCAAGAAATATTTTGATTAAAGACAACTGTTTTGAACGTTGGCACTACTTGTAAAGGACAGAACTTTAAAGATAGTTTTGCTTGAGTGAACTAATTTGTTTTTAGATCGGAAAATCACAACTTTCGCCTTTGTAATGGGTTTTTCAGGGGCCATTGGTCTAGTCGTTCTAACACGCAGTTTGCTTTATTTGTAAATTAACCTAATGAGGGCATTCTTACTTTTACTCATTTTTAATAGCATGGCTCATTGGTGCATATCTGTTCTTGCACCATAAATGCAATACCAGGGGGGATAAAATAACTTATGTTTAATTTCATCTCAAAGAGGAAGATCATAACGCGTTGCCTTGTCAGCGAAGTTTGCTCCCGATTAGGCCAATAGACAGGATTTAAAAACAAATCTGGCACATAAATATGAAAAGTAATTGGACGGGGAAAAAGAAGTGTTGGCGCGTCACCATACTGCATGCTCTTGCAGGAAGCATGAATCAAAGTACATGCGCACGGAAGTCCGAAAAGTGGCGATTGCAAACTTCGCCAGCCCAGGAGAAATAAGCTGGCTGCCGCTTCCAAACCTGTCCTCCAGCTTAAAATAAATAGAATTTGCACGTGGCGTGCTTACACTAAGAAGAATTTGGGGCTTACCTTTTGCAGGTCGAGCAGAATACGCCAACGCTTTTTCGTTGTGGTGACCCGGCCAAAAACAATCGCCGCGAGAGGCGTCAATCGTCGGAAGCACGTCGTAAGCATTTAAAACGCTATATCCAACATAAAACTATCGCAAAAGTAGGCCCACACAGCATACATGTATATTTAGCCGGGATATGTTGCGTGTTCAGCTAATGGAACATATGTGATCGTACACGGTGGCCAAAGAGTTGCCAAGCCATCTGACCAATGGTCGCCCTACTTAGTTGCGCTAGCATGGTATCCAATCTATTTCCTATCAAGGAAGCAGGCCGCTAGCCAGGTGTGATGGCCATCGAGAAGATTCCAAGACGTGTCCAACAATAAATCATCGGCCACTGCAGTGTCCCCTGCGCTTCCTGCGGCAAATGAATCAACGCTTGTACCCCAATAAGGGATGAAATAACATGCACTTCTTTCCATCTGTTCTTCGGAAGCGTACTACGAGTCGATTGAATCTTCTTGAGAACATGGAAGGCCCAGCATCAGGTTTGAAGTGCTCTTGTTTCAAAGATGTTCCGAGAGTCCTCAACAGTGGGAGACTTGTAGCCGCCGCGGTGGCTCAGCGGTTATGGTGCTCGGCTGCTGACCCAAAAGACGCGGGTTCGATCCCGGCCGCGGCGGCTAGAATTTCTTTGGAGGAGAAATTCTAGAGGCCCGTGTACTGTGCGATGTCAGTGCACGTTAAAGAACCCCAGGTGGTCGAAATTTCCGGAGCCCTCCACTACGGCGTCTCTCATAGCCTTAGTTGCTTTGGGACGTTAAACCCCATAAACCAAACCAAACCAAACCAGTGTGAGACTTGTCCTGTAGCCAACGTTGACGAAATAGCCCGAGCAAAGAAAGTCGGTCTCGGAAAGTGGCCATGTCGATCGAGATAGCTCTGCCGCACGGACCCATGCCCTCCAGGTACTGGTGTCCTTTCCAAAGGCTAGCACACAATTCGTCAGCGCCACACTCTAATGAACTATTGCAACAACTTTTAGCCGAGCAAATACCCGGCGTCCTGTTTCGCTGGTCACAAAAGTATACTACATACTACAGATTGCAATGCAGCAGATTGAAGTCGCAAGCTATCATATAGTACACCAAGTGACTGTGCTATCCGTGCTACCACTACTAGAAGGACGCATCGTAGTTGCCACCGGGCTAACCGCGTGCTGTGAAAAAGTGTGACGTCATGGCTGCTAAGAGACTGCTGTTTCAAGCCCCCCTAATGAACTTGCGCAGGTCACGACTGTATGCGAGCGCGGCGTTGGGTGACTGAAGGTGCTGGACGGGTTCTCCAAGTGCAGCTTCGGACATCAGAGCTCACCGTCGCCGAGGATAGGCACACGGTGAGCATCTCACTCATTTCAGCCCGCGCGAGAATACCGCAGCGTCAGCTACACGGTCTAAGCACGAGCACGGACAGTTGGGTGAGTAACGGCAGGACTGCGTAGAGTGAAATTTTAGTGCGGAAACTCATACGCTTGCCAGCACCGAACGTACGTTCGTTCTTGGACCGTTTCCTAGCAACAGCGACGCCAAGTTAAATCAAACTAAGCATAAAAATACATAGTGAGCTCAAATTTGGGCCGGGCCACCCACGAAATTTAACCTTGGCTGATTTGCACCAAAACCGATATCCAACCATAATTGACCGGGCCAAACACAATGACGACCTCCAAATTCGAATCGGGTCAGTTCCAAAATATGACCCGGGCCACACCGAAATTTGACCTTAGCCTATTTGGATCTAAGACAAGCAGGTATAGCCAAAAGCTGGAGATTTCGCACTAGTAGGTTTAACCAAGGTAAAACCCTGTCATTTTTTGTGGGATGCGTTTAGTATGCACTCCCTATACTGTCACAGTTGTGTTGTAACTATACGTTTCTGACCTTTCAGAAGGCAGCCATTTTCGGTGTATTAATGGACCAATCATGCTTGTCAGTGTGATTTTTGCAATGGAATAAATAATTTTCACGGAACTACGATTATCAGGGGCAGATAGACGACGAACAGAACTAGCGTTTTCTCTCAAGTGCTACCGTATATTATACAAGCGACGATGCTATCCACACTTGCATTACTTGAAAGACACGCCGGCGCGGCTCCGGTATGCGCTCGCTGTAGCTCGCACCGGGCTAGTCACGTACTGTCGAAAAGTGTGACGTCAGGGCTGCCAAGAGGCTGCTGTTTGAAGCCCTCGTAACGAATCTGCGCAGGGCACGACTCTACGCGAGCGCGGCGCTGGATGCCTGGAGGGGCTAGACGTGTTCTCCATGTAGCTCCAAGTGCAGCTTCGAATGGCAACGCTCACCGAAGACAGGCACACGGTGAGCAGCTCACTCAATTCAGCCCGCGCGAGAATGCAGCAGCGTTTACTGAATGATCTGCAGACGAAGCACAAACTCTGACAGTGGGGCGAGTAGCGATAGGACCGCGGAAAGCGCAGTTTTTTTATACGTCTATAGTATGTGCTCCTCATGCATACTGTCACAGCTGTGTTGCAGCCATGATATCTATGAAGTGTATCACAAGGAAACCTGTTTTTGGTATAATAAGAGAGCAATCATGCTTGTGTATGGTTCTTGCAGTGAAGCGATAACTTTGACACAAAGGCCTGGAGCAGAGAGACGACAAACCGAACGAGCGCTTGCTTTCAACCCTTTTATTTTTTAGGCGGGAAAAGCTTTTGTAGGAATGTCGGAGGTTGGGCACACACAGCTATGGCTGTTGTGATATCATATAGGTGTGTTCTTTCTTGGTGAGTTTTATGGATGCGCTGCTCACATATTCATCCGTCAGGGCATGTAAGTGGGACACGCACGAAGGTATACGTGGTCCAGACAGCTTACCCCACCCCCACCCCAAGGGCCATTCACAACCCACAGGCTCATCTCCAACCTCAGGTACACCATATGCCACTCACCAAGGAGTCCAACAATACATTCAGACAAAATAATTCCACACTGAACGCACTTACGCAGGAACAAACAATATGTACATTAAAGGGGTGATGACATGATCTCCCAACAAATTACGGTTTCTAGCAACGACTGTTGTTATGCATACTTAAAAAAGAAGCAGGAGTGTACGTGCGCCATTTTAGCTAAAAATTGCAATTTGAAGTTATCGGCTCTGAGCCGCTTCGCCGACAGCGCCGCCGTCTGCTGGAAAACCGCTGCAAATCAACCTTCACATATTACGGTGAAGCCGCCGAGATCGCCTCTAGGCAGAAAAAGGAAGGACACGAACCTTTGTCGCCTTTGTTTCCCTGTCGTGACTTCACCCCTCGGCACCCCTATCTCGAACAGTGAGCCACCCACTCCCCTACGCTCGTTACGAGGAGTGCGCAGTCCACTCGGTCAGGTGAGAGAGCACGCGAGCGTTGGTCTACGGCGTCATGAATCGCGAGCGCGTTAGTCTTACATGACTAAAAAACAAATTAACCCTCGGCCCTCAGTCCCCAGTGGCTGCGGTCAGATCTGTGACGCAGCGGAGGGTGCTAAGAATCTCTGGCTCCGGACAGGCCGCCATTGGAAACTGAAGCTGGCAACGTTTAACGCAAGAACCTTATCAAGTGAGGCTAGCTTAGCAGTGTTATTCGAGGAATTAGCCGGCTTAAATGGGATGTCATAGGGCTTAGTGAGGTTAGGAGGACAGATGACGCGTATACAGTACTAAAGGGCGGGCATGTACTGTGCTATCGTGGATTAGCAGATAGTCGAGAACTAGGTGTGGGATTCCTCATTAATCAGGATATAGCTGGCAACATCGAGGAGTTTTACAGTATTAACGAGAGAGTGGCAGCTATAGTAATTAGGCTTAATAAGAGGTACAAGCTGAAGGTGGTGCAGGCCTACGCGCCTACATCAAGCCATCATGACCAGATAGTTGATAGCTTCTATGAGGATGTGGAATCGGCAATGACCAAAGTAAAATCACAGTACACTGTACTGATGGGCTACTTTAATGCAAAGGTGGGTAAAAAGCAGGCTGGAGACAAGGCGGTAGGTGACTATGGCATAGGTTCTAGGAACAGTAGGGGAGAGTTATTTGTAGAGTTTGCAGATAGAAATAATTTACGGATTATGAATACCTTCTTCCGCAAACGAGCAAACAGGAAGTGGACGTGGAAGAGCCCCACTGGTGAGACTAAAAATGAAATAGACTTCATACTTTGTGCACACCCTGTCATCGTAGAGGATGTGGAGGTCCTCGGTAAGGTCCGTTGTAGCGACCACAGAATGGTAAGGTCTCGTGTTAGCTTAGATTTGAAGAGGGAACGGAGGAAACTGGTGAAGCGAAAGGCTGTTAACGAGTTAGCATTAAGAGGGAAGGTAGAGGAATTCAGAATGTCGCTGCAAAACAGATTTTCCGCTTTAACTGAAGAAGACGACCGTAGTGTTGAAGCAATGAATGATAATCTTACAGCTATCGTTACAGAGTGTGCCGCAGAAGTAGGTGGCAGGATGGTTCGACAGGATAACAGCAAGCTATCTAAGGAGACCAAAGATCTGATTATGAAACGCCAAAGCATGAGGACGTCTAACTCCAAAGACAGGATAGAACTAGCAGAGCTATCGAAGTTAATAAATATGCGCAAGGTAGCCGACATAAGAAAGTTTAACATGGAGAAAATCGAGCATGCTCTAAGGAATGGAGGTAGCCTAAAATCAGTGAGGAGAAAACTGGGCATAGGTAAAAACCAGATGTATGCACTAAAAGACAAACAGGGAAATGTCATCAGCAATATGGATAAGATAGCTGAATTAGGCGAAGAGTTCTACACAAATCTATACAGTAGGGAATGTAATCATCTAGTTACTGAGGGAGGCAGTCGAGCACAGCAATGGGACATCCTGCCAGTAACGAAGGAGGAAGTAAAGAAAGCCCTAGGAGCAATGCAAAGAGGGGAAGCAGCTGGAGAGGATCAGGTGACAGCAGATTTGTTGAAGGACGGAGGAGAGATTGTGCTACAAAAAGTAGCCACCCTGTATACGCAATGCCTTGTGACCTCGAGAGTACCAGAAGCTTGGAAGAACGCTAACATTATCTTAATTCATAAGAAAGGAGACGTCAAGGACTTGAAGAATTACACACCAATCAGCCTATTGTCCGTTGCCTGCAAGGTATTTACTAAGGTAATCGCTAATAGAGTCAGGACAACCTTGGACTTTAGGCAACCCAATGATCAGGCAGGCTTTCGTAAAGGATACTCGACAATAGACCACATTCACACCATCAATCAGGTGATAGAAAAATGCGCAGCATATAACCAACCCCTATATATAGCCTTCATTGATTACGAGAAAGCATTTGAATAAGTGGAAACCTCAGCTGTCATGCAGGCATTGCGGAATCAGGGTGTAGAAGAGTGTTATGTGAAAATATTGGAAGATATTTATAACGATTGCACAGCTACTATAGTTCTCCATAAAGTCAGCAATAAAATTCCAATACGGAAAGGTGTCAGGAAGGGAGACACGATCTCGCCAATGCTCTTCACTGCCTGCTTACAGGAGGTATTCCGGGGACTGGAATGGGAACAGTTGGGGATAAGAGTTAATGGAGAATACCTGAGTAATTTGCGACTGGCTGATGACATTGCCTTGCTAAGCCACTCAGGACAAGAACTGCAAAGCATGATCAATCAGTTCGACAGGCTGAGCAGAACGGTGGGGCTAAGAATTAACATGCAAAAAACCAAAGAAATGTTCAACAGCCTAGCAAGGGAACAGCAGTTCGCAATTGGTAGCGAGGTGCTGGAAGTAGTAAGAGAATATGTCTACTTAGGGCAGGTAGTGACCGCAGATTCGGATCATGAGAGGGAAATAACTAGAAGAATAAGAATGGGGTGGAGCCCATATGGCAGGTTCTCTCAGATCATGAATGGTAGCTTACCAATATCCCTGAAGAGAAAAATATACAAAAGCTGTATCCTACCGATACTCACCTATGGGGCAGAAAAGTGGAGGCTAACAAAGAGGGTTCAGCTTAAGTTAAGAACAACGCAGCGAGCTATGGAAAGGAAAATGACAGGTGTAACGTTAAGAGATCGGAATAGGGCGGAGTGGGTGAGGGAACAAACGCGGGTTAATGACTTCTTAGTTGAAATCAATAGGAAGAAATGGGCTTGGGCAGGGCATGTAATGCGAAGGCAAGATAACCGCTGGTCTTTAAGGGTAACGGAGTGGATTCCAACAGAAAGCAAACGTAGCAGGGCACGCCAGAAAGTTAGGTGGGCGGATGAGATTAAGAAGTTTGCGGGGATACAGTGGCGGCAACTGACAAAGAACAGGGTTAATTGGAGAGACATGGGAGAGGCCTTTGCCCTGCAGTGCGTGTATTCAGGCTGCTGATGATTATGATGACTTTTCCGACATGCGGCATAATTTTATATGCAGTAAACAAGAGAACCGACCTGTTGCAATAATGTAATCACGAAGGTATAGCCGCAAACACTCCCTAACGAGAATCCCTTGGCGCTCGCGCCGAACTAGAGCAGAACTGGTAGAGACAGAGGGCGCCCTAAATACTGCTTTCTCTGAAATTCTAACCGCCGGCAAGAGAGGGGAAAATGTTCTATTGTTTCAACTTCTCCACATGAGTCACAGAGGCTTGTCGCAGTGAGCCCCCATCTGCAGAAGTAGAAATTTAGGTGGAGGATTCTGCATCGCCGATGCGTCATTGACACCTCACACAGCCTTTACTTACACGACCGGACATTCCATGGGTAATTTAAGTGCTAAGGTGGTGACTACCACACGGTACAGCAGAAGTTTCAAAAATTCAATTACAAATTGCTCGCTGCACCAAATGAGCTCATATTTTGTCCAGTTGTTCCGAGATGCATAGCGAACGAAATGTAATGAACAACTTGAGTCTGAAAAATGGTGTCCTAACCCATTTAAAGGTTATTAGAGAACCCCAGGTGGTCGAAATATCCGGAGCGCTTCACCACGGCGTCACAGGCAGACTCACACGTTTTACATCTCTGGGACGCCGCCAACGCCTCAGCCGCAAACTTTGCCTCCGAATCTCCGTCTACACACAGGCCGCGGAAACTTACGCAGCCACCCTCGCTTGAAACAGCTGGGCTTCCTTCTACAGTAGCCTCAAGGCGCACCTGGACCACTCTCTGAGCCCTCCTAGACCCCACCACCGCCAAACCCAACCTCACAACATCCAACGTTTTATCCAATTTGATTTACAAAAGACACAAAGTGAACAAGGAAGGGGAAAGCCTTAGGGTGCTTGACAACGCTTCGACGAAAGGACGTGTGTTCACCTAGCCCATACGAAGTCCTCTTGTCGAAACGCTGGCAAGCACCCTGAGGCTTTCCTCTTCCTTGTTCTCTTTGTGATTGCGAGAACCGTCTCTCTACCTTGATCTACAAAAAGGGCACTGACATCAACCGAACACTACAAGACATATGCATTGCGAAAACAATTCTATCAGTTGGGACGAAACCACTTGCCCTGGGCGCCCTTCGCCTTACCCGAACCTCGACAAAGACACCACCCTTGATGAAGTCGAATGATCATTGTTTTCCATACGCCGCCCTACAGCCCCCGGACCAGACCACATGACGTAGAGTCGTCGGCAACCTTGACGACACCTCACTTTAGGAATTGATGGACCCCTGCCCTCCACCTGGAAACATGCGCACACCACTTTTATTCCCAACCTCAGCAAGACAGCCATCCTCCGAATGCTTTGCCCTATATCCCTCATCAGTTGCGTGGGAAAAACTCTTTGAACGTGTCGTCCTCAAACTACTGCAACCCTTTCCAGAAGCCTCACGATTCCTATCCGACAACCTGTTTGGCTTTCATCCCACTCCCTCGGCTCAAGACATATCACTATCCCATAAGGAAACTATATTCCACCCTAAG
The DNA here is from genome assembly GCF_055824585.1 of Amblyomma mixtum. Classification (NCBI taxonomy): domain Eukaryota; kingdom Metazoa; phylum Arthropoda; class Arachnida; order Ixodida; family Ixodidae; genus Amblyomma; species Amblyomma mixtum. The sequence goes on from NC_143012.1 coordinate 57,454,042, forward strand.
AAGCACACAGCCAGCACACGTGCTATTCTCGCCCTGGATATTTAAAAAGCGTTGGACGCTTAGAGCCACGACCATATCCTTCGCACCATCGCCACCACTGGCTGTGAGTCGCGCTACATCCAAGCCGGCACTATACCATCAACTGTATTATCCCTCCCCATCTAGGTGTGGTATGTTGGTGAGTTGTTTGGCCAGGAAAGGGCTACACCTTGTGGAGTGTTCTGGATGGGGAGGGTTAATAAAGGTGACACTCCGCAAGGTGCAGTTCTCTCCTCTCTCCTACTGACAATAGCGTCAGCTCACTGGCCAAACAACTCACTAACATACTGGACTTCCACGCGGCACTATACACCGACGACAAAAGGCTCCATCGGAGAGGCAGAAGATACTTTACAATAGACAGTTGATATTATCACTTCGAAACTGACCAATATGGGCCTTAAGTGTTTTCCACTCAAATGATCAGAAACCTTCCTCGGGTCCCACGCATACACCTTCGAAAGTAAGACGACGACACACCCCTGGCCTCTATATATTATGGGGGTTCTTACTAGGCCGTGAACTCCGAGCTCCCGGTATCGCACACCACGCGCGACCGTTCTCACGGCGGCGCAGCGGAAATGCGAACGAAGACACAACACACAACAGGACGGTTTGCCCAGAGCCAAAGGTTTGTTGTGTTCTCCCTAATCGCTGGCTGATTGATCTTCGACCCTTGCCGTCTGGCTTGGCCGTGCGGCTGACGGGGCTAGATGACGACAACACAGAGGGAAAAATGCAAGGTATTCACCTGACGTCCCCTCGCTGTGTTCTCTTTCCGCCCGCAGCCCGTCCCCGCCGATCTCGGCGCACTTGTCGGTTGTCACTTTCGGCCAATCAGCGACCGCTTCGGCGGCGCGCCATTGCGACGAGTTTGGGGAAGAGCGGACCATCTGGTTATTCACCCGTGAGGAGGGGGGAAAGCGTCCGCTTTCCCCCGTCTCCACGGCGCATCGCCGGCCAGGGAAGGAAACGGCATTCCGAAATTCCCACAATATACAAGACACTTTGGGTGCCACCTTCATATAGAACTCCTAGACAAGAAAACCGAAATTAACGGCAGGCTTTATTCGCAGATTTGCTACATTCAATCACGGCACGTCGAAGAGGGGAACCCCTAACATGACAGATGCCCTAAGTAAAGTTTCACAGGTTCTTTCGTCTTCCTTATTGCACCAGCGGTGCCCCGCCAGAGACGGTTTGTTCCAACTGGAAGACTGAAGCTCTTCGCACCAGGGGTGCCCGTCAGAGACGGTCTTGTGTTCAGTTGAGACGCAGGGGTAAGGCGAACACTTCAAATTTTATGTACAGTATTTACAATATATACAAGTTAAGGCACTAGACACATTAAGCAGCAAAAAGGACAAACCAAACAACAAAAAGGTGGATCTGGCTAATGCTAGGGGAGGCCCCTACTCGGCGTTGCCGAAGATGCGTTGCATCTCACCTTAGCCCAGAACCTTGCTTCCGGCTCCGGGGCCCAGTTATAAAGCCCTAAAGGCCCAGCCCACATTCGGTAACTTCCAATCATGTTGCGGCCTTAACATCATTGGTTCATCCAGGGCATGGCCAGCCCTCCAGCTTCCGTAGGACAAAACGCCCTTTCCACAAACCCAAACGCACGGTCGTGTCAAATGAAAATAAACACAAATATACATTCGTGCTCGGTACGCGTGTCGGGTGGACACCCGTACTTCCCGGCGCGTTCGCGAGCGGCCGCGTTCCAAGAAAGGAGACGCTCCGCTTTGAGTGCCCCCAGCCGCGTTCCGATGACCCCCGCGAACGCTACCGATACCTTACACGCCCTTCCCAAGATTCTACAAAGGGCTCAAATGCCACTTTTAGAATTATAAAAAGAAGGGATCGGTACGGGTCACAAAACCACCCTGTGGGTGACATACCGCAGCCACACAAGTACTGGCAGCGACAAAACCAAAAGCAAAATAATGCACACGCGCACCAACACATTACAGAAAATGCTTACGGGCACCAAGAAAACAAGCAAATTGCACACTAAAATACACCCAGTGGCATGCCTGCCGTGCGCCGTAACACAGCGTCCAAGTTGGTGGGTTGCACCCAGTTCACCACCACCAAGTAGACACCCTCCTCCTGCTCGCGAACGAGCACACGCACACACACAGACACTCGCAACTTGAGCGTTCAGTAGCACTCGCACGACGTCCGTAAGTGGCCACGTGAGCCTCCTTAGTCGCACCGAGAGTCCTTGTGTGCGTTCGAGCCACTACGCGTCTCAACACAATTAACGCCTAACTGCCACTCGGCTCATTAGGCTGGTGCCACAGCAGGGCAAGAATTCAAAAATTGCTGCCCTCCAGGATCGAAAACAACGTCCTGATCCTCGATAAGTCCAAATCTTTGACCCCACGACGCACCTGAGGGACGGCTCTCTCTGGCGCGCCGGTACGAGCCGCGCGCTGCATAAGGAGCATAGCCCCTGCCCTGTCTAACCGTACCACTGACGCCGGTTTTGCTACTCTTGATCTGGCATACTGCAGCACGGAACGTACTTCTCCACGCAGCGACTTTCAATTTGAAAGCCACGCCCTTGCCTCCTGCTACTTCGCCTCGCTTGGAACCATTTGCCCCGTTCCTCCACGAGCAAACACTGATGTTGCCGTTCCCTGCTTGATGGGCATTTGCCGGCTTCGTGGCATCGTCTAACTCCGAGGCTCCATGAGCTCCCTGACAGTCACTTGACCCGAGCTTGCCTTGCGGCAAGTCGCCACTCATTTCCGGGTCCTCGACTGACCTGGCCGGGCGCACACCGGGTGCGTTCGACAACTGCGCGGCGCTCTGCCCGGTCGGCCCAGCGGGCCCACCTCCGCTCTCTGCCTCGGATGTAGAGCTGTTGTCACCAGGAACGCTACGGGGCACTTCATGCCCTAAGGCCGACACAGTGTGTGTTTGCAGCAACGCCAGATTTTCACCGGTTACTAGCTCCGTGTCGGAGGTCACAATCTTAGTCATAGAGCCTGCAGGAATTAGATCACTCTCCTGCTTGGTTTCGGACAATTTGGTCTCGACTGGCCCTAGACCATCAGAATTGTTCTGCTCTTTTTCTTTGCTAGCCGCCCGCAGTGGCAAAGCTGTGATCCCTTCAGAAATCTCGTTTTCGCTCTCTGCGGCATTTGCCAACAAAGAGGCGTCCGCGCATATCGGCTGATTACCTACAGCGACCTGGCTGCTCTTTCCTCCACCTGTGCTTGAGCAGGATAAGTCTTTGTCTTCCAGCACAGGCGGCCTCACCTCTCGGGACTCGAAGCAGTTCTCCCTGGCTGATTCACTGGCTCTTCTGCTCTCCTTGATCTTAGAGATCTCGAGCTCTACCTGCTGGCGTCTTGCTTCTATAACCTTCAAGACATACTTTACATCCTGAGGTTCTTCCTCGCGAAGCACCGCCTTTCCGCCATTCACTTTCGCGAGTTGAGCCTGAAGGTCCGCTAAGCGCGCCTTCGCTAACTCAACCTGGTACCTCACATCGAGTGAGGGCCGGCATGGATAGCCCTCCATACCGCCGTCTGTACTCCTCAACTGTCCTACCGGCTCGAACACAGGGACGTGAACAATGCGACCAAGGAAACTCACGGTTTCGATGCGTCGATCCGCATTGCCTGCTCCTTGGCGTCGGAGTCCACCGCCACTTAACCCGGACGCTGCGATGAGCTGTGGCACGCCGCTGGTCCGCCGCCGGTGACCGTCAAGTTATCGACGCGCTGCTTTTCTGGACCGTATGCAGTCCCGCGTCGCTGGACTACTGCCGTGGTCCTTGCATCCTTGCCGCCGTCTCTCCGCAGGTCCTTTCTCGAACGCTGCTGTTGCCTGATCGTCGCCTTTCTCCCTGCCGTCAGCCTTCTTCCTGCGCCGTCTTCCGATGGCCGCAGGATCCTGTCGACTGCGCCAGTAAAGTTTCACAGGTTCTTTCGTCTTCCTTATTGCACCAGCGGTGCCCCGCCAGAGACGGTTTGTTCCAACTGGAAGACTGAAGCTCTTCGCACCAGGGGTGCCCGTCAGAGACGGTCTTGTGTTCAGTTGAGACGCAGGGGTAAGGCGAACACTTCAAATTTTATGTACAGTATTTACAATAGATACAAGTTAAGGCACTAGACACATTAAGCAGCAAAAAGGACAAACCAAACAACAAAAAGGTGGATCTGGCTAATACTAGGGGAGGCCCCTACACGGCGTTGCCGAAGATGCGTTGCATCTCACCTTAGCCCAGAACCTTGCTTCCGGCTCCGGGGCCCAGTTTTAAAGCCCTAAAGGCCCAGCCCACATTCGGTAACTTCCAATCATGTTGCGGCCTTAACATCATTGGTTCATCCAGGGCATGGCCAGCCCTCCAGCTTCCGTAGGACAAAACGCCCTTTCCACAAACCCAAACGCACGGTCGTGTCAAATGAAAATAAACACAAATATACATTCGTGCTCGGTACGCGTGTCGGGTGGACACCCGTACTTCCCGGCGCGTTCGCGAGCGGCCGCGTTCCAAGAAAGGAGACGCTCCGCTTTGAGTGCCCCCAGCCGCGTTCCGATGACCCCCGCGAACGCTACCGATACCTTACACCCTAATCACCAGCCGATTGAGTTACCACCTTTCCTACCACTTGCTCATCAAAACACAACAAGAAAAAGGTGATGATCTTGTCATAAATGCGACCACCTGAGCACTCCGATTGCAACTGTCAGCTTGGTGCATTCCTCATTACATTGTGGGTTCATCTTGTACGCTTGAGCATGTCTGCCATACACTAAAGAATTAGATCGAGTACAAAACACAGGCCTAGGGCTCTCATGTGGCGCATACAGGACACCTCCCATAGTCTACCTCTATGCGGAAACAAATGAACCCTCCGTTGATAGAGAAAACCACTTTAACCTGTGCATATGTCTTCAAAGTAAGATCGCTACCAAAACGTATCTACTATGCAGTTGTAGGGAAATCTTGTTGTTGAGTATTATTCACCAACAAACCTCAAGCTACCGGGCCACTGGTATTGCGATTCGAAGAGATATGCCAGAATCTCAATATACAGGACACATTACCTGACATTGCCCAAAGATGAGATGCACACCTCCATGTTACAGCTTTCCTGCAATTTGCTGTTTCACTCTGTAAAATAGAAACTACGCAGCAACATACTATATAAGAATTCCATGCACTCCAAGAAAAAATACAGTAGCTTTTTATACTTATGGTTCATAAATGGGCGGTTAAATAGGAAGCGCAGTGTTACGAGGAAATTGGAAAGAAACCCTAAGACATCCTCAGTGCGTAACCATTTTTCACTGCCGGAATAATAGAAAACGAGAATCTCACGAACAGTATTACTTACACAGGCTCCCGAAAGGTACTTACCTCTCCTCACTCGAGAAGTGCAATCACTCTGTTACTTGGTGACACACCATAGCCACAGCTCAAGGGTAAAACATAAAATTCGGCTGGGTACCGAGTTATATCAGAATGAAAGGCAACAACAGAGCAGATTTGTGAACTGCTGAAGCTCGTGGGAAAAAAATAAACAATGTACACCGTTTAAGGATTGCATGAATTTAGTACAATGTAAATTAAGAAAACAATGGCAGTCATTTTGGAACAACGAAGTAAATAACAAAGTACATTATGTGAGTGGAAGTCATGTGTGCACTAGGAATGTTGCAACTAAGTGGTGCTCTGTCATCTCCGAATAGGCCGCACGCACTTTGTGAACAACTTCCTGCTAACAAAACAAGACAAACCTGTTTGCGAAGAATTCTCACCGACTGCTTCGTTGGTTTTCTATTTGGTAAAACTCAGCCACATGCTCATTCCTGAGAAGAAGGCTAAGGTCTTTATTTGATTCGTTGGGAGCTTCGAGAATCTTGCCCAGCCAAGGATAGCTGCTGATGTTACCAACCTCCTTTAAAGCTTTTACTATCTGTCATTTCTAATAGTTCTTCCCTATGTGATCACTAGGTATTACTGAAGTTTTAGGCCCCATACACCACCGCTGATTCTTTACATTTCTAAAAAAATCAGCGGAAAAATTTTCGTAACACCTTGTGCATGATCGCGTTAGTTGCCTGTGTGCCATAAAACACTACAGACACACACCAACCGCCCGATGCGTTCTCGCATCAAGGCGCATGCTTACTCAGGAAGTAATCCTCACGAGCATGCCTCGATACCTGGTAAACAGCGCATGAGCGCGCTGTCCTGAGAACTATCCTCCCGTGCTTGCGAAGATTGGACATCCAAATTCTCATAGGAAGCTCTGTGGGCTCTACTCATATACCATGAAATCATCACTAATTAAAAAAACACACGCTTCATCCTCCCTCTATCTCAACGTACACTGGATTAAAAATACAGCGAGGCCTGATGGCAACACCAGACAAACCACTGCATCTCCCCCTCCGTCCCTGATAGAGCTCCTTCTGGAAACAGAGGAAACCCCAGCTTGTTCATCCTTAACGCGTACAGTACGACAAAAAGCAGGGAGCCCCCCTCCTCACGGTCATTACAAATGTGCTAATTATCCGCGCAAGACACGTAAGCTGGGGTTACAAGCACAACTGCCGTAGGCAGCGACCACTACATCATTCAAACAACCTTCGCACTGAAGGCAATCTCCCCCTCTGTAAAAAGCCAACTAAAAATCGCAGACTGGGATAAATTCTGTAATCTGCGGAAGAAATCCCCTACCGGGATAGAGAACCTTGCAAACCGGGTGAATACGCTCACATAGGACGTCGGAAGTGCCACATCCCGAGTGCAGAGCAATCGGTAAACGGAAATCGTGGACAGCAGACTCTTCCACATGTGGGAAGCACACTCCAGTATGCAAAAAAGAATGGCTCAAACTAAGGATAGCGGCCTTAGAAAAAATTATTGAAACGCACGCAGTGCACCTAACCCGTCAACAGTTGGGCCAGATTTGCAACCGCATGGAAGAAAACCTTCGAGTGACAGACACGTGGAAACTTTTACGTTGCCTCTTAGAACCAGAAAACACTGAATTCTCCCAACAACGTAATGGAATCCGCATCGTCCACAAATTAAATGTGGAAGACAGCACTCTGATCCAGAACTTAAAAGAAAGGTCTCTCACAACCACAGCTATATCCCCACCCCTCAAATACTCAAGCCCTCCGAGCCGCGTGTTCGGCGAAGACATATCGACGTGGGAAGTGAGAGCAGCTATGCACTAGCTTCGCGCCATGTCAGCGCCGGGAGCGGATAAAATTACCAACAAAACATTACGGAACCTGGACGAAAATTTGGCTCAATCCGAAACCAAAATTTTCGATAAACACTGGAAGGGAGCACCCTCCCCCCCGGAATCGACCCACGCTCAGGTCACCTCTATTCCAAAGCCAGGAAAACCACTTCAGTTGGTTCCTCCGCAACCTTGACGACACCTCACTTTAAGAATTCATGGACCGCTGCCCAGCACTTTCTCAAACCCAGTAAGGCAGTCATCCTCCGAAGCCTGCGCCCTATCTCCCTCATCGGTTGCGTGGGAAAAACTCTTTAAACATGCCGGCCTCAACAGACTGCAACCCTTTCCAGAAGCCTCACGATTCCTATCCGAAAACCTGTCTGGCTTTCATCCCACTCCCTCGGCTCAAGACATATCACTATCCCATAAGGAAACTATATTCCACACTAAGAAGCACACAGCCAGCACACATGCTATTCTCACCCTGGATGTTCAAAAATCGTTCGAAGATGTTAGCCGAGACCATATCCTTCGCACCATGGCCACCACTGGCTGTGAGTCGCGCATATGGCGCTACATCCAAGCCGGCACTATACCACCACCTTTATCATCCCTCCCCATCTAGGTGAGGTATGTTGGTGAGTTGTTTGGCCAGGATAGGGCTACGGCTATTTTCAGTAAGGTGAGAACTGCACCTCTTGGAGTGTTCTGGATGGGGAGCGTTAATAAAGGCGACACTCCGCAAGATGCAGTTCTCTACTCTCTCCTACTGAAAATAGCGTCAGCTCACTGGAATTCCAAGCCGCACTATACACCGAAGACAAAAGGCTCCATCGGAGAGGCACAAGATACCTTACAATAGACAGTTGATGTTGTCACTTCGAAACTGACCAATATTGGCCTTAAGTGTTTTCCACTCAAATGATCAATTCACAAATAAACTTCAACTTAAAATTCAACGTGATCAGACAACATCCTTGGGTCCCACGCATACACCTTCGGAAGTAAGACGACGACACACTCCTGGCCTCTATATATTGTGGGGGTTCTACTAGGCCGTGAGCTCCGAGCTCCCGGTATCGCACAGCACGCACGACTGTTCTCACGGCAGCGCAGCGGAAATGCGAACGAAGACACAACACACAACAGGACGGTTTGCCCAGAGCCAAACGTTTATTGAATTCTCCCTAATCGCTGGCTGCTTGATCTTCGACCCTTGCCGTCTGGCTTGGCCGTGCGGCTGACGGGGCTAGATGACGACAACACAGACGGAAAAATGCAAGGTATTCAACTGATATCCCCTCGCTGTGTTCTCTCTCCGGCCGCATCCGGACCCCGCTGATCTCGGCGCACTTGTCCGTTGTCACTTTCGGCCAATCAGCGACCGCTTCGGCGGCGCGCCATTGCGACCAGTTTGGGCAAGAGCGGACCATCTGGTTACTGACCCGTGAGGAGGGGGGGAAAGCGTCCGCTTTCCCCCGTCTCCACGGCGCGCCACGCCGGCCAGGGAAGGAAACGGCATTCCGAAATTCCCCCAATATACAAGACTCTTTGGGTGCCACCTTCATATAGAACTCCTAGACAAGAAAACCGAAATTAACGGCAGGCTTTATTAGCAGATTTTCTACATGCAATCACGGCCTGTCGAAGAGGGGAACCCCTAACATGACAGACGCCCTAATCCCCAGCCGATTGAGTTATCACCTTTCCTACCACTTGCTCATCAAAACGCAACAAGGTAAAGGTTATATCCTTATCATAAATGCGAGCACCTGAGCACTCCGCCTGCAACTGTCAGTTTGGTGCGTTCCTCCTTAGATTATGGGTTCATTATCTACGGTTGAGCAGGTCTGCCATACCCTAAAGAATTGGATCGAGTACAAAACTCAGGCCTAGGGCTCTCATGTGGCGCATACAGGACACCTCCCATAGTCAACCTCTATGCGGAAACAAATGAACCCTCCGTTGATACAGAAGAACCGCTTTAACCTGTGCATATGTCTTTAAAGGAAGATCGGTACCAAAACATATCTGCTACCCAGTTGTACCGAAATGTCGTTGTTGACTAATATCCACCAACAAACTGCAAGCTACCGGGCCACTGGTATTGCGATTCGAAGAGATATCCCAGAAGCTCAATATACAGGACACATTACCGGACATTGCCCAAAGATGAGATGGACACCTCCATGTTACAGCTTTCCTGCAATTTGCTGTTGCACTTTGTAAAAAAGAAACTCCGCAGCAACATACTATATAAAAATTCCTTGCACTACAAGAAAATATACAGTAGCATTTTATACTGATGGCTCAAAAATGGGCGGTTACATAGGAAGCGCAGTGGTACGTGGAAATTGGAAAGAAACCCTATGCCTTCCTCAGTGCGTATCCATTTTTCACTGCCGGAAAAATAGTAAACGAGAATCTCACGAACAGTATTACTTACACAGGCTCCGGAAAGGTACTTACCTCTCCTCACTCGGGAAGTGCAATCACTCTGTTACTTGGTGACACACCATAGCCACAGCTCAAGGGCAAAACATAAAATTCTGCCGGGTACCGAGTTATATCAGAATGAAAGGCAATGACAGAGAACATTTGTGCTCTGCTGAAGCTTGTGGGGAGAAAAATAAAACAATGTACACCATTTAAGGATTGCATGAATTTAGTACAATATAAATTAAAAAAATTAATGGCAGTCGTTTTTGAACAACGAAGTAAATAACAAAGTACATTATGTGAGTGGAAGTCATGTGTGCACTAGGAATGTTGCAAGGAAGTGGTTCTCTGTCAACTCCGAATAGGCCACACGCACTTTGCGAACAACTTCTTGCTAACAAAACTTGACAAACCTGTTTGCGAAGAATTCTAACCGACTGCTTCGTTGGTTTTATATTTGGTAAAACTCATCCACCTTCTCATTCCTGAGAAGAAGGCTGAGGTCTTTATTTGATTCGTTGGGAGCTTCCAGAATCTTGCCCAGCCAAGGATAACTGCTGAGGTTACCAACCTCCTTTAAAGCTTTTACTATTAGTCATTTCTAGTAGTTCTTTCCTATGTGATCACTAGGTAGTACTAAAGTTTTAGGCGCCCTACACCACCGTTGATTCTTCACATTTCTATAAAACTCAGCGGAAAAATTTTCGTAACACCTTGTGCTAGGTGCATGATCGCCTTAGTTGCCTATGTGCCATAAAACACAACACACACACACCAACCGCCCGATGCGTTCTCGCATCAAGGTGCACGCTTACTCAGGAAGTAATCCTCACGAGCATGCCTCGATCCCTGGTAAACAGCGCAGGCAAATAGACAGGATTAAAAAAAAATCTGGCACATAAATATGAAAAGTAATTGGACGGGGAAAAAGAAGTGTTGGCTCGTCACCATATTGCATGCTCTTGCAGGAAGCATGAATCAAAGTACATGCGCACGGAAGTCCGAAAAGTGGCGATTGCAAACTTCACCAGCCCAGGAGAAATAAGCTGGCTGCCGCTTCCAAACCTGTACTCCAGCTTAAAATAAATAGAATTTGCACGTGGCGTGCTTACACTAAGATGAATTTGGGGCTTACCTTCCGCAGGTCGAGCAGAATACGCCAACGCTTTTTCGTTGTGGTGACCCGGCCAAAAACAATCGCCGCGAGAGGCGTCAATCGTCGGAAGCACGTCGTGAGCATTTAAAACGCTATATCCAACACAAAACTGTCGCAAAAGTAGGCCCACGCAGCATACATGTATATTTAGCCGGGATATGTTGCGTGTTCAGCGAATGGAACATATGTGATCGTACACGGTGGCCAAAGAGTTGCCAAGCCATCTGACCAATGGTCGCCCTACTTAGTTGCGCTAGCATGGTATCCAATCTATTTCCTATCAAGGAAGCAGGCTGCTAGCAAAGTGTGATGGCCGTCGAGAGGATTCGAAGACGTGTCCAACAATAAATCATCGCCCACTGCAGTGTCCCCTGCGCTTCCTGCGGCAAATGAATCAACGCTTGTTTACAAATCTTTCGCTGGTACCCCACTAAGGGATGAAATAACATGCACTTCTTTCCATCTGTTCTTCGGAAGCGTACTACTAGTCGCTTGAATCTTCTTGAGAACATGGAAGGCCCAGCATCAGGTTTGAAGTGCTCTTGTTTCAAAGATGTTCCGAGAGTCCTCAACAGTGTGAGACTTGTCCTGTAGCCAACGTTGACGAAATAGCCCGAGCAAAGAAAGTCGGTCTCGGAAAGTGTCCATGTCGACCGAGATAGCTGTGCCGCACGGACCCATGCCCTGTAGTTACTGGTGTCCTTTCCAAAGGCTAGTACACAGTTCGTCAGCGCCACACTCTAATGAACTATTACAACAACTTTTACCCGAGCAAATACCCGGCGTCCTGTTTCGCTGGTCACAAAAGTATACTACATACTACAGATTGCAATGCAGCAGATTGAATTCGCAAGCTATCATATAGTACACCAAGTGACTGTGCTATCCGTGCTTCCACTACTAGAAGGACGCATCGTAGTTGGCACCGGGCTAACCGCGTGCTGTGAAAAAGTGTGACGTCATGGCTGCCAAGAGACTGCTGTTTCAAGCCCCCCTAATGAACTTGCGCAGGTCACGACTGTATGCGAGCGCGGCGTTGGGTGACTGAAGGTGCTGGACGGGTTCTCCAAGTGCAGCTTCGGACAGCAGAGCTCACCGTCGCCGAGGACAGGCACACGGTGAGCAGCTCACTCATTTCAGCCCGCGCGAGGATACCGCAGCGTCAGCTGTACGGTCTAAGCACGAGCGCGGACAGTTGGGCGAGTAACAGCAGGACTGCGTAGAGTGAACTTTTAGTGCGGAAACTCATACGCTTGCCAGCACCGAACGTACGTTCGTTCTTGGACCGTTTCCTAGAAACAGCGACGCCAAGTTAAATCAAACTAAGCATAAAAACACATAGTGAGCTCAAATTTGGGCCGGGCCACCCCCGAAATTTAACCTTGGCTGATTTGCGCGAAAACTGATGTCCAACCATAATTGACCGGGCCAAACACAATGGCGACCTCCAAATTCGAATCGGGTCAGTTCCAAAATATGACCCCGGCCACCCCGAAATTTGACCTTAGCCTGTTTGGATCTAAGACAAGCAGGTATAGCCAAAAGCTGGAGATTTCGCACCAGTAGGTTTAACCAAGTTAAAACCCTGTCATTTTTTCTGGGATGCGTTTAGTATGCACTCCCTATACTGTCACAGTTGTGTTGTAACCATACGTTTTTGACCTTTAAGAAGGCAGCCATTTTCGGTGTATTAATGGACCAATCATGCTTGTCAGTGTGATTTTGCAATGGAATAAATAATTTTCACGGAACTACGATTACCAGGGGCAGAGAGACGACGAACAGAACTAGCGTTTTCTCTCAAGTGCTACCGTGTAGTATACAAGCGACGATGCTATCCACACTTGCATTACTGAAAAGACGCGCCGACGCAGCTCCAGTAGGCGCTCGCTGTAGCTCGCACCGGGCTAGTCACGTGCTGTGGAAAAGTGTGACGTCAGGGCTGCCAAGAGGCTGCTGTTTGAAGCCCTCGTAACGAATTTGCGGAGGGCACGACTGTACACGAGCGCGGCGTTGGATGCCTGGAGGGGCTAGACGTGTTCTCCACGTAGCTCCAAGTGCAGCTTCGGATGGCAACGCTCACCGAACACAGGCACACGGTGAGCAGCTCACTCTCTTCAGCCCGCGCGAGAACGCAGCAGCGTTTACTGAATGGTCTGTAGTCGAAGCACTAACTCTGACAGTGGGGCGAGTAGCGATAGGAGCGCGGAAAGCGCAGTTTTTTTATACGTCTATAGTATGTGCTCCTCATGCATACTGTCACAGCTGTGTTGCAGCCATGATATCTGTGAAGTATCACAAGAAAACCTGTTTTTTGGTATGATAAGAGAGCAATCATGCTTGATTATGGTTCTTGCAGTGAAGCGATAACTTTGACACAAAGGCCTGGAGCAGAGAGACGACAAACCGAACGAGCGCTTGCTTTCAACTCTTTTATTTTTTAGGCGGGAAAAGCTTTTGTAGGAATGTCGGAGGTTGGGCACACACAGCTATTGCTGTTGTGATATCGTATGGGCGTGTTCTTTCTTGGTGAGTTTGACGGATGCGCTGCTCACATATTCATCCGTCAGTGCATGTCAGTGGGACACGCACGAAGGTATACGTGGTCCAGACAGCTTACCCCACCCCCACCCCAAAGGCCATTCACAACCCACAGGCTCATCTCCAACCTCACGTACACCATATACCACTCACCAAGGAGTCCAACAATACATTCAGACAAAAGAATTCCACACCGAACGCACTTACGCAGGAACAAGCAGCATGTACATTAAAGGGGTGATGACATGATCTCCCAACAAATTGCGGTTTCTAGCAACGACCGTTGTTATGCATACTTAAAAAAGAAGCAGGAGTGTACGTGCGCCATTTTAGCTAAAAATTGCAATTTGAAGTTTACGGCTCTAAGCCGCTTCGCCGACAGCGCCGCCGTCTGCTGGAAAACCGCTGCAAATCAACCTTTACACATTACGGTGAAGCCGCCGAGATCGCCACTAGGCAGAAAAGGGAAGGACACGGACCTTTGTCGCCTTTGTTCTCCTGTCGTGACTTCAGCCCTCGGCACTCCTATCTCGAACAGTGAGCCACCCACTCCCCTACGCTCGTTACGAGGAGTGCGCAGTTCACTCGGTCAGTTGAGAGAGAGCACGTGAGCGTTGGTCTACGGCGTCATGAATCGCGAGCGCGTTAGTCTTACATGACTAACAAACCAATTAACCCTCGGCCCTCAGTCCCCAGTGGCTGCGGTCAGATCTGTGATGCAGCGGAGGGTGCTAAGAATCTCTGGCTCCGGACAGGCCGCCATTGGAAACTGAACCTGGCAACGTTTAACGCAAGAACCTTATCAAGTGAGGCTAGCTTAGCAGTGTTATTCGAGAAATTAGCCGGCATTAAATGGGATGTCATAGGGCTTAGTGAGGTTAGGAGGACAGATGACGCGTATACAGTACTAAAGGGCGGGCATGTACTGTGCTATCGTGGATTAGCAGATAGGCGAGAACTAGGTGTGTGATTCCTCATTAATCAGGATATAGCTGCCAACATCGAGGAGTTTTACAGTATTAACGAGAGAGTGGCAGCTATAGTAATTAGGCTTAATAAGAGGTACAAGCTGAAGGTGGTGCAGGCCTACGCGCCTACATCAAGCCATGATGACCAGATAGTTGAAAGCTTCTATGAGGATGTGGAATCGGCAATGACCAAAGTAAAATCACAGTACACTGTACTGATGGGCGACTTTAAGGCAAAGGTAGGTAAAAAGCAGGCTGGAGACAAGGCGGTAGGTGACTATGGCATAGGTTCTAGGAACAGTAGGGGAGAGTTATTAGTAGAGTTTGCAGATAGAAATAAATTACGGATTATGAATACCTTCTTCCGCAAACGAGCAAACAGGAAGTGGACGTGGAAGATCCCCAATGGTGAGACTAAAAATGAAATAGACTTCATACTGTGTGCACACCCTGGCATCGTAGAGGATGTGGAGGTCCTCGGTAAGGTCCGTTCCAGCGACCACAGAATGGTAAGGTCTCGTGTTAGCTTAGATTTGAAGAGGGAACGGAGGATATGGTGAAGCGAAAGGCTATTAACGAGTTAGCATTAAGAGGGAAGGTAGAGGAATTCAGAATGTCGCTGCAAAACAGATTTTCCGCTTTAACTGAAGAAGACGACCGTAGTGTTGAAACAATGAATGATAATCTTACAGCTATCGTTACAAAGTGCGCCGCAGAAGTAGGTGGCGGGATGGTTCGACAGGATACCAGCAAGCTATCTAAGGAGAAAAGATCTGATTATGAAACGCCAAAGCATGAGGACGTCTATCTCCACAGACAGGATAGAACTAGCAGAGCTATCGAAGTTAATAAATATGCGCAAGGTAGCCGACATAAGAAAGTTTACCGTGGAGAAAATCGAGCATGCTCTAAGGAATGGAGGTAGCCTCAAGTCAGTGAGGAGAAAACTGGGCATAGGTAAAAACCAGATGCATGAACTAAAAGACAAACAGGGCAATGTCATCAGCAATATGGATATGATAGCTGAATTAGCCGAAGAGTTCTACACAAATCTATACAGTAGGGAATGTAATCATCTAGTTTCTGAGGGAGGCAGTCGAGCACAGCAATGGGACATCCTGCCAGTAACGAAGGAGGAAGTAAAGAAAGCCTTAGGAGCAATGCAAAGAGGGAAAGCAGCTGGTGAGGATCAGGTAACAGCAGATTTGTTGAAGGACGGAGGAGAGATTGTGCTACAAAAACTAGCCACCCTGTATACGCAATGCCTTGTGACCTCGAGAGTACCAGAAGCTTGGAAAAACGATAACATTATCTTAATTCATAAGAAAGGAGACGTCAAGGACTTGAAGAATTACAGACAAATCAGCCTATTGTCCGTTGCCAACAAGGTATTTACTAAGGTAATCGCTAATAGAGTCAGGACAACCTTGGACTTTAGGCAACCAAATGATCAGGCAGGCTTTCGTAAAGGATACTCGACAATAGACCTCGTTCACACTATAAATCAGGTGTAAGAAAAATGCGAAGAATATAATCAACCCCTATATATAGCCTTCATTGATTACGAGAAAGCATTTGACTCAGTGGAAACCTCAGCTGTCATGCAGCCATTGCGGAATCAGGGTGTAGATGAGTGTTATGTGAAAATATTTGAAGATATTTATAACTTTTGCACAGCTACTATAGTTCTCCATAAAGTCAGCAATAAAATTCCAATACGGAAAGGTGTCAGGCAGGGAGACACGATCTCGCCAATGCTCTTCACTGCCTGCTTACAGGAGGTATTCCGGGGACTGGAATGGGAACAGTTGGGGATAAGAGTTAATGGAGAATACCTGAGTAATTTGCGATTCGCTGATGACGTTGCCTTGCTAAGCCACTCAGGACAAGAACTGCAAAGCATGATCAATCAGATCGACCGGCAGAGCAGAACGGTGGGGCTAAGAATTAACATGCAAAAAACCAAAGTAATGTTCAACAGCCTAGCAAGGGAACAGCAGTTCGCAATTGGTAGCGAGGTGCTGGAAGTAGTAAGAGAATATGTCTACTTAGGGCAGGTAGTGACCGCACATCCGGATCATGAGAGGGAAATAACTAGAAGAATAAGAATGGGGTGGCGCGCATATGGCAGGTTCTCTCAGATCATGAATGGTAGCTTACCAATATCCCTGAAGAGAAAAATATACAAAAGCTGTATCCTACCGGTACTCACCTATGTGGCAGAAAAGTGGAGGCTAACAAAGAGGGTTCAGCTTAAGAACAACGCAGCGAGCTATGGAAAGGAAAATGACCGGTGTAACGTTAAGAGATCGGAAGAGGGCGGAGTGGGTGAGGGAACAAGCGCGGGTTAATGACATCTTAGTTGAAATCAAGAGGAAGAAATGGGCTTGGGCAGGGCATGTAATGCGAAGGCAAGATAACCGCTGGTCTTTAAGGGTAACGGAGTGAATTCCAAGAGAAAGCAAACGTAGCAGGTGGCGGCAGAAAGTTAGGTGGGCGGATGAGATTAAGAAGTTTGCGGGGATACAGTGGCGGCAACTGACAAAGAATAGGGTTAATTGGAGAGACATGGGAGAGGCCTTTGCCCTGCAGTGGTTGTAGTCAGGCTGCTGATGATTATGATGACTTTTCCGACATGCGGCAGAATTTTATATGAAGTAAACAAGAGAACCGACCTGTTGCAATAATGTAATCATGAAGGTATAGCCGCAAACACTCCCTAATTAGAATTCCTTGGCGCTCGCGCCGAACGAGAGCAGAACTGGTAGAGACAGAGGGACCTCTAAATACTGCTTTCTCTGAAATTCGAACCGCCGGCAAGAGAGGGGAGAATGTTCTATTGTTTCAACTTCTCCACATGAGTCACAAAGGCGTGTCGCAGTGAGCCCCCATCTGCAGAAGTAGAAATTTAGGTGGACGATTCTGCATCGCCGAAGCGTCATTGACACCTCACACAGCCTTCACTTACACGACCGGACATTCCATGGGTAATTTAAGTGACTACCACACGGTACAGCAGAAGTTTCAAAAATTCCATTACAAATTACTCGCTGCACCAAATGAGCCCATATTTTGTCCTGTTGTTCCGAGATGCATAGCGAACGAAATGTAATGAACAACTTGAGTCTGAAAAATGGTGTCCTAACCCATTTAAAGGTTATTAAAGAACCCCGGGTGGTCAAAATATCCGGAGCCCTTCACCACGGCGTCACAGGCAGACTCACACATTTTACATCTCTGGGACGCCGCCAACGCCTCAACCGCAAACTTTGCCACCGAATCTCCGTCTACACACAGGTCGCGGAAACTTACGCAGCCACCCTCGCTTGAAACAGCTGGGATTCCTACTACAGTAGCCTCAAAACGCACCTGGACCACACTCTAAGCCCTCCTAGACCCCACCACCGCCAAACCCAAACTCACAACATCCAACGTTTTATCCACTTTGATCTACAAAAGACACAAAGTGAACAAGGAAGGGGAAAGCCTTAGGGTGCTCGACAACGCTTCGACAAAAGGACGTGTGTTCACCTAGGCCATACGAAGTCCTCTTGTCGAAACGCTGGCAAGCACCCTGAGGCTTTCCTCTTCCGTGTTCTCTTTGTGATTGCGAGAACCGTCTCTCTACCTTGATCTAGAAAAAGGGCACTGACATCAACCGAACACTACAAGACATATGCATTGCGAAAACAATTCTATCAGTTGGGACGGAACCACTTGCCCTGGGCGCCCTTCGCCTTACCCGAACCTCGACAAAGACACCACCCTTGATGAAGTCGAATGATCATTGATTACCATACCCCGCCCTACAGCCCCCGGACCAGACCACATGACATAGAGTCGTCCGCAACCTTGACGACACCTCACTTTAGGAATTGATGGACCCCTGCCCTCCACCTGGAAACATGCGCACACCACTTTTATTCCCAAACTCAGCAAGACAGTCATCCTCCGAATGCTTTGCCCTATATCCCTCATCAGTTGCGTGGGAAAAACTCTTTGAACATGTCGTCCTCAACAGACTGCAACCCTTTCCAGAAGCCTCACGATCCCTATCCGACAACCTATTTGGCTTTCATCCCACTCCCTTGGCTCAAGACATATCACTATCCCATAAGGAAACTATATTCCACCCTAAGAAGCACACAGCCAGCACACATGCTATTCTCGCCCTGGATATTTAAAAAGCGTTGGAGGCTTTTAGCCACGACCATATCCTTCGCACCATCGCCACCACTGGCTGTGAGTCGCGCTACATCCAAGCCGGCATTATACCATCACCTGTATCATCCCTCCCCATCTAGGTGAGGTATGTTGGTGAGTTGTTTGGCCAGGAAAGGGCTACGGCTATTTCCAGTAAGGTGAGAACTGCACCTTGTGGAGTGTTCTGGATGGGGAGGGTTAATAAAGGTGACACTCCGCAAGGTGCAGTTCTCTCCTCTCTGCTACTGAAAATAGCGTCAGCTCACTGGCCAAACAACTCACTAACATACTGGACTTCCACGCGGCACTATACACCGACGACAAAAGACTCCATCGGAGAGGCACAAGATACTTTACAATAGACAGTTGATATTATCACTTCGAAACTGACCAATATGGGCCTTAAGTGTTTTCCACTCAAATGATCAGAAAACTTCCTCGGGTCCCACGCATACACCTTCGAAAGTAAGACGACGAGACACCCCTGGCCTCTATATATTGTGGGGGTTCTTGCTCGGCCGTGAACACCGAGCTCCCGGTATCGCACACCACGCGCGACCGTTCTCACGGCGGCGCAGCGGAAATGCGAATGAAGACACAACACACAACAGGATGGTTTGCCCAGAGCCAAACGTTTATTGTGTTCTCCCTAATCGCTGGCTGATTGATCTTCGACCCTTGCCGTCTGGCTTGGCCGTGCGGCTGACGGGGCTTGATGACGACAACACAGAGGGAAAAATGCAAGGTATTCACCTGACGTCCCCTCGCTGTGTTCTCTCTCCGGCCGCAGCCGGTCCCCGCCGATCTCGGCGCACTTGTCCGTTGTCACTTTCGGCCAATCAGCGACCGCTTCGGCGGCGTGCCATTGCGACCAGTTTGGGGAAGAGCGGACCATCTGGTGACTCACCCGTGAGGAGGGGGGGGAAGCGTCCGCTTTCCCCCGTCTCCACGGCGCCTCGCCGGCCAGGGAAGGAAACGGCATTCCGAAATTCCCACAATATACAAGACACTTTGGGCGCCACCTTCATATAGAACTCCTAGACAAGAAAACCGAAATTAACGGCTGGCTTTATTCGCAGATTTGCTACATTCAATGACGGCCTTTTGAAGAGGGGAACCCCTAACATGACAGATGCCCTAATCACCAGCCGATTGAGTTATCACCTTTCCTACCACTTGCTCTTCAAAACACAACAAGAAAAAGGTGATGTTCTTGTCAGAAATGCGACCACCTGAGCACTCCGCCTGCAACTGTCAGTTTGGTGCATTGCTCATTACATTGTGGGTTCATCTTGTACGCTTGAGCATGTCTGCCATACCCTAAAGAATTAGATCGAGTACAAAACTCAGGCCTAGGGCTCTCATGTGGCGCATACAGGACACCTCCCATAGTCCATAGTCAACCTCTATGCGGAAACAAATGAACCCTCCGTTGATACAGAAGAACCACTTTAACCTGTGCATATGTCTTTAATGTAAGATCGCTACCAAAACGTATCTACTATCCAGTTGTAAGGAAATCTCGTTGTTGAGTATTATTCACCAACAAACCGCAAGCTACCGGGCCACTGGTATTGCAATTCGAATAGATATGCCAGAATCTCAATATACAGGACACATTACCTGACATTGCCCAAAGATGAGATGCACACCTCCCTGTTACAGCTTTCCTGCAATTTGCAGTTTCACTCTGTAAAAAAGAAACTCCGCAGCAACATACTATATAAGAATTCCATGCACTCCAAGAAAAAATACAGTAGCTTTTTATACTTATGGTTCATAAATGGGCGGTTAAATAGGAAGCGCAGTTGTACGAGGAAATTGGAAAGAAACCCTAAGACATCCTCAGTGCGTAACCATTTTTCACTGCCGGAAAAATAGTAAACGAGAATCTCACGAACAGTATTACTTACACAGGCTCCCGAAAGGTACTTACCTCTCCTCACTCGAGAAGTGCAATCACTCTGTTACTTGGTGACACACGATAGCCACAGCTCAAGGGCAAAACATAAAATTCTGCCGGGTACCGAGTTATACCAGAATGAAAGGCAACGACAGAGCAGATTTGTGCACTGCTGAAGCTCGTGGAAAAAAAAAACATTGTACACCATTTAAGGGTTGCATGAATTTAGTACAGTGTAAATTAAGAAAACAATGGCAGTCATTTTGGAACAACGAAGTAAATAACAAAGTACATTATGTGAGTGGAAGTCATGTGTGCACTAGGAATGTTGCAACTAAGTGGTGCTCTGTCATCTCCGAATAGGCCACACCCACTTTACGAACAACTTCCTGCTAACAAAACAAGACAAACCTGTTTGCGAAGAATTCTCACGGAATGCTTCGTTGGTTTTCTATTTGGTAAAACTCAGCCACTTGCTCATTGCTGAGAAGAAGGCTAAGGTCTTTATTTAATTCGTTGAGAGCTTCGAGAATCTTGCCCAGCCAAGGATAGCTGCTGATGTTACCAACCACCTTTAAAGCTTTTACTATCAGTCATTTCTAATAGTTCTTCCCTATGTGATCACTAGGTAGTACTAAAGATTTAGGCCCCCTACACCACCTCTGATTCTTCACATTTCTATAAAATTCTGCGGAAAAATTTTCGTAACACCTTGTGCTAGGTGCATGATCGCCTTAGTTGCCTATGTGCCATAAAACACAACACACACACACCAACCGCCCGATGCATTCTCGCATCAAGGTGCATGCTTACTAAGGAAGTAATCCTCACGAGCATGCCTCGATACCTGGCAAACAGCGCGCTCATGCGCTGTCCTGAGAACTGTTCTCCCGTGCTTGTGAAGATTGGACATCCAAATTTGCATAGGAAGCTATGTGGGCTCTACTCATATACCATCAAATCATTACTTATTAAAAAACACACGCTTCAGCCTCCCTCCACCTCAACGTACACTGGATTCAAAATGCAGCGAGGCCTGATGGCAACACCAGACAAACCGCTGCATCTCCCCCTCCGTCCTTGATAGAGCTCCTTCCCAAAGCGGAAGAAGCCCCTGCCGTGCGGTCATTACAAAAGTGCTGATTATCCGTGCGAAAAGCCCGAGGAGATTTTAACGCAAGACACGTAAGCTGGGGTGTCAAGCACAACTGCAGAAAGGAATCGCAACTCTGGACATTTATGCGAAAGGAGGGCCTAACCCATTAACGATAGGCAACAGCACACGCGCAGCTAAACACCAACCAAATCCCACAGTGTCGGTGAACCAACACGCAGATCTCCCTAGGCAGCGACCACTACATCATTCAAACAACCTTCGCACTGAAGTCAATCTCACCCTGTGTGAAAAGGCAACTGAAAAGCACAGAGTGGGATAAATTCTGTAATGTGCGGAAGAAATCCCTTACTGGGATAGTGAACCTTGCACACTGGGTGAATACACTCACGTAGGATGTCGGAAGTGCCACATCCCGAGTTCCGAGCAATCGGGAAACGGAAATCGTGGAGAGCAGAACTAGAACACACGCGTATATAACTGGCTTTCTGAATTACAGGACGGCGGACACATGGTTTGGGTCCACGGAATCCCCCTCGTTAGCCCTAGAAATCGGGGGCGCACCTCAAGGCTCAGTTTTATCCCCACTACTCTTCGGCATCGCCCTCATACCCATGGGGGGAAAATTAGAGCGGATCCCACTTCTACGCAGACGTCCGCGGCAAATGGATGAAACCCTCAAAGCAGCAGCGGAGTGTGCGGCCTGTATAGGCCTTGCATACTCGCTGACCGAATTCCGCTGCTCCACCAGACCGCGGACCGCCACAAAAATGGAAACCCCTTGAAAATGTTATACTCACTGCCTTATTTTTCAACTCACAAAGATAGAAGAGGAAAGAGCAAACGTGCTAATACGACAGGCCTAAAAATCGGCTCTAAATCTCCCTGAAGGGACCTCAACCAACAGACTCCTCCGCATGGGGATCCATAACACTCCACAAGAACTGACTGAAGCCCACCGCACAGCACAGTCGGACTGACTATCCGCCACAAACACGGGCAGACACATCCTAGCCGCATTAAAGATTCAACCAACGGCTCCCCCTCTGGACAACTCCCACAGCATTCCTAAGCAAATCGAAGAAAACCTAATCATCCACCCAACTCACAACCGGGAAGGATGCGCAGCACGCGCCAAAGTCCTGTATAAAGAACACACGGACAACGAAGACGCAGAATATACATGCAACCTATCCTACGCCCTAAGCGTGGTGTCATATGACCTAAAACACAAAGCCTCGGGCTCGATAAGGGCAACCACTTCCCTCGAAGACGAAGAGGCGGCCATAGCATCGGCTTCAAAACCACAATCAGCAGTTTCTCAAAGGCCCATATCCATTCCGCTTTTAATAAACCCGGGTCAATACAAACACGAATGCTCTCTTTGTGTGGCTCCTAGAGAAAACTTCGAACGCATACTCTATATATGCCGAGAACTCCAACCACCATCTCGCTGGAACCTCACAGACGTAGAAGGTTAGGAGATCGCGGTCTCACAGCAGAGGCTCGTAGAATGCGCGGAGAAGGTCGCCAGAACTCATGGACTGATGACCGCCTCCCGGGAATAAGTACCAAGGCAATGAAACCTCCCCTAACGCTTTCCCTCACTTGGTTCACCAGTAAAGTGTTTGCCCACCTACCTGGCCAGTGGAAGGAACTCTCCGTGAGGCCCAGAATCATAGTGTGTTCCACAAATAAGAGCCCATCCTTGAGGAGCATCGTTTGTTGTTTGCTTGAAAATAAAGTTGTTAGTAACGCTATGCTACAAATGCCTTTCCCGCCTGAAGAATAAAATAGCTGTAACTAAGTGCGCGTTGGTCAAAGTCGGTGTTTCGATTTCGAAAATGCTATAGCAACTAGCCCGAATAATCGGGTCAGTCTAAATGTCAGCTCCGAACTGAATTTTCGAAAAGTGCACAGCTGTGCTTTCGGTGAAGAGTGAATATTATGAAAAGTACAAGAGGGCTACCTTATATTTCGAGGGTTGCCTTGCCTGAGCAAGTCGTTGTCGAAGGCAGGATGAACTTTAGCGAAAAAAAAAGAAATGAGCGTGGTTTTTGCATTGACTGTGGCGGAGACACACAGACCGGTATAGGGCGGAAGGTACTGCGAAACTGTTAGGCCTAAATAGAACAATCTAGTACGAAATATGCTCTCTTTGAGGAATAACTGTAGCGCCTAGTATGCGAGATGTAAAGCCAGAGATTCGTAAGTCAGCTGCTTGTTTTATCATCTACAACTGAAGATGGTAGCTGGTGTTCGAGTGTGTCCTTTCGAGCGATTTGTTCATAGACATCGACGGGCCGTTGTGCACGTTCCTTCCAGCAATCTGGTTAATGATACATGCTCGGGTACTTACCACGGAGAAAGAATTATTTGCCGATAAAGAGCATTTACGAGGTGAAGGAAGGTGAAGTTTCAGTCATAGGCCCCAGGTAAATGATGCAAGTGCTCTCAACAGGTGTGTGGACGACTGTACGCAGAAAACGTTTTAGAAGGCTAGGCCATTAGTGTGGTGTGCGACTCTGGACTTGGAGGTGTCCTCGCCTGTATACAGGGCGTTTCACCGAAGACTGTACAGAATTTAAAAAAAATGAGATTATTGAGTTAGAAGAGCACTTTTTTCCGCTTAGAACTGACAGCTGAGGAGTACATCACAATGCAGCTAATACTGGCTGATTAACAAATATCCATTAGCTATCTTCTTAACCATTACAAGTGGGCTGGTTAATTAATGATACGCCCGTAGTCTATCGTAACTTCTATACCAGTTTCTATAATTTCGAAGATACGGTTACCCTCGACGCTGTGGGCCAACAAATTCTGGCTATTTCGAGCCAAAATGCATGCGCTTTCAGGAAGCTTTGGAGGCAAAGCAAACTTCCTAGTGCACGTAACTCGTCGAAACAGCCAACGTTAATTGTGCCACAGCGCTGAGGGAAGCCGTTGTTATTATAAAGACTTTAGATGCTACTGTGGACTGCAGGCTTCTCAATAATCAAGGCTTGCAAGAGCAATAGTTCAGAAGACAGCTATTGAATATTGGTTTACCGTCCTGCTATAGCACACCGCAGCTGTATTCTGTTCTACTAAACCGCCGACAGTGCTATACCGAAAAAAGCGCTCTTCGAAGACAGAAAGCCTATTCTATATAAAAAAACGTGTACAGTCTGAAGGTGAACACTCATTATATACAGCCCTCGCGGTCGGGTTTTGCTAGTTTTCCTCTAGGTGCGCACAGGTGCCTGCAGGTTTCTCTAGAGCGAAGTAATCGCTATGGAGATCAAAATATGCAGAAACTGCAAAATCGAAGCGGCGGAACGTCGGCGGGAGAAAAACGAGTTTCCACGGGACAAACCAAACGTACGGCGTATACGGACGACTGTGCTGCATGAGTAGTTTCAGCGGGGATCTACTAATTGCGACCGTAGGACGTTGATTGGCGCCACGGTGCTGTAGGTGCCGTGGAAGGCAGCTGCGAGCGTACATCGACCGAACATCCGGAAACGCGACGTACGCGTGTAATTTTTGTTCCTGGATAATTTTTTGGCATGCTCTTATATCCTGATGTCCAGTAAGGAAAAAAAAAAGGTCTATGTGTAGTGTATTTCGGATGTGTGGTCGCTGCGGTCTATTATGGTATTTTCAGCGGCATGCCTATAAGTATAACGATATAAGATCATCTTTACAAAAGGAAAATTGTTTACAGTGGCTGCGGTCCTCATGGTCTCTCTCTGCACTTTCCTTATGCTTGTGACATGCAATGTTGCTGTAGCACCGCGTAAACTGCACAATGTACAACTACGTAGCGCAATCAAGTCTGGGGCCAGTAATTAGAGAAGACTCGCTATGTGTTAACGGTTCCACCTACCGGATTGTCGCAGACCTTTGCGGCAAGTGATCAGCAATTCGGCAGTTGCAATGGACTGCGATAATTGGAAGGGGTGAGATAACCGCCTTCAACTTACGTTGCTCAGTTGTAGGAAGGCGATATGGACGTACTGGGAAAGCAATAACTAGAGCTAGTGAAGTGTATGTTGTGCAGTGTGCGCGGTAATACAGCAGCAACACAAGACACGAAGATGTAGACAGTACAGAGAAAGACAATGAGGAGCGCAGCCGCTGTATATTCCGTACTTTGATGAAGGTGCCAGATATTGTTATACGAAAGGGCACGGTGCTGCAGGTGCCGTAAAAGACAGCAGCAAGCACAGACATGCGAAAGACACTGCGTACGTCCCTTTTATCTCTTTTTTTTTTATGGAACCTCAGGATATGAGAGCGGTGTTGTGAAAAAAATTATAGGAACAAAAAAAAGCGCGTACGTTTCGTTTTTGGGATGCATTTCTGTATCAATCGGCAGGCTGCTGCAGGTACCGTAGAAGTCCGCAGCCGCAACCAAACACGACAAGCCATCCGAAAGGCACCACGTACGATTTTTTTTTTACTGGACGTTTTGGTTACCATGCACGTTGAGAAACGAAACGTCCAGTAAAAAAAAAAAGAACAGCGTGTGTACGTGGTGTCTTTCGGACGTCTCGTCGCTGTGTGGTTGCTGCGGACTTCTGCGGTGCCTGCAGCAGCGTGCGCACTCCTCCCGCGAATTCGGAACCATGAGAAACAAAAAGAAACTTCCTCCCCCGGGGACACCTCCGCTGAAGCAACGGGCATCCGCCCTCTGGATACCCGGGGGACAGCGAGAAGAAGAGCTGTGCGAAAAAGCACAGATCCTCTCCTTGTCCTCCACACACGGCGGCCGAGCTGTGACGCTGGTGGGATTACCAGGCACCGCTTTGTCTACAGCGATCCGCTGTGCCGGCGCTGGGAATCGAACCAACGTCGGTGGGGATATTCGCCCAAGCATTGCCAGCTGGCGCGCTAACCACTCGGCTACCGTGCGGCTCTGGTTTTCGGCGGCGTCCGCGAGTGCTGATAGAAGGGAAGCAAAGCAGACCGAAACTGAGCATGCGCGGGGGATGCGGTTATCTCGCCATGGGGCGTGGCAGCAGAAACGTGCTATGCGTCGACCGTGGAGCGTCCGGACTAGCGCGGAAGTGCGATAGCGTGTGGGGCAGCAGCCCCGATGGTATTTCGTCCGTCCAGATGAAAGAGAGTCCGAAATGCGAAAGCTGCAACTTGAAACTCGATCGGTGCGATGTACGGCGGTGAAAAAAAGTGTCCGCGCGGCGAGGCAAGATGGCCAAGAACCTTTTGAACAGGGACGGCTTTATTGTTGTAGGTGTAGAAGCGCAAGCCAAAAATTTGTGGGATGCTTTAGCGCACGTATACAGTAGCACGCAACAGCGTTGGGATTCCCGGCGCCCCGTATCGCAGAGATTGACAAAGTCGGGAAGGGACCTTTCGATAATGGCGGCCGCAAAAGCGTGTTCTTTCTGTGTGCGAAACGTATGTAACCTCCTGATGCGTGCACGGCAGACATTTTCTGGCATGTGCATGGCCTAACGCATAGAGATGATGCCATACTAATAATGACAGTGTCACGCGCATTAAATGAGGTATGCGTCATCGGAGTTGTAACGACCATATGTAATCTGTACCCTCGCAGGCCGTGGCACGGATGGGAGGAGCGGAGAATGCAGTCTCAGGCCGAGGACAAGGAGGTGCGTGGACTCCTACTCAGCCTGCAGTGCTTTTCCACACCTGCATGAAGGGAGAGCAGGATATAAGGGACTTCTACGAACACAAGGCTGCAACGGCAGTGCCATCGCGCGAGACCACTTCAAATTTGCAGGAGTGCGTAGTATTGCACGAGCTAGACGGAGTGTGAAGGGTTTCATTTACTCATTATACACTGTGCACTTTCCATTTCAGACACTAGACAGTGTAATGGGTTTCATGTATTCAGTGTAACTGGTCTCTTTCGATACACTGTTCACTTTCCATTGCAGGAACGATAGAATGTAGGGGATTTCTTGTATTTAGTATACACTCTTCATTTTCCATTTGAGACACTAAACAGCTGCAGTGGGTTTCTTGCATTCAGTATAACTGGTCTCTTTCGATGCACTGTTCACTTTCCATTGCAGACACTAAACAGCGGCAGTGGGTTTCTTGTATTCCGTATAACTGGTCTCTTTCGATGCACTGTTCACTTTCCATTGCAGACACTAAACAGCGGCAGTGGGTTTCTTGTATTCCGTATAACTGGTCTCTTTCGATGCACTGTTCACTTTCCATTGCAGACACTAAACAGCGGCAGTGGGTTTCTTGTATTCCGTATAACTGGTCTCTTTCGATGCACTGTTCACTTTCCATTGCAGACACTAAACAGCGGCAGTGGGTTTCTTGTATTCCGTATATCTGGTCTCTTTCGATGCACTGTTCACTTTCCATTGCAGACACTAAACAGCGGCAGTGGGTTTCTTGTATTCCGTATAACTGGTCTCTTTCGATGCACTGTTCACTTTCCATTGTAGACACTAAACAGCGGCAGTGGGTTTCTTGTATTCCGTATAACTGGTCTCTTTCGATGCACTGTTCACTTTCCATTGTAGACACTAAACAGCGGCAGTGGGTTTCTTGTATTCCGTATAACTGGTCTCTTTCGATGCACTGTTCACTTTCCATTGTAGACACTAAACAGCGGCAGTGGGTTTCTTGTATTCCGTATAACTGGTCTCTTTCGATGCACTGTTCACTTTCCATTGTAGACACTAAACAGCGGCAGTGGGTTTCTTGTATTCCGTATAACTGGTCTCTTTCGATGCACTGTTCACTTTCCATTGTAGACACTAAACAGCGGCAGTGGGTTTCTTGTATTCCGTATAACTGGTCTCTTTCGATACACTGTTCACTTTCCATTGCAGACACTAAACAGGTGCAGTGGGTTTCTTGCATTTAGTTTACACTCTTCATTTTCCATTTGAGACACTAAACAGCTGCAGTGGGTTTCTTGTATTTAGTATACACTCTTCATTTTCCATTTGAGACACTAAACAGCTGCAGTGGGTTTCTTGCATTTAGTATACACTCTTCATTTTCCATTTGAGACACTAAACAGCTGCAGTCGGTTTCTTGCATTCAGTATAACTGGTCTCTTTCGATACACTGTTCACGTTCCATTGCAGACACTAAACAGCTGCAGTGGGTTTCTTGTATTTAGTATACACTCTTCATTTTCCATTTGAGACACTAAACAGCTGCAGTGGGTTTCTTGTATTCAGTATGACTAGTCTCTTTCGATACAATGTAGTGGGTTTCTTGCATTCAGTGTAACTAGTCTCTTTTTCGATACACTGTTCACTTTCCATCGCAGACACTAAACAGCTGCAGTGGGTTTATTGCATTTAGTATACATTCTTCATTTTCCATTTGAGACACTAAACAGCTGCAGTGGGTTTCTTGTATTTAGTATACACTCTTCATTTTCCATTTGAGACACTAAACAGCTGCAGTGGGTTTCTTGTATTCAGTATAACTAGTCTCTTTCGATACACTGTTCATTTTCCATTGCAGACACTAAACAGCAGCAGTGGGTTTCTTGTATTCGGTATAACCGGTCTATTTCGATACACTGTTCATTTTCCATTGCAGACACTAAACAGCTGCAGTGGGGTTCTTGTATTCAGTATAACCGGTGTCTTTCGATACACTGTTCACTTTCCAATGCAGACACTAAGCAGCTGCAGTGGGATTCTTGTATTCAGTATAACTGGTCTCTTTCGATACACTCTTCATTTTTCATTTGAGACACTAAACAGCTGCAGTGGGTTTCTTGTATTCAGTATAACTGGTCTCTTTCGATACACTCTTCATTTTTCATTTGAGACACTAAACAGCTGCAGTGGGTTTCTTGTATTCAGTATAACTGGTCTCTTTCGATACACTCTTCATTTTTCATTTGAGACACTAAACAGCTGCAGTGGGTTTCTTGTATTCAGTATAACTGGTCTCTTTCGATACACTCTTCATTTTCCATTTGAGACACTAAACAGCTGCAGTGGGTTTCTTGTATTTAGTATACACTGTTCACTTTCTATTGCAGACACTAAACAGCTGCAGCGAGATTCTTGTATTCAGTATAGGTGGTCTCTTTCGATACACTGTTCACTTTCTATTCCAGACACTAAACAGCTGCAGTGGGTTTCTTGCATTTAGTATACACTCGTCATTTTCCATTTGAGACACTAAACAGCTGCAGTGGGTTTCTTGTATTCAGTATAACCGGTCTCTTTCGATACACTCTTCATTTTCCATTTGAGACACTACACAGCTGCAGTGGGTTTCTTGTATTTAGTATACACTCTTCATTGTCCATTTGAGACAATAAACAGCTGCAGTGGGTTTCTTGTATTCCGTATAACTGGTCTCTTTCGATGCACTGTTCACTTTCCATTGCAGACACTAAACAGCGGCAGTGGGTTTCTTGTGTTTAGTATACACTCTTCATTTTCCATTTGAGACACTAAACAGCTGCAGTGGGTTTCTTGCATTTAGTATACACTCGTCATTTTCCATTGCAGACCCTAAACAGCTGCAGTGGGTTTCTTTTATTCAGTATAACCGGTCTCTTTCGATACCCTGTTCACTTTCCATTGCAGACACTAAACAGCTGCAGTGGGTTTCTTGTATTCAGTATAACCGGTCTCTTTCGATACACTGTTCACTTTCCATTTCAGGAATGATACAATGTAGTGGGTTTCATGTATTCAGTGTAACTGGTCTCTTTCGATACACTGTTCACTTTCCATTGCAGGAACGATACAATGTAGTGGGTTTCTTGTATTCTGTATACGCTGTTAACTTTCCATTTCAGACACTAGACAGTGTAATGGGTTTCATGTATTCAGTGTAACTGGTTTCTTTCGATACACTGTTCACTTTCCATTGCAGGAACGATACAATGTAGTGGGTTTCTTGTATTTAGTATACACTCTTCATTTTCCATTTCAGACACTAGATAGTATAACTGATCTTTTTCGATCAGTATACACTGCTCACTTTCCATTTCAGACACTAGACAGCGTAACTGGTCTCTCTCGACCAATTTGCCCATTTCCTGTTTCGTTGTCTCTTTGGATTAGTGCAACACGATTCCGCCTGAGCGTTCATTTCTCGCGCTATTTTTGCCCCTTCGGTCCGGCTTCAAGGGCCAGAAACCTGTATTATATTTAATAAACAGTGCACAAATACGTACACAGTGCTTCAATGCTTTGGGGGAATGTGTACAGCGATATACTCTGTGCCATGTTGGTGCCATCAGCGCTTACATGGCACCGATCGAGTTTCAAGTTGCGGCTTTCGCATTCCCAACTCTTTCATCTGCACGGACGAAATATCATGACGGGGCTGGTGCCCCACGCGCTATCGCACTTCCGCGCTAGTGCGGCTGCTGCCACGCCCGATCGCGAGATAACCGCGTCCCCCGCGCACGCTCAGTTTCGGTCTGCTTTGCTTCCCTTCTATCAGCACTCGCGGACGCCGTCAAAAACCAGAGCCGCACGGTAGCCGAGTGGTTAGCGCGCCAGTTGGCAATGCTTGGGCGAATATCCCCGCCGACGTTGGTTCGATTCCCAGCGCTGGCACAGCGGATGGCTGTAGAAAAAAACGGTGCCTGGTGATCCCACCAGCGTCACAGCTCGGCCGCCGTGTGTGGAGGACAAGGCGAGGATCTGTGCTTTTAAGCACAGCTCTTCTTCTCGCTGTCCCCCGGGTATCCAGAGGGCGGATGCCCGTTGCTCCTGCGGAGGGGTCCCCGGGGCAGGAAGTTTCTTTTTTTCTTTCTCATCGTTCCGAATTCTCGGGACGAGTGCGCACACTGCTGCAGGCACCGCAGAAGTCCGCAGCAACCACACACCGGCGAGACGTCCGAAAGACACCACGTACACGCGCTCTTTTTTTTTTACTGGACGTTTCGTTCCATGAACGTTCATGAAGAACAAAACGTCCAGTAGAAAAAAAAAAGGTGTTCGTGATGCCTTTCGGATTTCTTGTCAGTGTTTGGTTGTTATTGCGGACTTCTACGGTACCTGCAGCAGCATGCCGGTTGATACTGCAAGATAAAAGCCGCTATGCCGAATAAAAAATTGCAGAGGACACTTGAGCTCCACCTTGAAGGTGGCGCGATAGCATATAGTTGGTTAGGCTTTCCATTCTGGACAGTTTGGCGCCTTTGAACACATTTTGAATTTTTTTAAATTGTTTCAACTACTTAATCGATCAATACTAACAGTAATAATAGTGAATTTATGCTGCACGAAACTCTGAATCGTATGACACCGTCCGGAACATTCCGCGGCAAACGTCTGGCATGACAAGATTTTTTTTTTTACGCAACCCCCGATTATTACCGACACGAGGTGTTTTCGGGTATAAGCCCTCCTCTAGCTTAACAAGCATATTCTTAAAAGCTGTGTAGAGTCTTAGGTGAAATACCCTTATTCACAATCTGCAGGAATGGCGGCCACACCTCCGAAGACGAGAATGAGCGATGATGATGATGAGAGGGAAACGTACCAAACAGTTTGCGGTTGCAACTAACCGCGGCGATGACCACTCTTAATCCCGACGAGAAGCCTGTGTAGAGAGGTATTCTATGCGACCTTTCAGTATGCATTGCAGACCTACTTATACGACACAGTCAGCGAAAAACTATCGAATTGGAGCATACCCGTCGCTAACCGGATCTCACGACGAGAGAAATAATTAAGCAAAAGAAATTCGAAGAACGAAAGTACTTAGGAAACCCAGGCAGGCTGGTGTCACAACAGTGCCCGTTCCCTGCCTCCTACTAGAAACACGTCAGTCCTGAGAAGAACTGCACGACTATTACTAGCCAGTCTTCCATTAGATCTGATAACGTGGTGAACGTATCCAGTCTGCCACTCAAATATTCGGAATGAGAGTTACTCTCTACAGGTCTAACCTTCAACCACATGACGGGAGAAATTCAGTCAGTTTCATTTATACCAAGAACCAGATAGGTTCGCATGGAACTTACGCCTGCGTGAGTGTTTCCAAAACCGCGAAACAGACCGTGAAATGAACGCACCAGGGACACCCGGCAAATCATGGATTCCAAACAAACACAGAGGTAAACATTTACTTATGTACATCACTGGCATTCAACAGCATATCCTATCATCATATTCAAAATCAAAACCAAAAGCAGTCCACAACAACCTCTTATCCAACAAACGCCAAACCCTTAACTCTTAAAGCCTGTGGACAAAGGCGACTCTATCGTTGTTAAGGACAAGACCGAATACTTAAAGGAAAGTTTCTGACAATTCCAAAATAAACATTTTTACACTGAACTCACTAGCGGCCCCATAGGAGACTTCGAAATCGACGTCAGCAATCAGATAAGATCTCTCCTTCAAAAACAAAAGATGCCCCAGGATCCCAGGATATGTTTAAAGTAACGAAACTGGCCAGACCAGACCCCGGGCGGTTCTACCTCCTCTCGAAAATTCACAAACCAAACCGTCCCATTGCCTCAAGTAACAGCGAAAGAAGCTCCGAGGAATATGCACCCGTCCCACCATGAGCAGCGCCGCAGAGCCCGTGCGATGGCACTCCATCGAGCGTACGGCTCCGAGCCGGACGCCGTATGGGTGGACGCTGCCTGCACGGGTGATAAAGCGACAGCAGCTGCGACGGACTCCTCTTTATCCACCCTCCAGACACCTCCCCAGAGGCTGCAGAGGAAGCCGCCATTTAACTTGCTATCACTCGCATGGAAGCCCGGTATAAATTAAGTGACTAAAACTGGGATACAAAATTTTTCTCGAGGCCGTGTTCATGTCCCTGCTTTTGACATACTGGACACGCCCGATGCACCCCCACCCCGCCAAGTGGAGCTGATATGGGTGCCTGCGCACTCCGGGAATCCCGGAAACGAGGCCGCCAACCATTTAGCCCAGGCTCAGGTGGCCTCGGATCGGGGATTCACGAAGGAGCGCATGCACTCGTTCAACGAGCTGAAGCAGGCCTACAGGGCCTCACGCCAGCTCTGCCCCCTCCCTAGATAACAAACAAGCAACATTCTGGTACAGACTCACTCCTTCCCTCTGCCAGGCGGACCCTCTCCCGCGGGACCTAGACAACCTCAAGACATGGGAGGACTGAGAGACCCTGCTCCGCTCGGAGGACCCGGCCGGGCTGCCAATGTTGTGGACCTTAGGATCATAACACTTGAGTGCAGTGGGGTCGTGCGGGGACCCTGAGGCGTGCCACGAATTTCTCGTACAATAAAGTTTTTTTTTTCTGTTCTCATTTATCTCCCCCCTTTGTCCGTGTTCGTGCTTCGTTCGTCCTGTCCACCCTTGCGCCTTGTACCAATTCGGATATTCATAAACTACCATTCATGGTCTGAGAAAACCTGCCATAAGCGCTCCACCCCATTCTTATTCTTCTAGTTATTACCCACTCATGACCCGTTCTATACTGCCTGTCTAACTCATTGATCATGTTTTCCACTTCATCTCCTGGGTGACTTAGCAAGGCAGTGACATCTGGGGATCGCAGACTACTTACGTCTGCTACATTCACTCTCATCCCCAACTGTTCCTAATCCAGGTTTGGTAATGCCTCCTGTAAACAGGCCCTGAATAGCATTGGCGAAACCATGTCTCCCTGCCTGACGCCCTTCCTTATTAGAATTTTATTTCTGACTTTGTGGAGGACTATGGTAGCTGTGCAGCTGCTATAGACGTATTCCAGTCTGACTACGCCCCCTGCAGGGCAAAGGCATTTCCCACGTCTCTCCAATTAACCCTGTCCTTTGCCAGTTGCGGTCATCACATACGCCCCCTGCTACGTTTGCCTCCTCTTGAAATCTATTCCATTACCCTTAAGCACCAGCGGTTATCCTTCGGATTACATGTTCTGCTCAAGCCCATTTCTTCCTTGTGATTCCGACTAGGATGTCATTAACCCGCGTTTGTTCCCTCACCCAATCTTCCTGCTTCAGGAGTCTTAACGTTACACCTGTCATTTTTCTTTCCATAGCTCGTCGCCTTTTAATTAACTTAAGCTGAACGCTTTTCTGGTGCGGTATCAAATGTTAAATTGCAGTTGATGATATCAGAGGACCTGCTATATGCGCTCCACCCCATTCTTATTCTTCTAGTTATTTACCTTTCCCTTTCGTGAGCAGCTACTACCTGCCCTAAGTACACGTATTACATCACCACTTACCGAACCCTGCTACAAATTGTGAACTGCTGTTCGCTTGCTAGACTTGAACATTCCTTAGGTTTTGCGCAGACGATACGGTTACCGCTTCTCAGACGCAAACTCCCAAATGCAAAATGCAATTAGTGTAAACGTCTCTAACACAGTTTATCTGTTTCCACAATCATTTGAAGAAAGTATAACTGTTGCACTACGCCAGCCTATACGCTTCGGCAGGTTGCAAAGAGAAAGCACCAGCGAGCTACGGAGACAGACGAAGAACGGCAGCAGAACCACGTATTGCTTCGCAATTACCAGGCTTAACCAAGCTAAGCCACAGCCAATTTTTTGTTACACTTTCGTCCTACACGTATTCCGGCCCCGAGCAGGCACAATAAATTATACATATATTTGGCCCATATGCAGGGTCTCTCACCTAAGTTAATACACATTTTTTAAAGGCTTTCTGAGTTAGAAGAGCACTTTTTTCGGCATGGTATTATCAGCGGTGTAGTAGATCGGAGTATAGCAATGAAGTGCTAACTAGCAGGGGGGTTAACTAATACTGAATAGTTTACTTTTTAACTATTACTCTATTACTGTTATGCTTCTTAATTATTGAGAGGAGTGTAGCACCTAGTAAATAATATCCATATCAGTTTTTTTGAATTTCTAATTGAATTGAATATGAAATTCTCACCAAAATACTTCCGCTTTCGAGAAGCCTGCAGGCAAAGAAATGTCTCCAGCGCACGCAGCTCGTCAAAACAGCGAAATTTGTTGGGCCACAATGCCAGGGGTAACTACGTTTTCAAAATTCTTAAAATTGATGTCGCTGTATGTTACAGCAGGCTACAGGCCTCTCAATAATTGAGGACCGGAACAAAAATTGTTGAAAATGTATGTTATCGATATTTGTTAACCATCCTGCAATCAGTAATCCTTAGTTACATTCTGATGTACAGCAAATCCTTCCGTCGTAGTATTTACATTATAATTTTGTATTATTTCCAACATACTACACATGGATACCTCGGGAGATGCAAAGAGCGTCCTGTTAAAACACTTTTCGTCTAAGATGACCATATCCATATAAGATATGCGACTTCATATCATCCGCTAGCTAATTAGCACAGTGCCATGTGTTGCTGAGCGCCTGGTAAAAATGGGTTAGACACAAATTCAAAGCTCCGAGAGGAACACCTGTAGGGTCAGAGGCGAGACTAGTGTAGGTGTCATTTGTGCACAGACTGCCCAATATGTGTTCAGAAGGTTACACGCAAATGTGACCATAGTTCCGTTTTCTGGGCGCAGCTGCAGTTGTCAAGGCTACACTACGTGGTGAACGGCGCAAAGAACAAATGAAGGCTTCGAAAAACAACAGGTCGCAGGTTTTTCTAGTACAAAAACGCGGTCGTTTATTGATGTGAGCCGTTTCCTTTTAAAATAAAAGCGTTAGTTCCACATGTCGAAAAAAAAATCTTTCCGGCGCCGGCGTTGGCGCCGTTCATTACATTATTTCGCCCTTTTCTCTTTCAAATGAGAAGCTCACATAGCCGCAACCTTAAGGGCTACGGCTGACGTCTTTTAGTAATAGAATGAACTGAAGAAGTGGCCGCTCAGCAGCGCCATTTTCACATATCGGGCCGG
This sequence comes from Amblyomma mixtum, assembly GCF_055824585.1. Classification (NCBI taxonomy): domain Eukaryota; kingdom Metazoa; phylum Arthropoda; class Arachnida; order Ixodida; family Ixodidae; genus Amblyomma; species Amblyomma mixtum. Next base: position 57,490,415 of record NC_143012.1, read on the forward strand.
CACGCAGAAGAAGGACATAATTATAAGGTTAATCATAGCGAGTACCGTCTCCACCCTTGGCGACTTGTGCCAACTTAAGGGGACATAAAGAGTTTTATGCTATCTTATTTAGAGGACAAAAAATAGATGCTTGCCCTCAAACTACTCAACGCGCTGATCGAGACGGGCTTTTGAAGTTTCTTCGCTCCACTTACAGAAATGAGAACCGTCTAAGCACCACATGTTCGAGTACATGTTTTTGTGCTAGCGTTATCATTGTTTGAAGATCCAAACTGAACCGTTTCCATTATTTGCACTCTTTCCATGATAGGCTGATGGCGCAATTGCTTTCTTGGACTGCTGGCAGCCTCAGGAAACATGACATGCGAACACCTTCAGTGGTGGATCGAAAAGATGGTTTTGTCTCGGCAATAGTTTCCTAAGCGAAGCCGCTATTGACAACTCCGCGCTTAGGGGACCTGAAAACAGCCTCCCTGTGACGAAAGCATACAGAAAGCGATCGACGGTCCGTTAAACGCGATAAGACACAATGCGAGGGCATTGTTGTCATCCATGAGACTCGTTCTTGTTCACACGCCACAGACCCTCCTCTGCGGCATGCATCTTTTCATGAGGTAGTCGTCAGTACCTATCTGCCTTTCCTGGTAGGCTTTCCTGTCTCCTGTTGCTCTGTCCCTTGTCCCATTTTCCGCTACCTCACATAACATGGATCCTGTTAGGCTGTTTTAGTTTTCTAGCAGTGCTTTATGATCCGGTTTTTGAAGCAAGTTTATGGTAGGAATCGCTTTTATCTTTTGCTTCTGGATACGATCGACATTTTTAGTCCCTCTGGGCACGTCGTGAGCCACAACCGCACGAATGGGGTCCGTATTGCACGCGTATGGGAAAGGTTGTCTTTTTCCTCTGCCTTTCGGCGGCTGTGATAAAGTCAGAGATTGGTCCATTAATGCTGGACGTTATGAAGACTATGAGCTCGCCATCATACCGTGTGGCTTTACTGTGTGGTCGCGATGATACTCAGCGCATCGGCAAGCTTATTTCAGCCAACCCCGTACCTGTCACACTGTCATACGTAACTCAGCCCGTCCAGTTTCCGAGACCAGGCTTAGTTTTCATACCTTGGAACAGGGCACTCCCGACTCGTATATATCACGAGATTGCGCGATTGAAAAAATACCACTCGAATGTTCACTGGGTCTTTTCAGGTGAGAACCACAAGGACGTGCTACAGAAAGTTCCTGGTCATTCGTGCCAGGTAATAGAGGGTTTACAAAAGTAGGTCTGGCAACAGTGACAGGCACGCTGACCTCGCCTGACCCCGCGGTGGCGGCCATCTTTGGATCGCTTCGACCGTCCGCTCCGTGTCCGTCCGTCAGTGCCCGCCGTTGTATCCGTGCTTGTAACGTTGTCGCCAAGAGTACTGTGCGTGGAACGGATTTTCAATGTCAAGCGAGGTCCTTTCCTGGTCTAGGGCCCTCTCTTTTGTCCCTGACGGTTTCTGCCAGCGACGGCTAGAGGCATATTTTGAGAGCCAAAGCGTGGTGTGATGCGTTATAGTGAAGTCTTTCCCGGCATCTCTGCGTATTGCAATAATCCACTTCTTTCTCAAAGCCAGGTTGCTTGGGAAATCATGGAAGGTGACCTACACAAATAATAAACAGGTTTTGTCAACAAGCACCACATTATAGCTGTGGATGCTATACTTTATAGCAATACTGGAAAATCTGATCACACGAACTCTTGCGCGAAGGAGGCATGGCGCGGTGATAGCTGATTTTTAAAATTCCTTATCATTTCAGCACAGTTCCCTTTTCCCGAGGCCGCCCATTTCAGCTCTTGCATATGAGGTTAAAGCTTGAAATGTCTACTAAAAGAGGAAATAAACAAGAAATCGTCATCTTTACAAAACCAACTGATTCTTCCGGTGGCTGTCAACTAAGAAACCGTCATGGGATTCGAGAAAACCCACTAGAGTGAAACGCAAGCTTTGTTATTTTGTAGATCGCCCTGGCAAGTATTCATAGGCACAGACTACAAACCTGAGCTGCGCGCTCTGGACGCGTACCGGACTTCGACGCGTCATCAGGCGATAACATCTTTTGAAACGGGCTGGATGTGAGCATGACGCTACACGTGTGATGCCTCATCTTTTCCTGCTTTACAGGACGCCGCGGCTTTGGCAGGCGCTTTTGTAGCGTGAAACAGGCAGCTTGGGCGCCCTAGGCAACCATTTTGCCATCTGCACAATGCACGGCCATTTCACACAATGGTTTGAGAACTAGCTTCGGTAATCATGCCCTTGTAATAAGTCAAATAGAGAATGGCGAATGCAATCCACGTACAAAAGGCTCCAACGGATCTATTCGAGCTTTAGCGTTCGTTACACATGTATTGCTCCTTCTCCAGTGTCATTTTCCATCTCTGCACAAGCTTTCGTGAAGTTCACAAGGCTCCATTGCACGCAAAACAACCTCGCTGTTTCAGGTGATCGCGATCGCGTTCTATGAGCTATCTCCCAGTCAGAGGTACATGCCGTAATGCCTGACATGCTGCAAGTGACACTTGTAAAGCCGATCAAGAATGCAAACGAACGGTCGTATACACACCTTGTTTCCGTGCGCGTCTACGACGCTGCGTTGGCTGCATAAAGGCACGCAGCAACATGCTGGCATTCCGAATGGAGCTTGGTGCTAGCACCGACTGTTGTGATGCCAACAAATGACGCAATCACTTGCGGGAATTCCAATGAAGCTCGCTGTGCGTGCACGAGTTCCACGAGGGCTCACGTTGGCGCGTACTCTCCGGGTACAGTGAACTGTCCTCCGAGTACTCCGGGCGGCGCGGACGGACTGAACCAAACATGGCCGCCGTGCGCTGTTCATGTTTTTCTCACTAGATGGCGCTAACTTTTGTAAAGGGTCTATTACGGTCACCGAAGGAGAGATCAACGCGCCATCCGAAGGGCACAAGACATGCGAAATGCGGAAAGTATTTTTGAGTCCGAAAGCAGCCTTTTCCAGATCGTTAATGCCGGCTGGCATATATCCCAAGCGCAGAAAATTTGAGTACACAGTGTTTGACAAGTTTGTCGTCTCATGTATAAAATTTCAGGACCAAAAGGTTTTATCTGCTAAAGAGGCCTACGAAACTTTAAACAACACACTGGTTGAGCGATGCAAGAATAAATCGGACAGTAATTCTCTGCTTGTGGACAGGCGTGTCGATTTTGTGCTTCTCGGACGGGGTCCCTGTTGTCCATCTCACTGTTTTCAGTACGCCTACGCTACATACCCACCAGTCTCGCTCTGTATGATGGTGAGCCGTACGCCCTTCGTTTGTGCGCAATTGGCGCTCATTTTTCCAGCTCTCCGCCTTGCTGGCCCCGTGTGCTGTTCTTTATTTATTTATTTATTTGGAATACTGCGAACCCCAGAGCGGTTATTACAGGAGTGGGGTGAAAAAGAGAAAAAAATAGAATACAAATATACATGATGAAACAGGGTCAACAATGCGTATAACAAAAAAGAACTGCCTTTTCAGCGAGGGCAATAAACTTTCGAATGTTGGCTGTGCGGTAATACATGGTTGCAAAGCGTTCCATTCGCGTACGGACATCGGAAAATAAGAATACCAGAACGAGTTGTTATTGCAAGAAAATTCCTGTATCCTATTTGAGTGTATGTTTCTGGTTTGGCGCGTATGTCTTAGATCTAGAAAGTCTGAAAAATTTAGTTCGAATGAGTTGGGAAGAAGAAGATTGAGTAATTTCAAACGCTGCCGTTTTGCTCTACTTGTCAGAGTATGAAGACCAGCGCGCTGCAAAGCTCTGTGGCTGAATGGAAACGGCCGTAGCGGTTAAATAAAAAACGTGCAGCTTTTCTTTGGACCATTTCCAGTGAGTAGATATTGGCTTTTGTGTGTGGGAACCATATAATATTTGCATATTCTAAGGTAGGTCTGATAAGTGTGACGTAAGCAAGGCGTTTGGTTTCAGTAGTCGCTTGTCACCGTACTCTCTCGATAAAGAACAATTTCTGCATCACCGTGTTAGTTACCTTTCGCACATGCGCTGTCCAGGTAAGGTCAGAGGAGATTAGAACACCAAGATATTGATGTAAAGTGACACGGGATAGTGTGGTCCTGTTTAGGGAGTATGGAAAATCTAGTTTCTTTTTTTCTTTGTAACACACATTGACACTGTTTTATCTGCATTAATACACATATTCCATGTGTCGCACCATTGTACAACTTTCTTCAGAGTACTATTAAGCTTAATTTGGTCGTTATTATCTTTGAATTCTTGGTAGAGCACGCAGTCGTCTGCAAATAGTTCAGCCTATTAATGTGTCTCCAAAAGCGGTTTCATCCGAACGAGCCTTCAGATCTATCCGCTGCCGTTATTTTATTTCCGAGCTCACACCTCGTTCGCAGCACTCCCTCGTGCCACAATTCGCGTAGTACATCCATGAGAGTCTTGATGATTGTGTGGATGATCGGTGTTTTTTTTTTTTTTAATTTCACCCAAACTGTGATCACTGCTTCGCGAAGTATTCCAGAGTACTCGGCCAAGGTTAGAAACATGAACGAGCTCGCAGCGTTGCTCGATCGAAAGAAGGTAAGGCCTTCCCTCAACACGTTCATTGCGAATCACATTCAGAAAGCGCCCTGGAATGTGACCTATTAAGAAGCGCTTCGCAGATCCCTAAACCGCTGTGGCCGAAATTGCGCCAGTGACGATGTGTGGCATAAGTGTGTTCCGAGAATTCAGTCAGTAACGCATGCGGGTGTCATCTTGTGCAACAAGCATCTGAGAGCCCTCGCAATAAGGAGGCGATTTGTGTTGGGGGAAGAGACATTCTTTCCCGGTGTACCCTGGTCAGCAGCGCATGGCCAGCTTCTCACGAGGTAAGAATACGTTCCACAATATGGTCTTGACGTTAGGTTGAAATGGTAATCGAAACAACAGTTTATCAAATGATACTTGTGCCCGAAGTAAAGCGGCATGAAAAATCAAGGCATCATTTAATTTTCGACCAAATTATGAACTGTTAATAGCTCAAGGGAAATAAAGAAATGGGGAAGCCTCCTGTTTTCTTTATCTTTTACTGCTTCCCTTTTTAACTGATTCAACATTGGCATGCAAAAAATTTTGCTTTTTTCGTGTTGCAGTTATAGATACCGGTGGCGGTGTGATAATGCTGGGAATTTCATTATAATATAGACGATATGTATCATTTGAATAACTTGATTCTAGTGAGCATTGCCATCGGGAAAAGAAAACTTATTAAACGAAAATTCGTTTCGTAACAGGCCAAAAAAGACAGGCGCCTAAATGAAGAGACGTTACAAGTCCTCGCGATATTTTTCAACAAAACTGAATTTTATTACGATGGAAAATTTAAACATTGCAACAGCACAATTTCAACGTCTTCTCCTAAATTTCACGGAAATGCGGATCTTCTTAAGTAGCCAAGAAACATCCACCACGGTAGTGTATCCACATGTTTCACCCCGAACAATATTCCGTCTATGCATGTGATTACGACCGACCAGTGACGGAAATGTACGCTAAATCGAACCAACCATCTGCCAGTTTTGTTCCCCCTGAACAAAAACTAAAACAAATACGTAATCGTTTATTCACAGTTGCATTTGAAAAAAAAAGTAAAATGATAGATCTTCGTAACAAGTCTTTGTATAGCTGCGCATACTTTTGTACGCCGTGGTTTATAATTGGGAACAGTAGATCAATGCAAGCCATCGTCGTGGCTCAGTGGTTATAACACTCAGCTGCTGAACCAAAAGGCGCAGATTCGATCACGGCCGCGGTGGTCGAATTTCGATGGAGACAAAACTCTAGAGGTCCTTGTACTATACTATGTCAGTTCACATTAAAGAACACCAGGTCGTCGAAAATTAAGGAGCCCTCCACTGAGGCGTCCGACATACTAACACTCTACTGTGCAGGGCAATACTCAAACACTTCGATCCTTACTTCTCTGGCTTCTGCTCTTTCTCTGGGGTTGTGGCTGACACCTTCCACAGGGTCTGGGCATGCCAGTGAAATCCTTCTGTTCCACCCCCAACCTATTCCCCTACTCGAGAGGACTGGGAGGCGGCCCTGTTCGGCTGCCTGGACCTAATGGACCAATAAGCAATAGTTCAGCGAGCTCGTGTGGCGGTCCAGACCAATGGGGTCCCTGAATAAGGGACTCCAGAAGCAGAACGTTTATTCACGGTGGAATTGATACAGAAATTGCTGCGTCGCCATCTGGATCCTTAGCTGCTGTGGCTAGTGATGGATTCATTACAAACATTATCAGAGTTAAACAATCCCTAATGCAGCATTGTTATGAACAACAACATGTGTTAAGCATGGTGCATCAAATTGCTTGTTGAGATAGTGCCGTTTTAGTTTAGAAACAAAGTTTAGCGTGTATTTCATGTAACACGGAATGGTATTCCAACTTTTGCCCCGATAAAAGATATTGAGCGCCGCCCGTATAAGTTGTGAGCTATGGGTAAATTAAAATTGTAGAAAACTGAAATGGTAGCTCAGTGTAACAATAAAATGTAGAAAATAGCGCCATATTAGGCAACACCTCCTTTCCTCAATTGACTAGCAGACTAAGTAATAAATTGTTCTGGGTCCAAAAACCGCTGCAGAAGTCTCCTTTCCTGACAACTAGTTTGCCTGAGGCAGAACACTGTGCATTGTGCCGTACGTACGCCGAAGATATCGCACGGTACAGGCGGCGATGTTCATGAAGCAGCTCAATATTTTCCCCTTCAACATTGACAGTTCCCAGCTCCCTTCCCGACGACCGCTGGTTGATATAGTAAAATCTACACTCATAACGACTAAGACCGACCAAGCAAAGACTGGCAAAGATGATTGACAATAATTTTTGTGTTCGTGATTATCTCATATCGAAAGCTCTGGGAAAAGAGGAGTCTTACAGGCTGAGATCAAAAAAGATATGAAAAATCGTAAAAATGATTTTCTATATATGTATCCATGATCATCATGCCAAGATGATGCGGAAGGCAGAGGGAAACACAAGAAAACTATTCAAAAACCTTACAGCCAGCATAAGAATTGAACTGAAGAGTCAGCCGACAAACAGTATGGGTGGGTCAAAAGTATATGGGGTGCCAGATAACGGCCTCGGCCTTTGTCCTCAGCTTCTTCTCTTTTTACAGGATTTTTTTTTCGTTATTCACCGTCATCATTAGCCTGACTACGCCTACTGAAGGGCAAAGGTCTCTCCAATTTCTTTGCGATCGACCATGTCCTGTGCCAGTTGCTGCCACCCTATCCCCCAAACTTCTTAATCTCATCACTCCGCCTATCTTTCTGCTACGCTTGCCTTAATGAGGAGACAATTGCCTTCCGCTGGAATATATTTCGTTACGCTGACCGTTCAGCGGTTATGTTGCTTCGCAATACCGTGCCCCGGCTAATTTCTTCCGTTTTATTTCGAGTAGAATGTCATTAACACGCGTTTGTTCCCTCACCCACATTACCCGCTTCCAATCTCCTAAAGTTACACCTATCATCTTCCTTTCCATAGCTTACTGCAGCCGCAGTGGCGGTTCCATGGTTATGGCGCTCGGCAGCTAACCCGAAGTTCGCGGGTTCGATTCCAGCCATGGCGGTCAAATTTCGATGGAGGCGAAATTCTAGAGGCGCATGTACTTCGCGATGTCATTGCAGGTAAAGAACCCCAGGTGGTCGAAATTTCAAGTCTTTCACTACGGCGTTCTCCACATCCTGAGTCACTTTGGGACGTTGAAGCCACATAAACCATAAAGCAAACAATAGCTCGCTGCGTTATTCTTAACATAAGCTGAGCCCTGTTCGTTATCCCCCAGGTTTTTTACTATGACTGGTATTCTAGATGCATCGCGTATCAAGTGACCAAACATTTGTGAATTTCTGTGCGGATTATGATTTCGGGACATCCCTCGTACCGCACGAACTGGTTATTCCCATATTTATGTATGTACCCCTCGAACGGAACATCACAATGAGTGTATGTCGGTACAGTTTGCATGGGGCGGCACTCACGACGAATTTTCCCCACACCTGCATGTTTTCCTTCACTAAACGACTCAAGACAGACTTTGTTGGATTCAATTTATTGCATTCTCATGCATACACCAGCACCGGCGGCTGATTTTGGCCTTGGAAGATCATGGTATCACCGCTGCGAAAGCTGCAAGGCTAACTCCGCTGACCCCGGACAAAAGTCTTCTGATGTCCTTTGACATGCCGTTTTATGATTACATGTACGCCTATGTGATCGGTTGTGGCATAGCTTCATGCGCACTTGTAGCAGAGCTGATTAGCCGTCTGTGTCGCAAGGTGAGGCCGTAAAGGAAATGCAACTAACCGCACCCCTGGAAACTCTCGTAGGCTTTGAGATAGATTCTCGAGCACCTATAATTTGTTCACCTCACAATGGGCACAGTGTTGAACTCGCAAATATTGTCACTTTTTTTCTGAATGAAATGATCTTGATCTGACTGAAGTATCCCTTCTTGAGCAGGAAAAATTTGAATGATGGTAATGGCACATATTTAGTACTTGAGTCTATTCTTAATCAGACACCATATGCGAAGAAAAGGCAATTAGCGAGCATGAACGACTGTTTTGTAGATGCTTTTCGATGTCAATCTAGCGCATGCATGGGGTCGTGGTCTATGAAATTATCATCCTACCTATAACTTCTACATTCTTGATACTTCTTGCGAAAGACCACAAAATTTTTTTAGTTGCTTCAATATGAGCAATTTCTTTTTGCGGATGCGTTAAAGTGGTACTGGACGGAGCTATCTCCATTACTCTTTCCGCCCCCTCGTGCATAACAGCTACACAATCAGGTTAAAGTTCGTCTATAAAGCATTCGAGACACACCGTATAGCTCCACATGTGAGTGAGAGGGCAGTAGTTTTGCAAGCACCCGCTTTAACGAGGTGTGACTTAAGGGCGCGGCGGCGAGAATCACTCGCATACCTCAGTACCTCAGGCCTTTCAAACTTGTTGCACAGCCTGTTGCTTCTTATGTGAATGAAGCAGTTCAGCCCACATTTTCTTGATCGAGGCGAGCCGCAATGAGCTAGACTTCGGGTTTATATTGTTACATCGCCACCAATCGAAGAACGAGGTGTGACGAACGATGACAGAGATGATTTTAATGACGATCGGCTTAGCGCGAGCGATCCTACCCGCACCAGTGCTAACTTCGTCTTCTTCGTGACAATAACTTAAACGAACTCCTGAATTCCATCGAGGGTATATCGGCAGTGTTCCGCTAACTAGCAGTCTGGTTAATCAATATTTAAAAGCTAACTTTTTAGGTATTTTAAACATCGTAATTGCTTAGAGGCGTCTAGCGCACCAAAAATACTATCCAAATCACTTTTTGGAATTTCGAAAACGCGGTTATGGTCGGCTGCGTGATTCAACAAACATGAAGTATTCTAGAAGATCCAGCAATGCCATTGGACACTCCAGAGGTACCTGAGCTGGGTAGAGGACACATGGCAAATACTTGAAGCCACTGTTTACTGCCCTACATTTGACTATTTCGGCGAGTCACCTACACTAGAGGAATTTTTTTCCCTGCAGGCTTCCGAAAGCGCACATATTTTGGCGCGAAATAGGCATTATTTGATGGGCCACAGCGCGGAAGCTAACCGCCTTTTCTAACTTCTAAAAATATATATTTATATCACTTAGGGTGGGCTACACACCTCTGAATAATACGGATTCTAACGGTAAGAGTTAGAAAGTTATGTATGCAGTAGAAGTTCACCAGCCTACAAGTTTGCACGTCTTGTCTGAATCCTGATGTACTACACCGCTGACAAGGCTGTGCCGGAGAAATCGCTCCTGTAACTCGAAAAACCTATTTGTCTAAGTAATGTAAAGTCTTAGGTGACGCGCCTGGTATATTGGGCTTCAACAAAGTTCGACATCATCATTCATCTGATTGGAAGCATTTACTTTCTAAAGGCAAACGGAATTTTTTGCGCTGTGACGAAGAATTCGTCGATAAGACTTCCGGCTATTTTTGAGGGCTGTTTTCCTTCCTGTTCAGGAGTGGTGTCTAAGGCAATCGACGACTAATGAATAGAGTTCTAGAGTTTTGAAAAGGCGATATTCGGCGGCCGCTCTTTCATTAAATCTTAGATGAGTGTCTCGTCATGCACACTACATCCAGATTACCTTTCGTTTACCAATCGTTCATATACCCGGATGCATATGTTTAGGTGAAAATAGTCGATCCTCAAAATAATTCAGCTCTACTATTTGCATTCGTATTCAGTTCTATTTCCAACATAGTACACATGGAAAGCTCTGGATATGCTAAGTGTGTCTTGTGCCGGCCTATCACCATTAATTTTCTTAATGTACCTTAACGACCTACCCTCTAACATTCAATGCAAATTACGACTCTTCGTGGATGATTCGCCATTTATAATGCAATAAATATCCCTACGGATAACCTTGTTTTGCAACAGGACCTTGACGTTATTGCAACATAGTGCGAAAAATGGCAGGCGCCATTAAATCTTACTAAATGCAAATCATTGGCCTTCACTCACAAATCCACCATATCGCATCACACTAACAGTATCTTATCAGTTCCGATCACCGCTGCAATATCTTATAATTACCTAGGTGTACATCTCACACCATCATTTTCATGGGACAGAAACCAACGGACACAGGGGACTTTTTTTTATTTATTTTGTGGTGTTGATCAATTTAGAACATTACTGAATATGTTATCGCTTAAAGGTAATTGATAAGAAAAGCAGAAGAAAAAACAAACACATGCCGCCGGTGGGATCCGAACCCCCTGCCCTTGTTTGCTTAATCATTTTCATGGGTCACCCACATTACAACTGTTTGCTCCGATGCTTCACTCACACTTGGCTACCAGAGAAGAAATCTGAAATCTGCATGTCCTAACATAAAACAGCTGGCGTACGAAACATTTGTACGGACAGATTAGAGTATGCATCATCCATCTGGCACCCATGGCAATCATATCTCACCGTTGACTTGGAATCGATCCAAAATTGTGCAGCTAGGTTCATTACTTCATGTTACTCAAGAGAAAAGCGTCACCGCCCTCAAGCAGTCCCTCCGTCTCTCAACACTGGAATCACGCTCTGTCGTTTCCCGCTTATGATTACGTCATACATTTTGTCATAACACAAGAACACGCCACCCTCTATTAACCACGCCACTACGAACGACCTTACGGCTCAGTCACGGAAACCCGATTGCATGCATGGTATGCCCGCATGTATGCTTACAACAACCCGTTCTTTTCCAACGCGGGAGCGCTCTGGAATTCACTGCCTAACGACATCTCTTCATGCACTGATCACAAAACATTCCGCAAGAAAATAAAAATTCATCTTATAAATATCCTGGTCGCTTAAGCGCACTTTGCAGCCAATATTGTTTAATCTGTCTTTCAAGAGTGGTGTATCACCTGCTGTCCGATCCTGCTATGGTTGGAGCCCTTGCCATGTGAGTTTGCATGTTTGAGTTTCTGTTATGCATGTTCACATCGCCTTACGCCGTTGCAACAATACGTCCTCCCTTATGTAATGCCTTCGGGCCTTTAAGAAAATAAATAAAATGAAATAACTAAAAGAATGAGAATGGGGTGGACCGCATATGACAGGCTCTCTCAGATATCATGAATGGTAGTTTACCAATATCCCTCCAGAGAAAAGTATACAACGGATGTATATTACAGGTACTCACTTATGGGGCAGAAACATGGAGGCGAACGAAAAGGGTTCAGCTTAAGCTAAGGACGACGAATGGAGCTATGGAAAGAAAAATGATGGGTGTAACGTTAAGAGATCGGGAGCGGGCGGAGTGGCTAAGGGAACAAACGCGGTTTAATGATATCTTAGCCGAAATCAAGAAGAAGGAATGGGCATGGGCAGGGCATGTAATGCGAAGGTAAAATAACTGCTGGTCCTTAAGGGTAACGGAGTGGATTCCGAGAGAAGGCAGACGTAGCAGGGGACGGCAGAAAGTTAAGTGGGCGGATGAGATTAAGAAGCTTGCGGAGATACGGTGGCGCAACTGGCAAAGGACATCGTAGACGAACTCAAGGGGAATAAATGGGCCTGGGCGGGGCCGCGGTGGCTCAGTGGGTGAGGAGCTCGTCTACTTTCTAACACATCCTTTGAGGGCGCGTGCCAGTTCTGTGGGGAGGTGGCTGACACCTCCCGCATGGTTTGAGGGTGCCACTCAAACCCATCTATCCCCCCCAACCCCACCAGAGAGGAATGGGAGGCGGTCCTGTTCGGCTGTCAAGACCTCAAGACCCAAAAGGCCTTGGTTCAACGGACGAGGGCGGCGTTCCTTGCCAGTGCGATACCGGAATAGGGGCTTCACCTAGTATTGTGAGGGGAAGGTGCCAATAGGGCCGTACCCGAATCACATCTCTGTAATTGTGTAATTGTGTAATTGTTGATCTTTTCCGCCACCACGACGGCACCTTTCTTCCTTCCTTCTACCAAATTCTTCACCATAGTACTCGCGACGGCGATCCAACTCTTCGCTCAATCATATGGGTCGCCGGCCACCAAGGCATGCCATGTAACGAAGCCGCCCATGAGGCAGCCCGGGCACCAGGCATCCCTTGGGGGGACCTTAACCCAGATCACAGCCCTCTTATTTCTTTTCAAGATTTTACTGAGCACTATCGTGCCGCACGCCGGCGCTTCTCGGTTCCTATGAAGGGACTGGGTGAAGCTGGCGAACGAACTCTCCTCAGGCTCTTTACAAACACCCTTCTGTGCCCGGCGGTTATCAAGCACTTTAATCCTTCTTTTGACGGCCGCTCCTCATTTTGTGGGGAGGTGGCCGACACCTTCCACATGGCTTGGGCATGCATGAAAAATCCTTCTCTCCCCCCAATCACCCGTTCCCCTACCCGAGAGGACTGGGAGGCGACCCTGCTCGGCTATGTCCTCCGTGGAAAGGACATAATGGTCCTTGAAAAAGTCAATAGGAAAGCGGTAAGGTTTATATACGGAAAATACAAAAGGGAAGACTCTCCTTCGCAGTTAATGATGTCAAATAAGATTCCTACACTAGAAATCCGCCGAAAGATTAATATATTGGTATTCTTGTTTAATATTTTAACAGGTAAAAATAAACTGAAGCTTCCGGAGTGCATTAAGCGTCCTCTAGTGAGAAGGACTCGGAACGTTCATGAACATTCACTTACTCCCCTTTTCGCCAAAACTAAGTTTTAAAGGGACCATGAAAAGAATTAAAAGCCGCTTGTAAATGTTAGAAGTGATGCTCAGAAGCATTGACACCAAGTATGAGTCTTCGGAACTGAGCCGGCAATTTATTATGAATTTTTAAAAATCGTGTTTTTTAAAACTCGCGGGCCGCTTGGTGTCTTCGTAGGGAGCAATTCTGAAACCAAAATCAGGAAAACAGACGTCACTAGTCCCATGACGTCGGCAGGCCACCACACGCTGTCATTCGCTAGAGCCGCGGCAGCTTCGACGTCACGGGCACACTTCCGGTAGCGGTGAAAATCGTCTGCTCGAGCTGCCGCGCGACCCCCTCGGGCAAGCGCGAGCGAGGGCATTGCCTTCGCGCATATGGTTTTAATTTACCTCTGCCGCCTCTTTCTGTCGCGAGTTCGGGAGCCACTCGCAGTGCCTTTTTCGACCGCCCAAGATGAATTCGCCTTGCTGTGTCGTCGGCTGCAAACCCAGTGACTGGCGAGGTGTTGAACTCAGGCATGTTATTCCTAGAGACGTGCGTGAGCAAGCAGCCTGGATGGAGCGCATCGGACTGCCAGCGTCGCACGCCCGCCGAAGACTCCGCGTTTGCGGTCGACACTTCGCACCTGACGCTTACTACTATAACCCAGCGCTCGTTCGACAGTCAGGCATGAATGTCAAGCACCTGAAGCTTCGACCGAAGTCGCTGCTGACACTGTTTCTTCCCGCCGGGAAAGTTAGTTTCCAGCTAACAGCGATCGGTATGAACGTTTACACGATATGATCTGCGATGGAAGACAATTTTATCTACGAGAACTTAAAAAAAGGTGCCGCATTTACTTAGGGCACAGGACGAATTCGAAGCGTTAGCTGTCGCGGAGGGCCTTGGCCTGACGGCTACCTACTGCTGCGGTTCACACTCGGCTGCTGCTTCGACATGCAGACTCGGTCCCGACCTTCTTTCCCTCTCCCGTCCGTTTTACGACCGTAATACCGTATGTTCCTTGTGTTCTAAGTCGGGCGGCGCGATTTTGCGATCCCGCAGCCAGGTGTCCAACATCATTCGATAGCTAGGCTCAGTATATGCACGGTGTTTCACGCCAAGACTTGGCAGCATCGGTGTGACGGCCGAACCAGCGCACAAAAAAAATAAAACATTGTGTGAGCCGGGAACAGGTCCGGGTCCATTCTGCCAACTAGCAAAGAAACCCGACGCGCGCCGCAATCCAAGAAAGCGCCGAGACCGGAGAGACGCTGCCGACGCACGCTGCTCCTCGGGAGTGCGACAACCGGAAGTTGTAAACCGAACGTCAGCGAATGACGTTTTCATGTGCGGAGCCCAGTCCCGGAGCTGTTTTCTTTATTTTTTTATTGTGCCCCGCGCGTACGAGTTGAGGGGGGAGAGGAGGACGGTGTTTTTTAATCGCCTATAACTTCGTTGTTATTGATGCTAGCTCAAAAATTCTTCCGCTGGAGTGACGAGTCATAAATTGCCTATCTTTACATAATCTCAATTAATTTGTTTCATAGTCCCTTTAAATACAGTTTTTCCCACTAGAACAGTGCAAGATTGCAATTCGTTATCGGAATCTGTTTTTTCCTCGCAAAATTTTTCTGATGCGCTAAATCGTCTACTTACCTGCTAATATTGCTTATATGTATGTTTTGTATCTGTGTACTGCTAATATTGTATAAGTTTATTCTTTTGGTTTTATTCTTTTGGTACCCGTGCGCTGCTGACATTGTATAAGTTTATCCTTTTGGTATCCGTGTGCTGCTAATATTACTTTTATTCTTTTGGTTATGTAACAATGTAAGTTCACTCCTGCTTGGGTCAAGCAGTGGCCTGCAGTATTATTAAATAAATAAATAAATAATGAAATAAAAATCCGTCCAACAGGCCCTGTTTCGGCGGACCTTCGCAGCGGTCATGACCAACGGGGTCCCATAATGAGGGACTCCGCCTAGTATTGTAAGGGGCGAGACCCACTAGGCGCCTCTCCCGGAGCACCTCTCTGTAAATATAGCCGAATAAATGCTTTTCACCACCACCACCACCACTTTTATTTTTTCACTCCCTCCTTTTTCCCTTTCTCTACCGCGCGGTTAGCGTGTCCAACGAGATATGTGAGACAATAGACGATATGCGAAATGCGCAGCGCCATCTCTCGGCGCTCCGAGAACTAAGTCCTCCATGTTGGTACGGTACAGAAAACGAAACCGCTGCCCAGCGTTGGGTTAAAACGGCTGCGCTTCGTTTGAAAAGTAAAATGCCGATGCAGTGTTGCGCTACCCTCTCCACTGTGAAAAGACACTACGATGCGTGCCAGAACTAGGTGCGTTCCAGCTTTTCGCTTTTCTATTTTTTTACTCTGTCCCAACGTTTTAGTAACACAAAACGCCATGCGAGGTATCATGTGTCAGTACGCAGATCAGTGCGCAGCTTTCGCTTTGTGCGCTGATTTTTGACAAATCTCTCGAGGTGATTTGCGTTTAAATTAAGATAAGGCCCACAGCCTTTGTTGTCTCTGATCAAAATCAGAAGCCGATTTCGTGCATTTATCAACTCTCCGGTCGGGTGTGAATATATATAGACGCATACTTGAACAACGTAATAGAGAAGGTAATTTTTTTGAGCGGGCCAATCGCTCGTGCCGTGGCGAAATAAGTTCAATCGAAGAACCATATGCCGATTACTGCTTAGTTTGCTACGTGTTCAGTTAAGTTTTTCCCGTGTTCAATCAGTTTTAGAAGGGCGAGCAAACTCTCTGGACCATACGCATATGTTATGCGCGTTAAGGAGTCTTTGTGAAGCAGTACACCCTACGTATAAAAACTGAGGTGCGAATGTTTACTTCTTGAGGATTCCTATACCTTCGATATCTGCGGCGACGAAAATCTAAAAAAAAAGAAGCGAATAATATAGCTACATTATTATGAAGGAGGGACGCATTTCTAAGCTAGAAAGTACCTGCAACAGTGTTCTGAAAACGCTTCAGGCCATCAGATTTAAATTATCGTTGTGGCAAGCTCCAACAACTTGCTTCGCAACAAAGCCATTTGTCCAAGTTTGGGAGTAAGCTAATTAAGTTTCGGAAGCAACCGAACGTGCTAATTTCGTCCCTGCACACACAGCTTGACTAGCGTATCGAGTCCGTGCATGCACCTACAGCTGTAGCCTCTTTCTCTAATCAAGCCGCCGCGGTGGCTCAGTGCTTATGTGAAAAAAAAAGCTGCGTCTTTGCTTACAATATTTTGAATTATATGTGCATGCCTACTTTCCTTTTGTTAATGTCGACTGACTGCGTCTTAAGCAGGACGCGGTTTAAACGAATTGTGGCGAAAATCAACCGACGCCGGGCTCTGAAACGGTGACGTTGAAAACCGCGGATGCGCATTGCACATTACAGTAAAGGAATCGAATTACGCCGCTGGTCGAGGGTCTTGTGTGATTATACTGCAATGCACGAAGCTCCTGGCGTCGGCGCAAACGAAAGTTCGCACTGTCACAGAAGTTTGTCAACACACGTGCGCACTCACCGCAAAATAACCGCTCGCTACCCTACCAGACGAATTCGCGTCCACCTGGGAATAAAATAGCCATGATAATGCGTGATGCTTGAACTGGTGCTTTAATGCGAGCATTAAAACGACAACAGCACACGGTCACGGTTCGACTTTCCAACCCACTTTCGAGTGCCGATTATTGCGATCATCAGCGCCAGAGTTCAAGCGAAGCTGAGGACGCGGTAGGAGTAAGCTGGCGCTTATTGAAAGCACCTACATTTGGCCAAAGATCAGCTGTGAAAACAACGCAGCAGCTGAAGCTTGCCTGTTGAAATTCCACTCGCAAGAAGAAAGTACGCATAGCAAACGATGCACCAGCTTGACGAGCTCGAGCGAGCCAAGATGGAAACCGGAAGTTGTGGGCGCGGTGTTGCCAGACCGCCAAGCAATTTCGCATATCGTCTATTACTGCGTCATTTCCTTTCCTCAAAACCAATTTTCATTTTCAGGGAATGTAATGCGAAGGCATGATAACCACTGGTCTTTCAGGGTAACGGAGCGGATTCCAAACGAAGCCAAACGCAGCAAGGGAGGGGGGCAGAAAGTTAGGTGAGCGGATGCGATTAAGAAGTTTGCGGGGATACGGGTTCCGCGGCTGGCAAAAAATTCGCTGTGGCTTAGCTTGGTTAAGCCCGGTAATTGCGAAAGCAATATCCGTACCTACGCCATGGTACAGCTGGTAGTGTAGCTGGTGGTGGTGCTTGTGGTTAGACTTGTGGTGATGCATCGGTTATACAATCCAATCCAATCCATTACAATGCAATTCAATCATATCCTATCCTATCCTATCCTATCCTATCCAATCCAATGTAATCTAATCTAATCCAATACCAATCCAATCTAATCCAATCGAATGCAATCAAGGTCAAATGAAGGTCAATGGTGGTCACTGCCGCGGCACGGCAAAGGCGTGAAAGTGCAAGTAGTATTGCTTTGGTGGTCACCGCCGCGGCATGCCAAAGGCGTGAAAGTGCAAGTAGTATTGCTTTCGCAATAAAAGACAGGGTTATTAGAGAGGCACGGGAGAGGTCTTGGCCCAGCAGTTGACGTAGTCAGGCTGCTGATGATCAGGAGGAGGTACGTTGCTACAAAAAACTGAATCGATTCGTTGTCAACCCCCTCTACAAACTTAACAGAACGCACGTGCCTCTAAAGGGAGTATTAGGAAATTTGCTTAATTAATTCGCTGCTTAACTAATTAAACAGAATTTTAAAGATACACTGTGGAGCGCCACACGACGGGAAACAATATGTCTTTGGTTGCACCCCGATCCGATACATTACTTTTTTTTAATCCTTGGTTCAAGTTACGTGAAACACCCTGCAGATCGAGCTTGCAAAAGTGGAAATAGTCGAGGAGGGAGAGTATAGTCTGGGAAGTGGAAATGTATTATTCTGCAGATGCGTGCCCTGATGAAAAGAGAAATGTACAAAAAACAGGAACGCAAAATCAAACGTCCAACAATTAGCTGTAATAGCAGCAGGCGTTGAGGAAGCAAAAGAGAAACGCCCCATGGAAAAATGGGATTATAATTAGAACTACTCAGCAGTATGGAAATGAAACAAGCAATGTTGCAAACCACTGGGAAGGGAAGAGGAAGCCACGAAGCTGATGGAATAAGGAAATTAAGGAGGTCGTTGAACAACGACGGGTGGCTTCAGGGAAACAGAGGGAAAAAAGGCGCTGCTATATCTCAACAGGAAATAGACCGAAAATTGGAATCTTATTGATAATAGAAACTGCATGTATAGGTCCTCGTCCAAAGTAAAGTAAAGCAATCCCCTGATCGCTCGGTGGCTGAAGATCGCGCAGCTAAAGGTGGGCCAAGGAAATTCTGGAACCATATAAGTTGTTTGGGCAAAAAGAAACAAAGTGCGGGAGGAGTGCGCACGCTGCTGCAGGTACCGCAGAAGCCCGGAGCAACCACGCACGCTCTTTTTATTGCGAAAGCAATACTACTTGCACTTTCACGCCTTTGCCGTGCCGCGGCGGTGACCACCATTGACGTTCATTTGACCTTGATTGCATTAGAATGGATTAGCTTAGATTAGATTACATTGGATTGGAGTGGATTGGATTGGATTGGATTGGATTGTATAACCGATGCATCACCACAAGTCTAACCACAAGCACCACCACCAGCTACACTACCAGCTGTACCATGGCGTAGGTACGGATATTGCTTTCGCAATTACCGGGCTTAACCAAGCTACGCCACAGCGAATTTTTTTTTTCCTACTGGACGTTTTGTTTCATGAACTGGGATGGACAAGACATCCGAAAGACACCACACACGCTTTTTTTTTACTGGACGTTTTGTTTCATGAACGCTCATGAAACAAAACGTCCAGTAAAAAAAAAGCGTGTGGTGTCTTTCGGATGTCTTGTCCATGTGTCCTTGCTGTGGCCTTCCCCGGTACCTGCAGCAGTATGGCGATCGATATAGAAATATAAAGATACCTTCATTAAACAAAGTGGTAAGTCGGAGTCCCTCCTGTCTTCATGTTCACGATATGGGCTACGCCTTAGTTAATGTCTCCGGAAGTTTCAACCTCCTGAGGTTCTTTAACGTGCACTGACATCGCACAGCACATGGGCCTCTAGAATGCCTCCTCCGTGGAAACGTGATCGCCACGGGATCGAACCAGCGTCTTTCCGACTCAGCGGCCACAGCGCCGGTTTTCGTTATGTTGATATCTTATAATTTTGCAGTAGAACCGCGTGAACTAAACAGTGCAGAACGAGTTGGTGGTAATTGCTGCTTTGCTAGCCAGTTAACCATTACTGCGGGCACTTCGTTTTCGCAGTTTGTACGTGTCTTCCTCTATGGTCCCCAAAGCGAATAATTTGTTCTAGTGAGCCGTGCCGGCAGCCGCCGGACAACGGGCAAAACCCGACCGAGAAGGCGGAGAGAACACGATACCAGGAACCACGCAGCACCCTGATGGCCACCATTGGACGCTAGGGCCTAACCTTCTTGTAAGCTTTCCGCGTATAATGTGGCCACTACGTTCATTCACTTCATAAGCGGTTACAAACCCCAGTATTTTTTTGCCTCCCGCATCAAGGAATTCCTGTTCCGCGGGAACAACGCAAGGATGAGCCCGATTGCAAGGGAAGACGTTTCCGTGGGGCCGTCGCTATCTCCAAATGATTTTCTGCAATGTCTCTGCGCGTCGTCAACAGTCAGCGCGAAATACGCGCTCCTTATTTTTCTCCCCCTTTGCGATTATGATGTTCATCCTGTCTTACAAAACGAACTGCTCGGGCACTGACACCCTCGAAAGAGAAGCTAGGCCTCTTTCTCCTCACATCATGGCGCCGTGTGTTTCCATAATGCTCACAGTTCAGCAGTCATAGAAAATTCAGACCGAAACTCACACTGACGGGCATGACTGGTCCGTTCATATACCGAACATCGTTGCCTTGAGATAGATTATAAACACCCTGGCTACCACACAACTGTGGGAGTGTGGGAAGCGCACGTGCTTTGTGCAGCCAAGTCAAGTTTGCAATTTCCACACTCCTGCTGCTTCTACAGACCATTTCGTTGACGCTGCGGTATTGTCGCACGGAATGCAATAAGTGACGTGCTCACCGTGTGCCGGTCCTTGGAGACGGAGAGGTCTGCCGTCCAAAGATTCACGTGGAAAACGTGTCCTGCACCTCCAGTCATCCAACCGCGTGTCTGCCTACAGTCGTGACCTGCGCAAATTCGTTACGGGGGTTTGAAACTGTAGCCCATTGTCATCTGTCGTCACGGTTAGCCCGGTGCCTGCTACGGTTGTCTTCAGGAATTTTCTTTGTTCTTTTCAGTTTCTGGGCTTTTTTTTCTCTCTTTATTCATGCATTCAATCAGCACGCCTCTATAGAAACCTTAGAAGACAGGAATAGTGCAGTATTTAGGGAAATCCCCCAAGGGGAAATAGATTTCTAATAAGGTAGTAATTACTAAATCGCATCCATCCAAGCGCAGCCATACGACTACAAAGTAGAACGAGCCAGTGCAAATTGGTGCTTTCCTAGGGGTTCTTCACACTGCTGAATTGCTGCGACGCCCGACACCGCACCCAATCCCTGAATAATTCTCAGCATTTTCGCAGGGTATCCGTGACTCACGTATCATTCCAATGTGTCATCGCTAATTTCACCTGTAGCTAGTTCAGCAGGCCCCGGGGCTTCAAGTACTCACACAGCGCCCAGTCGTTCGCATACTTCATGCATATGTAGTTTCGCACATGGATTCACACTTTTTTTTTTCCCCACTGACGTGTCACCGCTTTGCTTTTGCACTGCGCGTATATCTTCTACTATAGTGCGCAATGCGTTCGAGTGAAGTGTGCTAGCAGCAGTGCAGAGGTGCCAAATAACGTGTACAGCAAGACTGAGGAGGACCTGTACAGGCCGCAAAACCCCGAACGAGCATTCCACTAGCCTAAACAACCACCGTAGGACACTCAGCGTTAGCCTCCTCGTGAGCTTCACATGAGCATAGCCATCCTTAAGCCCGAGAGGGAACTTAACCAACGCAGGTTATCGCTGATGGAGGCTGCGTAATGGAACGGCTCCTTCTCATTAGCTAAAAAAATTGCGTAAGCAGTTAACAGCCGCAATTTTTCAGCCTCCATTAGCAACAAAAGACTATTTCTTTCAAGAAAGAACCTGAGAACATAGATGCGCCTGACTTTCGTTGGGAAGAGCGTTTCTATCGGACAGTCCATGTCAGCTCAAAGAAAAGGAACCGAAAAGACAGGGCGCAGCACCAACTACGCACATTAGAGGATAAAACAAGCAGTTGAACTGACGAACCTTGACAGCATTGTATCGCACCAACTAGGCGTTGCAGTTGCCCTCCAAGAAAGTACACAGGCATGCCGGTATCGGATTTGTATCAGTCTCACCCCATTCTGGTGTGAGCCAATATCTTAAGCGATATTGCGCGTGTCATCAGTAGTAGACGCGAAACCCGCGATTCCTTTTATTTTTAGTTATGAGGTTCATCGTATTCTTTAAAAAATGATCACACAGGGAAGACAAAACACTCGAAACAGAAGAAAAGCGGACTCTTTGAGTGCTCTTTTTCGTATCCCTTAGCATCGTGGCACTGTGAGCTACCATAATGTTCATCCTTCACCAATGACACCGCTCAGCAGTCACACAAAATTCGGTTTGGGACTCACACACATCAGCATGACCGGTCCGTTATCATATCGAAAGCGACTGCCGTATTACAGTTCATGTACATGTGCGGCCAGAATAATACGGAGCACAGGAAGGGTCGCGGAGCAGCGGAAACGTGCTTATGCGCGCTGCCGCTAGCAGTTGCGAACGGAAATATCTTCATTTGGACGCGGCGAGATGGCGCCGGTAGCACGGACCCACTTTTTCAGCAGACCTATCAACATCACAGCATATAGCATGCAGTACCTTGCTCTATGATCGACTGATACTCTGCTGACAGCGCCATGCGCTTCGTTACCCCGTTTCTCGCATCGAGGAGCGGCGCGCGCAGTAAACGGGCACAAGAGAGCCGTTTTGGCATTACGTGTTACCTCGGCCCTTCAGTCCGCGCGGCCACCGCTTTGCAGTTTAGTCGACACCGAGGCTGAAGTGAGCGCGCCTGGATGAAGGCAGCACCTGGCGGTGTTGCCTGAACCAGCTCAGCATCTTTCGAACAGTGATAACGGCAGGGTTGCAGAAAAGAGGTCGGCTCGGCGGCAGGCGCTCCCGCTGCGCGCGGATAGCCACGGGTGTATTTGTTGTGCTGATAGGTGGCGCTTAGATGCAGTTTCTGCTGGCTTGGCCGCCTTTCGCGTGCTCCGTATTATTCTGGCCGCACCTGTACATCATGGCCACAATACAACTGCGACAGTAAGGGGAGTTCATATACTCTAGACATCCAAAAAAGTTCGCTTTCCACAGTTGGGCTCCCGCAGACTATGCATTTAGATGATTCCGCAGCATTTTAACTTTGGCTGAATTGCGCGATGTGCTCACCGTGTGCAGGTTCTCGGAGACGGTGAGCTCTGCCGTCCAAGGTTCCAGGCGCCGCGGCGTGGACAACTTCTCCTGCTCCTCCGGTCATCCAACCCCGCGCTCGCATACAGCAGTGACCTGCACAAATTTGTTACCGGGGGGAGTAAGGGAATTAAGAGCATGCAGATCCCCATGGCCTCATGTCCCTGCGATGGCAACGAATACAGAGACGGCAAGATCCAGGCAATCCCTGGATCAGCTTCGGCTTTTATAAGGTGACTGTGCTGCATGCTGCGTGCCGTTTGACGTCCCCAAACTGCTCATGAGCTATGAAAGACGCCGCAGTGAAGATCTGCACAATAATCTGGACCACCCGACGTTTTAACGCGCCCCGACAGTGCACGGACCGTGGCTGATATTGCATTTTGCCTTAGTTCCGTGGTAAGAGTGTTCGGCTATTGAGCCGGAGGACTGGG
This sequence comes from Amblyomma mixtum, assembly GCF_055824585.1. NCBI lineage: Eukaryota > Metazoa > Arthropoda > Arachnida > Ixodida > Ixodidae > Amblyomma > Amblyomma mixtum. The sequence continues at coordinate 57,513,725 of NC_143012.1, forward strand.
GTTCAATGACGAAGAATACCACTGCGTTCACACTAGAACAGCCTATGAAGGGAATATTGGATGGATTACTGTAATGAAAAGCATGGTGGAGAGTAGAGCAGCCCGATCTTGGGAGAGCGCCCAGGGCTACTTAGTCGGCCAGCTGTGCCGATCCCAGCCAGGCACGCTAGGTGGATTTTGGGAGAATTGTAGGGATTGGGAGGGCGATAAGACAATGGAAGTGGCAGTGTCCTAGGTCGGCGTATGGAAGGGGGCAGTTTCCATAGGACGAGTCGGAACGCGTCCGAAAAGACTGTAACCTGACTGGAGAGAGCAGTGTGTTCAGATTAATTTTTAGGGAGATGGGGATGCGAGTAATGGAGGGGATGAGGTCGAGAGAAAGAAGTGTGTGCAAGGATTCATGCAAGCGAGAGTACCACATGTTGCGTGATTTGTTTATTTTAGAGGAGGGATTCACCCTCCGATGGTGCACTTGACTAAGGGATCGCAGGTGCCCGGTGTTGAGTCTCACGGCTCAGCTTATGTACCAGCTGATCGCCTATAATCCCACCGCGGCCAGGTATCGACTAAATGGTTACTAAGACGGGTCTGAAGGAGAGGAAGGCGTCAGCGAGTTTATCGTAGAGGTCTATGGTGTGGGTGTAAAATGTAAAGCGCGAACTGATGGAGTAAGTGTATATGATGAAGAAGAGGGAGGAAGAAAGTTCGGTGAATGAGATTGGTTTGGTTTTGGTTTTATGGGGTTTAACGTCCCAAAGCGACTAAGGCTATGAGAGACGCCGTAGTGGAGGGCTCCGGAAATTTCGACCACCTGGGGTTCTTTAACGTGCACTGACATCGCACAGTACACGGGCCTCTAGAATTTTTCCTCCAAAGAAAATCTGCCGCCGCGGCCGGGATCGAACCCGCGTATTTTGGGTCAGCAGCCGAGCACCATAACCACTGAGCCACCGCGGCGGCCCCGGTGAATGAGATGACGGCATGAGCAACTAGTTGATGTTCAAGGGTCCTGGTAGAGTGAGGGTTAGCGTAAGGTCCCATCATGTGGGTGGTGGGAGTAGGGGAGCGAGATTCTAAGATGCAATAGGCGGATGCGCCTCTCTGGGCGCTGGAGGATAGGGTGGCATCCAGGCTAGCAGCGGGCCAGTAAGCGGCTCGAGAGTAGAGAAAGGGATCGGGTAGAGATTGCATGGGAGAGATTGTTTGGAATAATTCGAGAGAGGTCGATCGTGGGGTGGGGAATGCTATAGCCTGTGGCAGGAGCCATCGGCTCTTCGGGCTGCCGGGCAGTCTTGCGGTCCTTATGGAGTTTTATGAAGTCCGAAATGGGTAGGAAGAGAACTGGCCGTCGCACAAGGATTTTGGGTGCAGAGCAAGATGAACAGAAGCCTTCTAGACGATGTGGAGAAAACTGTTTTCCAGTAAAGACGCATTCAGTTCCCCGCGGATGCCCCAACCGCGCCATGAGGTAAGCCATAAAGGTGGGAGTGAAAGAAGAGAGAAAGAAATGACTGAATCTTGGAAGAACGCTAGCATCATCTTAGTTCATAAGAAAGGAGAAGTAAAGGACTTGAAATCTTATGAGGTTACTCATGGTGCTGCAAGGTGGTTACGGAGGTAATCACTAATAGATTCAGGACAACCTAAGACTTCAATGAACCAAATTACTAGGCATGTCTTCGTAAATTCTGCCCTAAAATAGACCATATGCACACTATGAATAAGGTGATCAGGAATGCGCAGAGGAAAACCAGCCTATACATATCACAAAATGAACAAGGGAGGGGAAAACCTCAGGTTGCTTGAGCCAACGTTTCGACAAGGGGACTTGTCTTCGAAGACAAGTCCCCTTGTCGAAACGTTGGCTCAAGCAACCTGAGGTTTTCCCCTCCCTTGTTCATTTTGTGATCGCCAAGGACCATCTACCCCACCCTCTCTCTACCATAGCCTATACACATGGCCTTCATAAATTACGTGAAAGCATATGACTCAGCCGAGACCTCACCAGTCATGCAGGCATTACGAAATCCGTGTGCAGAACAGCCTTACGTAAAGGTACTGAAAGATATCTACAACGACTTCCCCATCACCATTGTCCTCCATAAAGACAGCAATAAAATTGCAATACGGAAGGATGTCAGGCAGGAAGGCACTATCTTTCCAATGCTACTCACCGCCTAGTTACTGTAGGTATAAGGAGACCTAGTTTGGGAACGGTTGGGGATAATAGTTGCGGGCATCCAGTTCACCCTTCGACCGCCCTAGGCGGCGCATATCCTCTCGAACTCTCTCTAGTGGCCTACAGCGACCCTTACCCTCCCGGCACTCAAGCAGGATACGTTCCACAGTTTCTATCGAGGCACAGTTGTCACAATGCGGACTGTTAATTTGTCCAAAACAGTATCGCAAGCCGTTTGTATATGCAGCATCAGACGAAGTCGGTGATAAAGTGTTTCCAGATGTGCGTACTATGAACATTGCATGCAGAAGCTCTGCCCAGTGCCCCTAACAATGGACAAAGTTTTAGGTCCCTTAGCCTGCTTCAGGCAACAGACACTTTCAATGAACTTTCTATTTACATATTTAAAAGACTTTGTACATCTCGATAAGCTTTAAATTCACTTGCACGTTACCTTCATGCATTCTTCATGCAGTGAACTTCGTCAGCCCATTTGTCGGCCTATGTACTCCATCATTCCATAGGTTACATAAATACTCGCCAATGCGTCCCTAGTAACCATTTCATGGCCGCATTTTATCTTCGTTTTTTTTACCTCTTCCACGCTGCTCTCCTTCTGCCTTTATCTCCCAAATTCCCCCTCCCTACGCAGAGTAGCATGCCAGCGGTATTGAAACGCTGGCTAAATTCTCTGTATTTCATAAAAGAGTCTCTCTCTCTCTCTCTCTCTCTCTCTCTCTCTCTCTCTCTCTACCCTCCCGGCTCTCTCAGAGTGGCAGAGAAGAAGCGTACGCGTCGTCACGTGGGCGACCCTCCTTTCCCCCTCGAGTATTCGATGGCCCCGCGGGCAGCCCACCACGGGGAGAGAATTGAAGGAGCGACGTGACGGGTTGGACGGAGCAATGAGACAAACGCGGCCTTTCGAGGTGACATCGAGCATTCCCCGTGCCCGTTGCCTGCCTGCGCGCGACCGAGGGAGGCCATCGTGTTTTGGGAGACCGCAAATAAACGATTTGCCTGCGGGCTATACCTGAGTGTGTTCTTCTCGACCTCCACAGAGTGGTCGGGTCTAGCGGAGTGGCATTGGTCCTGAGAGCTCGCTGCGTTGTCCTTAACTTAAGCTGAACCTTTTTCGTTAGCCTCCTCGTTTGTGCCCTGTAGGTTAGTACCGGTAAGATACAGCTGTTGTACAGTTTTATCTTGAGGTATAATAATTGTTGGCAAGTGATCCTTTCCGCGTGGGTTATGCACAACATCCGTTTTAATATCAGTAAAAGCTGATGGTGAACTAAACGGTAAATATAAACCGCTCATTTTTCCACTGCTTGGACAGCAGTACATGGGTTTTCCTGAATTCAGTAGGCACACATTATTGCACAGAATAAAATCTTCTGAAATGCGACTTCTGGGGTTAGCTTCTTCACTTCCCCAGAAAGAGGAGTTCTCCGACTAACAGATGCGGCTCTGGTAGCTGTTCTAGAAGTGTTTCTATGCTGAGGTGGGCATTTGACCCCAACTCAAATGCCCAACTCAACCTCGTCATCTGAGGTTGAGGTGTCCTCAGCCGCCCTCACCGCATTTTGCAGAGGCCACTAGCGACCTCACTACATCTCAGCTCAACCTCATATTGTGAGGTTAAGGTCGGATGCCGAACTTCCAAAAAAAAAAAATAAAAAAAAAACAAATTTGAGCAGGCAAATAAAAATCTATCCCCCGAAAATCATGTCAGAAGCTTGGTAACAAATACTTACGGCATATTAGATATGCGGTGTACTGTGTTCTAAGGAGACGGTTGTGATCCAGAGGTAAGTCATTTTGCTCGTTTCAATGAGCGCCGCTCCAGCTTGGCCTAAATGTCCAAAGGCGCCGCAGAAGCACCGAGCCATGCAGCCTCTAATGCTGCGTGCCACTTTTTGCACCCGACATTGCATACACTACCCAAAGTATACGCAAGAAGAAATGCCGGTATTCTGGCATGAGAGCTCGAAGCGTTTATGTATGGCTTCTACGTGGACAACAACTAATCCCCTGTTGGGAGGAATCGCTTTGGAGGGATATTTGATCAGACGTGTTATATTAACGGTTCGATAAGAAACACAATCATGAGAAAACATACAAATTTTGCAGGACACACGCGACATGAATAAGGCTTTTCAGGCACGACAGAACCGAGTTGTATTCATTTATATGTATTAGTAAGCGGCTTCGTTGTACATCTGGCAGCTACTTCTTTTATTATTGATCACGAATGTCTACTTTCTTAAATCACACTTGTGAAAACAGGTAGGCCATTTTGGCGCCTAGGTTGAAATGCGAGTTTTTTTACATCGGCTCTCCATCGCCTCTCTCTCATTCTCTCCTCGCTGCTCGCCAACATCTGCATGTTGCAGCCGCCCCCGTGGAGCATTTGGACCTCGAGTTTTGTTGTGCATGGCCTGTGCCGTTGTGAGTTGGAATGCGCGTGCATTCTTTTTGTGTTGTTCGCCCTCCCACCGGTGAGTCATTGTGTCCCGACGCACCGCTAATTTCGCCCTTAGTGTAGCGTTCAGCTGACCATTGACCCATGGAATGAAACCATTCTCATAGGTGCCATTAGGGCCTTCGTCGAATCTTTGAAGGAACACGTAGGGGTCGATGAGTCAGCATGAAGCACGTTTGACGTTGGGAGAAAATACAGCGCTCCGTCGCAGTAACTGCTTATGTAGGAAGGGCGGCTGGTGGCAAGGGGAACTATACTATACCCTCCCCCTCATCCATCGCTCACGGTGCCGGAGGCTCGCCTTCTTCGGCACCTCCAAATGAATGCAGTTATCACCCCGTCTCGCCTCTTTCTCTATCGCTATCGATCAGACCCTTCCTGTCCCAACTGCCCCTGTATCTATGCGGACCTGGCCCATTGCCTCTTCTATTGCCCGGCTGCTCAGCAGTCGGGTTCCTACCCCCCACCTTCTTTATCCATCACCACCAGGCTCGACTGGCTTGGCGCTCAAGGGGAGGAAGAACAGCGACTTCTGGTAGCCCAGGCGGTCGACATGCTCGGCCTTTAAATTATGGCCGAATAAAGGTCTTGTACTACTACTACGGTGGCGCCGGGTTGTCGAACCGCACCGGCCGGCGTAGACAGGCATCATCGTGTGGCCGGTTTTTGAACGGTTCGTCATAAGGCCAGGGTCATTTAGCGTAGCGGAGATGTATACCGATTTATCAGACGCCACCTGCGCAAGCGCAGTGGCTCCACCCGCGCAGTCGGCGTCCGGTAAACCAGTACACGTCTACGCTTGTGTGACTCCGTTGCTCTAAATCTCTGTTACCTTTATGCATGCAAACCGAAGAGCTTCCCTCGTCCCGACACCGTCTCCTCAGGGAGCCGCCGGTGACAGCAGAGGCCGCCGCGGGGCGCAACAAAGACCCCCCCCCCCCCCCCCCACACACACACACGGAGGGGAGGTCGCACGAGTGACGCTTCCGTTTTACAGCAACGTCCTTAAGCGTGGGAAACGCTAGGGGGGTCATAAATGAATGTGTTCTAGAAAGGCGCCGGATCATGTAGTGAGAAAGGGACTCCGGGGTCAGTTTAGTTACTTCGTGATTTTTTATTTTTTATTTTACTTTCAGTTAGGGTTTGGTGTGCGCTATCAAAGTTGTAGGGCGTAACGCCCGATTCGGAGAGCCAACGCTTTGGTGGAGATCGCTCTGTGCATCGTATTTCGGAACTAGTTTCATTACTTTTTTTAGCGTGTTTTGAGGAAGAGTTATTAATACTGTCAAAGTTGAAGGGGGCAGCTCGCGGCAAGGAATCAATCATGTTGAGGCTTCCTGCTATTGGATGCTTCCTGTATGTGAGACGGACTCCCGAGGTTTAAAACAGAGCCCTGAAGAAAACCAAATTGGTTTGTGAATTGGTTCTGAGAGAAAATGACGCAGTAACTGTCTCGCACATCTCGGTGGACAACCCGAAACGCGCCGTAAAGGAAGGGATAAAGGTAGGAGTAAAACGAAGGTAGCCTAAAATCAGTGAAGAAAACCCTAAGCATAGGTTAACTATTAGATGTATGCGCTAAGAGATAAAGAGGGAAATGTAATTAGCAATATGGATAAGATAGTTAAAGTAGCCAGAGACAATACTAGCTACGAACATAACCTTCGCAACATGGCCACCACGGGCTGTGGGTCGCAAATATGGCGCAACATCCAAGCCTTCTTAACACAATGAACAGATCCCACTCGGCACTATATCATCACCTTCATTCTCCCTCCCCAACCGCGGCACTCCTCAAGGACTCCCCCCCCCCCCCCCCCGTTCCTATTTAATGTAACTCTAGCCTCGCTGGCCAAACAAGTGACCAACAGTATACCTTACCTGCACGCGACAATATACGCCGACATCGAATTATGGACGACTAAAGGCTCCATAGGAGAGGCGCAAGACACTTTACAATTGGCAGTTGATATCATCACCTTGAACCTGACCAATATAAGCCTTAGGTGCTCCCCGCTCAAGTCGGAACTGCTGATGATCAGTCCACTTCCCCGGGATCCATGCATACACCTCCGTATGTACGACGACCACATACCCCTGGTTTCCTGGAGTTGGTCTACAGACTTCTTGGACTCCAACGTCATTGACTCCATATACATATACAGGACGCTTTGGATGCAACCTTAACTATACAACTCCGAAAGAAGCAAAAAAAACAAATTGAGGGCCTTGACCGCAGTGTGGCCACATGCAACCAGGGCCTGTCGGAAAGGGAAACCCTTAATATGGCAGACGCCCTCATCACCAGGCACTTGACTTTTCACGTTCCTTACCGCTTTCTCACAAGACAAAGCTGTTGTTTTTATTATAAAGGCGATCACCTCAACGCTCCGCCTACTGCAGTCGCTTAGCACAATGGAGCGCATATTGCAACCGCGCAAAACGACCAGGAACGAAGAGAGGAAAGCGCAGGACAAGACGCGGAATATGGTGCAGGGAAGTGGAAAAAAGAATGAGTGCCGCACTGAGCACGTAGACAGGTTCGTTCCCTGCAAAACTGGGGTGGTAACACAAAATACCCCTCACATGTGGGAATTGCTACATAGGGCAAACTGGACGTTGCCTGAATGTTAGACTTGAGGAGCATCGCGCCGCCGTTGAATCATTGGCGGGGGCGGGGAACTGGCAAAACATTGTCGCCATTGTCGTAACTCAACGCCCAGGTTCCGCGACACAAGTGTCTTGAAAAAATTAACGACCCGGCTTAGCAAGGAAATTTTTGAAGCCTAATGCATAAAAAAAGAAAATGACCATTGCATCAGCTCCACTTCAGTATCTTTATCCAAGAAAGAATTCAACTGTATAGATGCTAACTTGTGCCACGCGCGCCAACGTGCCTGCATGATGTGATGGCGTCGGCTGTTCATCAGGTGTGATTACGAATCTTGTATAAATGTGATTTTCTTTGTAGTGCACCTTAGTTGAAGTTCCGCGTCTTGTCCTGTGCTTTCCTCTCTTCGTCCCTTGTCATTTTACGCGGTTGCAATATGCACTCCATTGCAACCACCAACTAGCTCGTCTTGACTTGCTACTTAGCACAAATCACTACTCGCAACGGGCATCTACAAAACTATCTCGGAACTACGCGAAGCCCAACGAAGCGACCAGATATTTCAACTAACCCGCACAGAAACCGGCCAATATCTCTTACGGCATCTTCGCCAGGCCCCAGTTTGCCTGCTCACCTGCCACCAGCTATCAAATCATTACACCTCACATCCAGGACCAACTGCGCATACAACCTCTACCCAGAAATATGAACTCCGAGCGACCCAGTGGCAGACGCCAGGCCCGAGCTTAGTATAGCAACAAGCACTATAGAGGCAGACGCGACATCTATGTAGGCGCGGCATAACACACCCTACCAGGCTATTGTACCGCTGTCCCCGCCTACTATCGAGGATGGCACCATCGGGGCTGCAGCCACCCTCGCCAACAACAACCCTACGGAGGCTGAAGGCGCGGCCATGGGCTTGGTGCTTATACACTATGCACAAGATCCCGACATCACGGATATCTCCACCGTCTCCAAAGCTGTGTACCATCCCTCAGCAAAGGATCACCACGTCAATCGCCCGACGCATTCTCGCATCAGGGCACACGCTTACCCAAGAGATAACCCTCAAGTCGGTTCCTGGGTATGCTTCGATCCCCGGTAACCGGCGCGTTCATGCGCTAACTCGAGAACTATCCCCTGGTCCACGAGAGATCGGACACCCCAAACCCACGCAGGAAGACTCTCGGGCTCTTCTCACATACCATTAAAATCAGCATTTATTACAAAAACAGCCGCTTACCCTCCCACCACCTCACCGTACACGAGATTCAAAATACAGTGCAGTCTGGCGGCAACTGCAGCCAAAGTGCTACATTCATCGTACCTCCTTCATCGCCACCACCCTACCTTGACCTTCCTACTCTGCTTAACATATGGCGCGGCCAAGGCACCCTCATACACTACCTGTGGAATGGTTTATGGGGTTTAACGTCCCAAAGCGCCTCGGGCTATGAAGGACGCTGTAGTGAAGTGGTACAGAAATTTCGACCACCTGGGGTTTTTGAACATGCACTGTCATCGCACACAGTACACGGTGTGGGAATGCCCCCAACCGATGGCAGTTCCCCCATACCCAACCCGTCCACCTCCTCATGGGATGACATACTGTTAGTTGCTCAACCAGCTAGCCAAACATGGTAAGTGTAGAGTTCTCAGTGAAACCCATGCGCCTGGACTTTTGGTCAAGAACAGAAGGTTCTTTTTGTTAAAATAAAGCTGTCCCTACCCCATCCCCACACTATCAAAGGCGATATGCTGGCCACGCCCAGGTAGCACCGAACATTAGAACATAATCTTATGAAAACTTTATGCAAGTTCAGTAACATTGTTACATTGAAACATTCCATTAACGGTTAGAAATTAACACTTAAGTTTATATGTTACAAATAAAAATTAGTTTAACACTGAAAGTAAATATTATTCTAATCCTTGCTTTCAATTCTTGTTATAAAGTTAAAATGAACAAATGATGGTAAATGTTGCAGCATAAACATTTCTTTAACGTTCCAAGTCAGCAATATTTCATTATTGTTTTTTAAACGTTATTGTGTTTGAATCATAAATATAAAAAACTGCAAATACATTTCTAGCAGTGGGTCCCAGAACACTCTCCACTAATTTTACAATAAACATGTTTTTCAACTACCAGTGCTTCGCAACTAAATCTCTTAGATTGTGCTCTTCATAGGTAACGTGCTCAAGCAGATTACTTTGTTACAAAACTGCTTATTACCCTTTCGCCACTATCGCTCATGGGACACCCCTCAGTAATCGGCGTATGAGCTTGACTCCACTGCATGCTTTCGGAGGTAAGTACATACTAGTCACATGTTGGGCTCTACTGTGGAGATGTAGTGGCGCCTTCGTTGCTTGTCCATGCAAAGCGTTGATTAAATTGCCACATTGGTGGGCCTGCATACTAGGGCAGGGCTGCTTCATTATTTTCTACAATGTTAAATTTACGTTGCTAAAATGTTTAATTAATGTTAGGAAAAGTTTATTAGGACGTTAATCTGTAACGTTAAGAAAATGTTAGAAAAAAGGACATTAAGAACACTTAACGTTTGACCAGAACAAAAATGTAACATTGTTGTAATGTTTCGGTGCTACCTGGCCGGCAGAGGGAAATGAGTGTGTTTTTAATACACCACAGGTAATGACGATCAAGTGCCTCGGTACTGATCTGTCTACTGCCGAAGCACTCGTAAAAACTGACTTTGCGGTAAAGAGAAAACGTCATGGTAATTCACCAGAACTGACAAGCCCCTGCACGCAAGAAAACGTAGTAAAGTTTGTAATGTGGCTCATCATAGAGATACGTAACGATTACAAAAGGCAGGCAGGACTATAAATGTGACTTCCAAAGCAAGCCATTTCTTGGGTGAATTAACTTTTTCCTGGAATCATCGAAAGAATGTCGGCATAGCAGCGACAGTGACTCATGTGCCCGACAGTCGTGGGGATCGAAGTGGCCGAGGCTTGCGATGCCAGTGCACGTTAAAAAACCCCATGTGGTCGAAATTTCCGGAGCGCTTCACTACGGCGTCTCTCATAGCCTCAGCCGCATTGGGACGTTAAATCCCCCCTCCCCAATCCCACTCATTCTTCCTGGGAGGCTGCTTTACGGACCGCTCAGCCCGCCGGCCAGAAATGGCTGGTGGATCGGGCTTCACGTGAAGCACAAGCCCGTGGACTCCTGGACCAGCAGGGGACTACCCTGGAAGATTTTTTGTGTGTGTGTGTTTAATAAAGTTGTTTCCATCCATCCAGCTCTCGATTCCACGCTGTTCAAGCCAAACTTTGAACACTGTGACCACAGACGCCATGAACGGACACTATGGCGCTCACTGTGACTTGAAATACTCAAGTTATAGGCGCTCCAATCACAAAGCAGCGGTCGTCCAGCTGTGTCGGAAAGTTATGCACGCAGCTGGCAACAGAAAGTGCATTGTCTTTCTGCAGTGTCCAGCACGACACATTCAAGCGATGTCTATCTATCAAAAGGTAAAAACAGGCCTAATTTAACACAAACCACTCAGAAACACCCGTCCTGTCCGTGTGTCTGAGTGGTGTGTGTTGAATTAGAGATATGTTTACCTTTTCTTATACAATGCTCCACCAACTAACCTAGCGGAATGTACTGTTAAACATTCAAGGGACCGCGTAGCGCATACCGCTGCATAGTCGACGCCGAATGCAGGCGCTGAACTGAATGCTGAGCATGATAGTATAGTCTGGCGATTTGCAGGTGATCACTTCGGGCCTAATTCACCCACATTAAAGTACTCTAACGCTGTACAACACCGCAAGAAGGCTCAGTACATCACACATCAGCGCAGCTAGTCATTAGGCTTCTCAACACTACGTCATTTTTATTATTGGCTGGCGAGTAAGCGAACCTCACAGCAGTGAAAAGTGATTGGTAGCTTTCGGCCTAAGCGACAGTGAACCTCTATGTTGCGTTGGACTATGCAACCGCTGTAGGAAAACAGCCAAAAAAAAGTTTGTTTATATGACGTGTAGTGGGGCAGTCTATCGCGCTTTGGGAGGTCCGACCCCGGGAAGGTAAAGAACAACAGTTCGTCTCACAGCCGAGAGATTTGGACCGCCAAAGCGAGCCGCGGTGCATGGCCCGGATTCAAACCCGGTAGGCTGTATACATACCGAGTGTTTCACCTAAGAAGAGCTGCGAGTTTTGAAAATGGGCTTTTTGATCTATAAGAGCGCTTTTTCAGCATAGCATTGTCAGCAGTGTAGCGCGACAGAATGCAGTTAAGACTTACTAACCAGTAGGATGGTAACGGATATAAGTAGTTAACTTTTAATTATTATGTTAGTCTCCTTATTTACTGATAGGCAGCGTAAATAATATCAATATCAGTCTTTAGAATTGCGAAAATGCTGTGGCCCTCAGCGCTCTGGCCCAACATATTTTGCCTATTTGGACGTGTTACGAGCACTGGAGGGGTTGTTGCTTCGCCTGCAAGCTTTTCGAGAGCGCGTGCATTTTGACGCGATGTAGGTAAAATTGTTGGGTCACGCGCCGAAAGTAATTGCGTTTTCGAAATTCTAAAAAAACTGGTATTGATATTACTCACGAAGGATTTCACGCATCTCACTAAATAAGAAGACTGAGCAATAATTACAAAATTTAGTTAACAAGCCGACTAGTTAGCACGTTTTAGCTGTACTCTGATGAGCTATACCGCTGGCAATTCTATTCAGAAAAAAAGCACTCTTTGCAGTGCTTCTGAAGATGTTCTGAAAAATTGCAGAACATCTTCGGTGAAACACATAAGGTGTCTTTGACAAAGCCCGTATGCAAACATCTTCGCGAACAGTTTCCAACATTGCGAAATCATAAGTGAAAAACTGCGATATTTCGCCAGCCTTCTAATCACGTCTGGCGCGCATACGCCAGTCGTGGCTAAAGACGATGCTAAGGCCTTGCGTCGGCGGTGACCAACAAGATAGCTGAGGGGAAAGCTAATCGCAACAAAGCGCTAAATAGATAGCCGAATGATTCCCGGTAGCGTCGGAACTTCGCAGCGCCTCGTGTCTGCGGCAGCTTGCATGAATGTGGTCCTACTTCTTGCCATGGCCGAACAAAAGGTATCAAAAATAAAAAGAACGCGACGAGTTAATGCAGACCAGTGCGACACGGTTATGTATGCCAGAGCCGAATAGTTGGGAATTTCACGCCAAGGGCTTTTGCGACAACGTTGCGAAGGCTCTCTCCTTCTGCGTACAAATTGTGGCTAATTAAGGGGGCGCGGGCTCAGTTGTGCGAACGCAGAACGGCACATCAAGCTGAGGCAGGCCGCGGGCAGCCAGCAGCAAAATGCCCTCCACAAAGTTCAGCAAATGGCCCCCCCTTCACCTCCACACAGTGCAACAAAATGCCCTCCACATAGTTAATGCTAGTGCAAATGTGTTAGTGCAACTTGAGTGGGCTAAAGTCTCGGCGAAACTTGGAGCCCCCTCGCCAATGTGTGCGTGCCAGTGCAATCGATGCGAAAGACGGAGCACTCGGGCCGATGCGAGTCAATTGCGTGCCTTTCTATGACCTAAAAAGTGAAGGCTTCTAAGGTGTTATGAAGGGGAACGGCTTTTCATTCTTTAGAGAACAGTTCTCTACCGTTCCTCGTGCACCTTGATGCATCCTCTCATCCATTTCCCCCAGTGCAGGGTATTGATCCGGTATCCTCTTCCAGCTAATCTCCCCACATTTCCTTTCCTCTCTCTTAAGGGAGAATGTTTTAACCCACTGGTACGAAGGTTCAATCCCTGCGGTACCGGGAAGAACAGCGCTTCTGATTCCTAAACCTGCAGTACTCGCTGAGCGACAACTTCGGTGCTTACATCCCTCCCTGCTTTCCAGAACAAACGATCCCGTCGGGGCGTGCCTTTAACTTCTATAGATCACCGATCACCCCTCAGCTACACATCACTGCGTGCTGCCTATCAGTGATTGCAACTGCGTCTCCGCGACTGGCGCGAGAAATCACATGGGGTAAATACAGGTCGTTACGGTATCTTCGTAAGTGCGTTCAACGCATTTTCCACACTAACAAAACCTCGAGTCGCGCAAAAATCGCGAATTCAGCAGGGCGAGTAGCAGAACTGACCCATTGTAATCGCACTTACCGTTCTTGCGGCCGCATGTGAAGCTTTGGGAAGGCATCGTCCATGCAAGTCGAGTTCACCCTTTGAAGAGGCGACGCCGAAAACACCGCACTTCGTTGACAGGCTCTGGCAGCAGTGGCACCTTTGCAGAAGTTCGTTGTTTCGCGATTGAAGAGGTTATCCGCCGTGTTTAGCGATGGACAGGCGAACAGCTGGCACGAACACGACGTTGTCAGGCGCCGGTGATTGCTGGGTTCTTCAATTCCTCTCCGTTTATAACTTGACAATACTTTCAAGGCCCCAGTTAATGCAGGGTTTCACCTGGCATCACAGTTCGACGAGGGAGGCACGAAGGGTTTCATTAGTTCACTCAGTCAAGGTCAGTTTCCAACGACGTCACCAATAATTAAGATAATTACACCCGAGTATCACTGAAAGGGCGCGGCCATGCTGCCGCCCCATCGGCACTGCCCGGTAGGCTTAGGCCTAATCTCGCTAATTCTCGCCAATTCTCGCCCGCCGTGCCGAGAAAAAGCGGGTGGCCTTATCCTTTTTCTTCCTTCGCACGTGTACCATCTGACGCTACAGCAAAAACCTTTGTTTCTTTTCTTTTTTTTTAGGCGGCGATCGCATTGTTTCACCTAGGTTATAGGCTCTCGCTCGACTGACTTTTTTCAGGCTGCTGCATGAAAATGCAATGTCACCTGTTCACCCCGATAGGAGAGACGGCAACGGAATAAGGCTGGCTACCGACAAAATCGCTTCACTTGACCGGGTGCCCTGGATCGTTACCGTAATATCACAAGAGCATGAACAGCGAAGGAAAGCACATTGCGGATACTGCGAATATCGCGAATATTGCCAGAGCACCCCCCCCCCCCCCCCAAATTTTCTGAGCGCCGCATCTCCCCTCTCTCCCTCACTCCTTTCGGCTTTTTTTTCGCCGATGCTATTCCCATCGCATTCATATATAAAAAATCGCTGTGGCTTAGCTTGGTTAAGCCCGGTAATTGCGAAAGCAATATCCGTACCTACGCCATGGTTCAGCTGGTAGTGTAGCTGGTGGTGGTGCTTGTGGTTAGACTTGTGGTGATGTATCGGTTATGCAATCCAATTCAATGCAATCCAATCTAATCTTATCTAATCCAATACCATGCAATCCAATCCACGCCGCACGCGGCGGGCGCAGGAGTTAGGCAGCAGCTACCAAGCGCGGCCTCGCCTCGCGACGGCACAAGTTGGAGTCCTGCTCTTGCAGCTGTGACGTCACATCGCTAGGCGCGCCGCTCAAGGTCAGTGGTAGCTGCCACGGCCTAATAGTACGCGGAACTTATTGCTGAGAAGAATCACACCTCTTCGCTACCGCACGAAGTATGGCACTCCTTTTAGTAACTGTAGGCACAGTTCGTACCTCTTCACGTCAGCCTACTTTTTCATCCTTTGAGTTGTCCTCATATGATCATAAACTATTACGAAAATAAAGAGTGGTTTTTTTAAGCGCCTCTGCGGCCGGGCGCAGGTTCACACGCATGAAGTATTTTTGACAAATGCCATTCATTCGCAGTTACTGACTGTTATTGAGCAGAAGTTCTTGTGTTGTTGTAAATCACATGAAAGTATATAAAACTGCCGCGACTTTTCGTTCTTTACGCATGTTCTTTATGAATCAAGTCCTCGCAATCCTGTGTACACTCCTATTTTTATGTAGATAATAGAGTGAACGAAACGACGGACCGTCCGGCTTTATTAGAGCAATTAAAAGTATTTTAACTCTACGGACTACGATACTGTTTGGGCGCAGGCTTTCTTTTACTTTTTTTACCGGCGGCGAATAACACCCCCGAAAAATATTTTTGGCTACCTCTTGCACTCTTGCCAAGGCCTTGGACTGCATGCTTCCCATGCTTTTGAGGGAGCTATAACCAGGTCTGCTGGAGGCAGATCTTCCACGCAATACCAAATTATCTGATCCAGCGTTCCTAGTTCGCTGCAACGCTGGCAGTAAGGATTTACCAGATCAGAAATATATTTGCACTGACCCGCGAATTTGGCAGCGACCGCGTCTGCAGTCGCAAAGCAGACATTTGGGCTAGTTGGTGTGAATTCATGGTGGAAAGCAGCGCAAACTAAGACAGAAAATACAGAACAAGAGGGGAGACACTACAAGCGCTGAAGTCGCCTCCCCGCGGTGGCTTGACCTCGGCCGAGCGACGAATGCGGGGGAGGCAGACTCGCCCCAAGATCTCTGTAATAACTCGCAATGGCCTGGCAGCTGTCCAGCGTCTCGCTTCGCAAGGCCCGCGCGTCGCAGTCCTCCTCACCAGCACGGCTGACAAAACCTCGAGCGTATTGGTGAGCGACCCCGTTCACGGGGATCACTGCATAAGCCGGGACCCATCATCATCATCATTATCATCATCAGCCTATCTACTCCCACTGCAGGGCAAAGGCCTCTCCCATGTCTCTCCAATTAACCCTGTCCTTTGTCAGTTTCCGCCACTGTATCCACGCAAACTTCTTAATCTCATCCGCCCACCTAACTTTCTGCCATCCCCTGCTACGTTTGCTTTCTCTTGGAATCCACTCCGTTACCCTTAAGGACCAGCGGTTATCTTGCCTTCGCATTACATGCCCTGCCCAAGCCCAAGCCGGGACCCAAACCAGGCCAATTACTTTCCTGCCTTTTGACATCGTGGTACTCGGTGGCGGAGATTCGCCCTCGCGCAAAGTTGCGGAGGACCGTCTTGGAATCGCAAAGAATGGTGCTGGCGCCTTCCTGAGTAATTCCCAGCGTTGTAGTATCCTCTTCAGCCATCAGAACTCTGCTCGCGTAACTGCCGAGGCTGCTACATTACGCTGCATCCACAAACACGGTGCTTCCATCCCCCCGAGTATTTTTCTCTGAGCAGCTGTGCCTTGGGCCTCTCCGTCCATCGTGACAGCCCACCAGCACATTCTTACCCGATGGGCACTAAACCTCCCTTGGACATCTTGTAGACATCCTAAAGATCCGCAGGACGTCCCTGGGACTTTCAGTGCCCACTGGGCAGGGAGTGGTCCGACTCTAATGCATTGACGGATTTCTACCGGCAAAACTACCCGGTCGAGGGAGTTTCCGTCCCTAATATCCTCAGGCTTCGTGGAGTCCCGCTTACGTCGTCCGGAGCCTCTGCTCCTGCGACGTCAGCTGAGCTTCCATGAGTTACTCTATGGTATTGTGCATCCACGGTGCCGCAGTGGAGGTCTCCAGAATAATGTCGACCAGCTATGGATTTTTTACGTGCACTAACATCGCACAGCACACGGGCGCCTACGCATTTCGCTTCCACTGAGACGCGGCCGCCGCGGTCGGGTTCGCACCCGGGTACTGCGGCTCAGTGGCGGGCGCCTAACAACCGAGTCACCGCGGCGGGTGTAAGCCAATCACTGACAAAGGCGTTCCAAACAAAGGACACTAAAACTGCGCTCAGCCTTTCTGCGCATGTGCAGCCCCTCGGCACTTCATAGCAGCATGTATCAGATTTAATGCAAAGGCGCAGGTTTGCGCAATTGGCGCAGCATTCCCACCACTGACTTTTTTTGTTTGCCCACTGCAAGTAAACCGTTAGATTTAGCTCTGCTTTTCTATCGTCCTTTAAAATATGTATTTTTTTAAATTACGACTGCTACCACGGTAACAGCGGCAGTGACACCACGTCCACAATTGTGTGCCTCGATGTGGTTACGAGTCACCCTAGTCTTCAACCAGCAAAATAACAGTTGCCGATATTGGTGACAGAAATCAATAACATTGTTTCAGTGAGATACAAGTGTTCTAAAGCACACTAATGCTTTAAACTGGCTGTGTATGCGATTTCGACGCTGGTGACAGTCTTCACTCCTCTAATGTAAGTCAATGTGCGAGGGTTTGCACAAAGCCGCTTACCATGCGGAAAGAAACGCTCTATATGCCCAAAAAATAGAATTTTAAAATGTTTTGCTACGTTTCTCAGCAGCACAGCTGGGCTTACGTTTATGTTCGCGAGGAGCTTTCGATTGCCGCCGAGGAACCATGGCCAATTTCAGCGCAGCAGACTGCGCGTGGAAGCTTATGCAATCGTTTGCCCTGGTTACTGACGCGCGACCTCTGGGCTGTGGATGCCCGACGGCAAATCGCTGCTCAGACTGAGCGAATTAACAGTGGCACCCATTCATTCAACTTACTCGGCATTTTTCCTTACTGAGATGCACGTAATTTAGACGAGGCCAATTCGTCAGTTCGAATGAACAAAAAGCTCGATTCGGGCGAGTTCGAATTTTCGATATTCTAATTTTAGTTCTGTTAATGCAAACAAGGAAAATATTGGATGAAAGTACTGTGAACATTGAGCTCCACTTACTAACAACACATTTTGCTCCTTGAAATCAACCAAGCTGTACACTTTCCATATGCAGCTAATGTCTGTTGTTTAAAAGCTTAAACGGAAAAAGAACAATTCACAAGGCCACTTTAAAAGGGGTGCTGAGGTGTAGACAGTACAGGCGTTCTCAGTTAAGCATTCATGTTTATTGAATAAGAAAAAATAAAACAAAAACAAGCAAGTGATAATGGAGTTATTTCGGCTTTGTCTCTTGATTAGTGACACAACGCACAAAGATGGCGTCGGGCGGTGTGTTACCAAACTCGCCCTGTTGTAGAGGTATGAAGAACCAATGGACAACAGCGAGCCATCAGGGCTAAAAGCCAGGGATGCAATGCTCGATGGGTACTTGTGGAACTGACAGAGACGCTTCTTGTTGAAGCCGTCCCAGATGTTCACGTGGCCGTCACTGCCTCCCGTCGCAAATGTGTTGTACAAGTTGTGGAATGCAATGGCGTTCACAGGGTAGATGAGCTCGATGCCATTGCTGTCTTTGGCACGGTGAAACTTGAAGGCGTACTTCTTTTGCACTTCGGGGTTTGGATCCAAGTATTAAACAGCCACGCGCCCTGTGGAGAACCATATAATCAGGAACCTGATGAAACAAGTGTAGGCAGGACAGACAAGAAGGTCAACCACCGGAAGTACAATGAGAAGTGGCCTTCCTGTTGTGGTCATTATTCTGACTGCTCTAAGTTCTCTCTCCAGTGGATAGCCAACTTGATCGAAATGAAACAGTCTAATGCATCTTGCCACCAGAAAACAAAGTTAAGCAAGTTGATTACTAGGAGGCTTTTTATACTTAGCTAGTACAAGCTAAGCGCCCTAATTCAATGGTTACACAAAAGCTCAGCGGCTGAGGCACTTAGCTGACGAGCACCACACCACGGTTTCAATGCCCATTTGCATTTAGCTAGGGTCAAAAACCTGACAGGACACTTAAGCTCCGCCTTTAGGGTATGATGTGATGGCGTAAATGGGTCCCTTCTGTGGCCTAGGGTTCTCTTGGCATATCACTTCACAGCCACGGAAACTATACGTTCCTTGGCCTAATGTAACGCTTAACCTACACTTAAGAATGCAATGCAATAGCATTACTGATCCCTCTCGCACAAGTACTCCTTCTCTGTCGCCTAGGTTCTACCTACATGCCCAAGTATGCAATATTGGCCATTCCATACTTCACATTTATTGAACGGAGGAAGTCCTCCTACCGACCCTGGCATAGTGGAGGAGCGGTTAAGTGACGTGCCACTGTCACAGCAGGTGGCTATGTTTGGAACAGCGGCTGTTTCATACACAGCAACTAGGCTTGTGAGATCCAGGCTGTGATAACGTCACAAGGTCACGTGACTTAGTGACAGGTGGGCCACCGGAATTTTTTCTCTTAATGCCGACGACAACGACAACAGCATTTATGCATTTTAACAATATTGTACAAAAGAACGCTTGTCCTCCCCTGTGGTTGTCGTTTTTTGCGCTGTCTTCCCACCAAGTATGAATGACCAACTAGCCCCGCACCATGTTTTATTGAAGTTCATAACAATACTGTGTCAAAATGCATGAGTACCAGTACACATTACAAAACTGCCGGTGGTCAAAAGTAACCTGGACTCCGCAGCAGGGCATCGTTCAGTGTCCTCTGTCTAGCTTTGGAGCATTAATTGGCAAGTATTATGCACTTTCCCAAGAGTTTCCTGTGTTGTCTTTGAATAAGAAATAAGCCGTGTAATAAGAAGTAAGTCCGGCGCGAGTGTGACAGTACTATAAGGCTTCCCGTTCACGAGCGCCTTGTACGCCCTTTGACAAACGGCACAAGTACGCTATAGGCTCCGAAATTACCAATTCGTGCCATCCAATCCAGATCCAAGAAGGACGGCTGCTAGGGAAAGCGAGCAGTCTTGCAGATGGCGATGCGGACTACTCGCTCGAGTGGTATGGAACCATGAGCGTCGCCGTGATGTTGTTGTCCTCACGATAATAGCTGGCTAATAACATTTCGCTGGAGGATAAATGCTAGAGGCCCGTGCACTATGCGATATCAGTGCACTTTAAAGAACTCGAGGTGGTCTAAATTATCCGAAGCCTCCCCACTATGGCGTCCCGCATAGCCGGACTTGATTTGGCCTAAACATAAACCCATAAACGAGTGTTTCGCTTTCCTAGTGGCCGCCGGAGCACAAAGTGAGACTGTGGGACTTCAAAGAAGCTAGCAAAGCCTGATTTGTTTTTCAGTTTGGAAAAGCAGAAAACCAGGTGTTGTATAAAATAATTCTGACGACCAAATGTCGTATCTGTGCGAAATTTGTCCCTCCACGGCTGATTTGTCCATCTCTTAGCTTGGAAGAGTCCACCGGTGCGAGCCGTCAGATCTCGTGTTTCAAAACGGCAGGATCACCGCATAGCAGCCAACGACCCTTTGGGCCTGGTCGGGCCGCGGCAGACCAAAGCCTGCAGTCAGGCTTTCCACCACCCGTTCTCCAAGCAGTGGCGGAATCTCTGTTGTGGAAACTGCGGAACAAGGTGCGTGGCCATGAGGAGGCGATCCCTCTGGACAAAAGGCCGCTTGAAGTTGTCCCCTATGTGCACAAGATGGCCCATAACCTCAAGAGGGTGGCAGGTAGGCAAGGCATTCAAATTGTTTTCTCAGCCCCTTGCAAGCTATCGCAGCTCTGCGGGCGTGTGGCGGAAGGTAAGCGCAGGGTCGCGTGCACGACGAAGCATGAGCACAGATATGTCAACTGTGCCACTGATGTGGTATACCAGTTCCCGTTGCGATGCGGCAGAGTATACGTTGGCCAGACAGGTCAATGTCTAAACGATAGGCTGCGACAGCACTTCCGCTCCTTGAAACCTGATAATGGCGCAAATCTGCCGAGACACTGCAGGGAATGCGATGGCTGCTACCCACAGTTCAACAAAGCCACCATCATCGGAAGGGGCAGGTCGAGGCTCGAAAGAGAGATTTTAGAGGCGGCACACATGCGCAAACTTGGGCTTGATATGTGTGTGAGTGAGCCTTCCGTGGCGCTTTTAGATAAAGAGACCCGGTTTCTGTTAAACCTGTGACGGGCATTTCTTTGTTGTTTTTTGTTCGTTTCTTGTTCGTTTCGATGTATATCATTAATTATCTTGTGTGTTCCACGTGTCACTATCTCAGTTCTCGTACGCTATGCGCAGATGCAACCTTTGCTGCAACATGTCTTTTTTCAATAAACTTCAGTTGCTAGTTACCGCTCGTCCTGTCCTCTTCTCGATCTTCAGTCCTGTCAAGTTTGCGGTTATTCCTCCTTCCCAACATGTCTGACCAACTGGCCCAAAGCTTCCCCTTGTCAGACCAAAGAGTTCGCGACTGCAGGGCGCCAAAGTTCCTCCTTGCCAGCACTTGTTTCTGTGGTGTGTGCGCGGAAACGTAGGGAGGGCGGAGCCTATGAGGAGGCTAAAGTCCCATTGGACATCGACCAGCTACCGGATTCCCTACCTAGGTGCCTGGGGAATATGAACTGCATTTAAGCCGCAAACTGTTGTGTGTCGGGAGCTTCATTTCCGACTTTTGGTCTCTCTGTTTATGTTGTAAATAAGTAAAATAACCCAACAAACCAAACCAAACCTAAACCTTCATTTGCAGCCGTGTTGTCTACGACTGAAACTATTTGTTCATGGAACGAAATAATTGCGAAATTGAAGTTTTCCAGAGCGCTCTTTAGTGCACCTTTAACCAACTCACTTAAGAGACAGTTCACCTTGAGCGCAGCTTTTTCATACAATCCTTCGGGGAACCAACCAAATGGTCTCATATTGTTTGTCTTATCTGAGAATTCATCTTAACTGAGTTCGTCTTAGTGGGAGTCTACTATCATATTCTTGTATTAAAGAGTTATTTTTGGGGGCAAAACGCAATGCTCTTGCTTCACTGTTGGGTGACGTTCTTTGCAAATCTGTAGCTTGACACAGTAGAAAGACTGTGCATCAAGGTTTTACAGATGCAAACTGTGGGCTTTGCACCAGATCTCAGAGGGCGCAAAGCAAGTATTTTTTACATCGGATGTATGCATGTGTGTGTATAAAAATTAATTAGTGGATTTTCAGCGGTTATGAAAGCAGTCCCAACAGAATTCTTGGTGGCGAGGCACGAGTCCCACCTGTTATGCCGACGTCAGGATTCTCAAACACACTACACCTTCAGACGTCACTGGAAGGGGGGATTGACAGAAAATCATGAAAACCCTTCCACAAAGCGTATTCAAACGCATATATTGCGTCGTAAGAAAGGGGGCCCCTCCGAGGTAGCGGGGGATTCCTGTTTTTGCAGCTCGACAAGCTCTCTCCAACTGATTAGGCTAAACGAAGTTACATTAGGTGGGGGCTCTCCTCGTTCCGGTTTTCTCGCTTCATACGTGTCGCTCGAAGTTCCATTGCCCGTGGTTCCATATACTAAGCAGCTGGTTAGAATAAATGGGCCCCTTCTCCTGCTGTCCGAGGTGAGGCCCTGGGCTGCAGCCCCCTTAGACCCCCCCCCCCCCCCCCCCTCCCTTAATCCAGCGCTGGCTGTACGTCGTGCGGGGACAGGCGACTGCTGGAGGTATCGCCTATCACTACTGCACCCGTAACGAAGAGGACCGCCCGCGGTTGGCATTGTGTAGGAGGTCCTCTCGGGCTGTAGCTGGTACGGGGAGAGGCGATCGCTGGAGGTGTCGCCTATCGCTACAGCACCCGAGAAAACCGCCCACGGTTGACGTCGTCCAGGAGGTCCTTCTTACTCGGGCTGCAGGTCGTACGGAGACAGGCGGCCGCTGGAGGTGTCGCCTATCGCTACAGGACCCTTAACAAAGACCGCTCGCGGTTGGCGTTGTCCAGGATGTCCTCCTTGCTTGGGCTGCAGGTCGTACGGGGACAGGCGAACGCCGGACGTGTCTCGTTTCGCTGAAGTCGCCGCTAAGAACAGACCCGCGCATTGGACTCCGACGTGGAAGTACAGCAGCGGGTAGGGACAATTGCAGCAACATGTGGCATCAGCAGGGTCGCTGTCGGCTTCAATCTGCAAATGTTGATGACGCTCGGGGATGGACTCCACCGTAGTCGGCAAGGCACAAGAGGAAAAGCGGGCGGTGCATTCGGGAACCCCCGTCGCCGCAGCCGAATGTGTATAGGCAATGGTGACTGCGGCGAGACGATGATCGTGTTCTGATCAGAGAAAACAAGGTGACATCGTTCGGAATCACAGGAGCGCCAGCCACGGGCGAAAGGCGACGGGTTAGACGGTAGCCATGTTGCTGCAGCTGAAAGGCTGGAGTCTGCTGCAGGCCCCTGGAAACCTCCGACTGCTGGCAATGAAACTATAGGGCGGCGCTGCAGGGCCGTTGGTCGGAGGTCGCAGGAACAACACATCGTTCGTTTTGCCTCTGTGCCCTCGAATCCGATATGAACGCAGTGCCGTTCATCTAATGGTAGACTTCTTAGTCCTCGTAGCGTGCCGTGTTCATTTCCTGTGTGTTGAAGAAGTTCACTGCTGTCAAGAAAACCGGGAGGAAAATTATATGAACTGATCAGAGGGGGAAATTGAAATCAAGCCAAAATGGACATCGCTACAAATCATTAAGTTCTATAGGAACTGTTAAAAAATTTAGAGGACGCTTGAGCTTCGCCTTTGAGAGTAGAACGCGACATCGTGTTGCAGGTTGCAGCGCTGTCAGGGGGTCCACGGAAGGCCATCGCCCGATCGGCGCGACGCCTTGACCGTTGGACAAATCGAAAATTTAGTTTTTTTTTTGAGGAAAGAATTGGTGCAGTAACAGTCTCACTTATCTTGGTGGACACCCGAACCGCGCATGAAACCCTTTTTTTAAGCAGTCCGCGATTATAGGTCGCCGTTTTGAATCCCTGTCGCGAGCTATTTTCTCCACCACTCCAACCTTCCTGTCTATATTTATTAACTAAAGAGGCTGTTTGGGCTTGTTGCTCAGTGATCATGGTTAAAGAATGCACCGCGAAAACATAAGGACAAACGAAGAAGTGGACAGCACCATCCTGTCCACTTCGTTTGTCCTTTTCTTTTCGCGCTGCATTCTTTAACTATATTTATTGGTCCCTTCTACCTGTCTATTTTTGTTAGGCCTAACCTGTGTAACTGAACCACACGCACGCGTTTTTTTTTCCCTTACCGCAATCACATCTTTTGCTTACAGCCTTCCTAAGCCTTCCAAGTCCCGATTCTTCGCTGACCAGCCCACGTGGTTTATGTGGCAAATGCCTGGGCAAACGTGACGACTTCGCAACTGTTGGCGTGAGCCATGCCCCATGCAAGTCCTTCGTTATCACCACACAATATGCTTTTAAGGCATCACTGGCAAGCGGGTGCATGTGGATTTCAGCTTGGCGGGTCCGAAGTTGACTCAGCATCAGTCATGCAGCTGCGGGCACTGTTCTCACAGTTCACAGGAATGCGTCCTCTTTTGGGAACTGTTGTAGCGGAGCTACACTCAGGCAGGCAGGCAAACAAGTGACGCATGCGTCGTCTCATAAGGGCCGCAACAGTGAACTCGGTGAAAATCTCTGTTCGCAGCACAGGTTAGTATTCGTCATGCTACAACTGGTGTAAATCCCTCCAAGTAGGGTCCATTGCGAGATATTCGCCTTGGATGGCGCTACAGGCAAACCGGAGACACAAACCACACACTTAGTTTGCAATAGTATATGCACTTGGTTTATTTTCCCCTTGGCATTCAACAATTCCTCATATAAACAGTGCGGCTCGACAGAACAGAAGGGAAAGCACCGATAGGGCGCCGCTTAAATTGCCTTCCCGTGGAAAAGGCGCGCGGAACAACAGGAAGTGAACCCGACACTTCCGCCGCCGCAGCGCCCCACGTGGTGGGCGCGAACAGCACGCACAGGCCGGCAGTTCTCCCTAAGCATGAGAGAAAGATACGCCCGCACAACGCCATGAGGAGATCCGGCAAAATGCTAACCATGGAGCAAACTTGGTCCGAGAAAAAAAGAAACAAATTGTCCTGGGACCGACCAGTGAGGAAAATGGCTCGCCTTTCCTCCTTAATTTGCAAGGGTACACCCTTGCCATTTCTTCAGCCGCGAGTGAAAAATTTGCGACCGCCTCTAGAAAGCAACGACTGTCAAAGTGAACGAAAAAGAGTGGGCCACAAGCCAGGATGTGGAACTTGCATGCTTTACGAGCACATGCTTCATATGAAAGTGCGTCACACGAACATCAAACTCCAGAGTCAAAAATTAGCACTGCGTACTGTGCCAGGTGAATTGTCCAAATCCAGGAGTAATAGTGAACTTCCTCAGCCTTTCTTAACTGATTAACAGGTAGCATCATTTCCAAAAACGTAGCACACTGTATACCTCCTCTCATTGCATGTGCTACATCTCAAAAAGCTTGGCAAACAGCTGTATATGATTCTAATTTTTTCAGCTCTCAGCCAAACCAGCAAAGCAAAAGAAAAATGATTGACAATATGCTACCAAAAGAGACCAATACATTTAAACATTTTAACTGCTTGTAATATTACTGCTTGCAGCACCCACTGCTGTCACCAGGCTCGTCAAATTATTCCCATCGGTAGTAAGAGAGTAATTACCCATTAGCATTCACCATTAGCATTTGTAGCCATACTGCTACAAAGGAAAGGTATACAGCTTCCCAAGAAACTACGTAGTTAAAGAAAAATTCATTCTGGACTGGGATTCAAACCCAGGATCACTGCCTCACCGAAGCAGTCACTCTACCAACAGAGCTAACCAGGTATGGCTAGCATATTATAGGGCAAGAGCAAACTGATCAACAAATGTAGAAGCTTTATAGCTTTCCTTTGTTTAGTCATGGCTGCACTTGGTGGATACTAATGAGCAATAGGGAGTTTATTACGAACCTATTCCACCTTGGGAGATTCCCCTGAAACACTTGACCTACTCCCATAGGCGCAGCAGTGAACTGTTTTCAGTTGGAAAGGTACTCGAAACAGTCTAATCACTGGACACAACAAATAAAGATGAAACCTGGTGCCCACCTATGGCCAAGTGCCTTACAGCCAAGCACAGCAATAAGCAGGCAGAACAGGATGTCACAGAGAAAGTAATTGAGAAGCATTGTTCCTGAAACTTCTCCTGTAAAGCCACACATAAGGCCTGGCCTAGGCATATGTAAACAGCGCGCACAACAGAACATCCAGTAGTTTTTCTTGCAATTTTGGCCGGCTTTGTTACTGTAAATTACATCCGCTAGCAATATGTACTTGACTGAAGCCCACTGCTCCATCTGTATCTTTTTATTTTAATTGAATTTTCATCCGCCGTGCCCATCATTAGATAATTCTGCAGTGAAGGTTCACCAACCAGCAGCAACTGGAGCTTTTCCGCAGTTTATTCAGTTTATTTTCTTCAGCCAATGAGGCGGCCACCACATGCTAGTGAATGCTAGTGTACAACGGATCAGCACAAAAATGCTGATCTACTGAACAATCAGTACCAGCTCTTTATAATACCAGGCTAAAGCATAAAACAGCAGCATCAGCATGTTCCCCTGAGAGTATATAGATGTCATAGCAGCAGCAGAGTGTGCCTAGTTACTGGTGGAGTGCACCCACAAAAGAAGAAAATGTGTTCATATATACCTGCTACACTGCAAACATACTTATGTAGAGCTATGCGTTCGACTGCAGAAAAACAGAAAAAGGTCTACCAATGCAACAGAACTACACCTCCAAATAAAATGCGGCCAAGAGGATGCTCTGGCGAACGCTCTCAACGCACATCACAACATTTGATAACATCGATTGCTCGAATGTCCGACCTGAACATTACCCTCTTCACAAAGCATTGATGGATGCGAGGGATGCGAGGGAGATTTTGCTTTGTTAGTATATGCTGCATTGCCACTCTGAACAGTTTCACAAAATTTTATAGACTTAGCCTAATTACAGCTTGTGTGTGCATCACAAAAGCATGCGCACATTCTAGTTAAACCGCAGTGGGTGCAGTGGTAAGGATGTTTCCATTTTCGCACAAAACATCTTTTCCACAACTTCTAAGCAGCAAGGAGAATCTACTTAAGTGCAGCCTCCTTGAAGTGACCAGTGCACGTCCTGTGAATGCGTATTGCACTAATTAGAAATAACAGCAGTGCTTAAAACAACACACCTAGACGGTGCACAAAGACTGCCTGATTGCCACTGGATCTCCCTGGACGTCTTGAAGACATCCTGAACATCCGCAGGACATCCAGGGGAGTTTTAATGCCCATTGGGTGATTACTAGATGGCACTGCTGGTTTAATTTGTATTCTCCGGTACCAAGAACAAAGCTGGCCACTGGATCTCCCTAGGACGTCCTGAAGACATCCTGAACATCCGCAGGACATCCAGGGGAGTTTCAATGCCCATTGGGTGATTACTAGATGGCACTGCCGGTTTAATTTGTATTCTCCTCGTACCAAGAACAAAGTTGAGAAAGCAGTGCACACACATTCTGCCTGAGAGCATCCTCTAGAGTGTTGTTAAAGACAGCAGAAAATGGAGCTAGTATAACTGCAACACGTGTGGCACATGCATAAGAAGCAAGACAGCAAAAGTACACTCTAAACATAAGTATGCCTATATGGGAGTAAAAAGGGAATAAGTTATCCTCTACACTCCTTTATATAAAAGGGTGTGCACTAGAAGACAGCTTGCACCCTATTTACTCCTTACCGTTTAGAGTGTAAATGCAGGTGGTATTTCTCAGGGGGATAAGCGCTCAAAATCAGACATGCCGCCTTCGTTAAAAACAGTGATGGTCCGACAGCTACTGCTATGCTGGCTTCCCGCATGAAGTTATCTGTGCAGATTTGTCTTGTTTGTGTGGACAAGAGGCAGAGAATAACGCTGCCACTTCCAGTTCTTTTTTGACACTGTAGACGCATTGAGAGAGGGTCAACTAACACAACTAGTTAAAGGAAACAACAAAATGCAGTCAGCAATCTCCAAGGGATGAAATCTGTGCTGATGAAAGCAGTGTAAAAGCGTTCAATGGGACCTTTCCTGAGGTGCCTTCAAGGTTACGAGAATGCACCTGACCTGCTTCTCCTTTCATGGCACAGGGAAACCTAACAGGTATCACACATCAAGTATGCCTACCACATCTGGAATAAAAACAGTCAGCAAGATAGTAAAAAGCAACATGGCAGAGCCGCTGAGATTATGCCAAACAGCGCTGCATTCACAGCTTTGGGTTACTGTCACTACA
Source organism: Amblyomma mixtum (assembly GCF_055824585.1). Taxonomy (NCBI): domain Eukaryota; kingdom Metazoa; phylum Arthropoda; class Arachnida; order Ixodida; family Ixodidae; genus Amblyomma; species Amblyomma mixtum. The sequence goes on from NC_143012.1 coordinate 57,541,768, forward strand.
CGTTAGTCCTGCTGCTTCTTAAAAATAAAAAAAAAACGGTCTGCAGTTTGAAACACCACACGCCTTAGATCTGCTCCTTGAAAGAAACACGCACGTGATAAGCTAATTTTTTTTCGTGACACGTATTCCCTGGGCTTCTTGAGTGGCAGATACGATATACAATGCCTACATATACTTGGTCCTTGACTGCTTCCAAGAAAACAAGAGAAAAAAATATATACACGACGCATGTGCACCTTCATTTCATGTGCTCCCATCCCAGATGCACAACTGGGCCCGATTCTGGCTACATACCGAGGTTTTCGAATCCCGCCAAAAAATATAAAGACAAGTGATAGGGGATCTCAAGACTGTTCAGCGAACAGCTGTTTCTAAATTTGGTGAATTCGGGGGCAGGATCCGGTGTTTTTCTGCTGCTGCCTCCCTGCGGTCACCAGCGTGGGTGCACTTTTCCGAGTGTATCCCGTGTGTCTGCGTGTGGTGTCGCGTTTCGGCATGTGCAACTTGGTTTTGGTCCCATCGAGTGCGAAGCTGCAAGGTGATGGCCTGAAAGGCGGCGCTGCTCTGCTATGCCCCAGAGCACTCCAAAATTACCTCCTCGCCCCTTCTTCTTCCCTGCCAACCCTCTCATGCACCGCTTTTCTAATGACAAACTGCCTTCTTGAGGGGAATACAAACGACATTGTGATGTAGAGAAGTATAATAATGAGCCGTACGCTTAGATAGGCCTGTTCGCCCACCGACCAGGGAAATGTCACAACAACGTATTCATCGGTGGTGGAGGGACTGACTGACTCAACTGCAATGGTCCCACGCGGCATCTCTAACAAATGAACAAAAAAAAAAGTCTATACCTCACATTTCAGCGCGCGAAAAAAATGCTATGGGTGCAAGCACTTCTTGCCGTCCGAGAAGTAGTTAAAACTCTTGGTTAAGCCAACAACGCACCTCAGGCCTCGTACAGTTCCCCTGTCCTTCCTCTGCCGAGAATGATTAGTATGGTCGCTTGGAGTGCGCCTGTTCTCGATGCATCGGCGAGCGAACTTGAGACCGCTTGCGCCGACGCTTCGCTCTCGTCGCCAGCACAAGGCTTTTGTTTAGCTTCTATGCAGTGAGGACCCTTGCATACGTCTGGAAGTAGTAGCTGCCCTAGCAGTGGCAAAGTAGAGGGCGAGGGGGAATAGCGAGAACAGTCGAGAAGCAACCCAGGAGAGGCACGTGGCCTGTCACAAGAGAAACACTTCCTCGAAGACTCGGAAACAATGCGATAGCCACTCCTCCACCACTCCTCCGTTTTGCCGCGGCGCTGGTTTCTAGATGATGCGATGGTACACTGTGACGATGTCTTGACAAAAACAAGAGTTTAAGAGGTTTTAAAAAAACTAGAATGTATGCAAGGTACCTACAATGACGACAATGAGACAGAGAGAGAAAAACAACAAAGGGAAGAAAATGCTGAATGGGGGCAATGACACAACTGCAATGGCACCCGCAAAGCCATGGCTTCTGCAGAGACCGGGAACCTGCCCGGATTTAGAAAAAAGAAACAAAGAAAAAGGAAAGAAAGCTCGCACACTCGCGTGCGTCGCATACACATAACGAAGTGACGCACTGTTTTTTTCACCTCAGTCCATATGGATAAAGGCACGCTTGACACAGCTGCAAAGGTTGTGTTTGTAGGAGTGTTAAGAGAAGATCAAATGAGGATGGGGGAAAAGACCAGAAAGGAAAAGAAAGCAAGCTGTACCCTTGAAAATGTGTGCACCACAGGCAAGTCTGTTTGCCGAGAAAAAAAAAACACTTCCCAAGTGCGTTGGGAGGGCAGTGGCTTCTTTTTGCTTCTTTTTTTCCCGTGGAGTCTTTTTGCCCATCGAAAGCAGTCTGCGTATAGCCTCACCGGCAACAAACGAGCACCACTTGCCGTCACATGACGCCATCTAGTGGCAACTGCCGCACACAGTCACACTTCACCACTTGGCACAGTGCAAACGAAGCAACTCTAAGATGCGCGTCCATGCCGCCGTCACGACAAAGGATCGGCCGTGGTGAAGAGGGATGCCGGCGGTCGTCGGGCTCTGCGCGGGGCTAGGGGCTGCCGTCTCCAAGACTGAGGTGTCAAGAACGACAAGTTCGACGGCTCCGCGGGCGTCGCGGAGCAGTTCGACGGCCTGCTGGTGCGAAAGTCCTTCGAGTGAGTGGCCATTGACGGACAGAATGGCGTGGCCGCGACGCAGGCGGCCGTCGCGGGCTGCGGCGCCTTCTTCGAAGACTGTCTTCACGTAAATGGGGAGGTCGCCATGCGGCGACCCTGCACCGCCCACGATGCTGAATCCCAGGCCTTCTGAGCCCCGCTCCAGGGTCATAGTCATGGGTCCGTTAGCAGTGCTGGATGGAAAATGGTGAAAAAGCAGAAAGCGTGAGCTGGGTTATTTGAACTGTACTAGGTGAGCTTAGATATCTTTGTGAAAATGTAACCAACCTGCTAAACTTCATGCTGCATTTACTATGCTTTGCATTTGAAGAATGGATTTCTACTTCACCGAATAAATTACAGTAGAACCCCCTGTATTAAACTAGGTTAGAGTAAAACTCGGATATAGTAAAGTGAAGCTGCGGTCCCATTTTGCCTTCAATAGAACCCCACTATAGTAAACTAGGTTATAGTAAAAACTCGGATATAGTGAACTGAAGTTGCGGTCCCATTTTGCCTTCAATAGAACCTCACTATAGTAATCTAGGTTATAGTAAAAACTCGGATATAGTGAACTGAAGTTGCGGTCCCATTTTGCCTTCAATAGAACCTCACTATAGTAATCTAGGTTATAGTAAAAAGTTGGATACAGTAAAGTGAAGCTGCGGTCCCATTTCGCCATTCATAGACTGTACATTTTTTTTTTGTTATAGTAAAGCTTTTTTTTTTTCAAAGAAATGGCTACAGTAAAAAGCGTCTGCTCATGGTAATGTACTTCCCGTGGAATGATAACATCACCGAAGACGCGAAGTCTAGGATCACGAGGCAAATAGATACCCAATGCGCTCTTTGAAGTGGCTTTACCATTGGGCTCGGCAGTCGCAAGGAAAAGCCAACGTTTCGAAGACCTTGAAGCCGTGAGACAAAGTGCGCGGTGCGCACGGAAATAGTAAAGCAGGCTATGAACGTGGAAAGAAGGTTGCGCGGCTCGTTGAGAAGGGGCAGGTAGAAAAAGTGCAGTGAGGGGTAGAAAAGGGAAGAAATTTGCGTGCATTCGAAACACGGCAACGCGAAGCACGGGGGCGGCAAGAAATGGAGGCGCAGGAGAACTGCGTAGGCGGTTTTTCCGCGCTTGACTTCGTTGCGCGCGTTTCTTAACTAATGCCTCTTAAATGACTAAAGCCGCAAAAGACGATGCAGTGATACGGAAAGGTTTAGTTTTCACATGGAATCAAACTCGCTTTATCTTTGTAGCCACATTGTATTCGTGTAAATGCGGCACTTCCACAAGACATAAATGATGTCAAAAACACGATAATATGCGATAACTGATAATAAATAATTATCACATAAAGAAACGATAAGAGCATAATGTAAGGTATTTCTGAGTGTTTATTTCATAAACCAACACTTCGTGCTAAGTAAGCAGCCAAAGAGCCAAAGCAGCCGGAGCCATTAAGTTCCCTGCCATATTAGCCTATTAGGTGTGAAGTATGGCTCACCTTGAGATTCCTTGGCAGCAGGAAAAGAGAGATTCAATACATCTCCATCAATTTCCACAGATATATATTCCAAAATATTTCAAATTCTAGCAGAGGACATTTGAACCTGTCATGTAGAAAAGCTTAGAAACCCTGCTATTGAAACTGAAGAGTGCTTGATCATAACCCAACCAAGAATCCGGATGTCATAACACCCTTCAAGTCTTCATTTAGCTGTTTCATAAAGCTGAAAATAAGCCGAACACACTCTACCCTCTTCAATGTGCGCTCATTCCTTCTGGAGCTCGGACAGGCTTCAACACTTAGGAAACATGTCCCAAAGGAATAAAGCTGTATATTACAGGGAAAGAGCTATTCTGAATATTTAGCCTCGCTTTCTAGATCCTGAAGCCGATACGGGCCACTGCAAAAACGGGAACAGCTGCAATTTCGTTACAATAGGGAATCCGTCCAAAATGTGTATGCTGGCCACGGAAGTGCCAACACACATTGTCCGCACACAACATGAATTGTGTCGTCCTCAGTTTACATGGCCGTACGTAGGTACGCCGATTGGCACGTGAAATTTGTGGGCAAGATCCCCTGCAACTATAGTGAAGTAATAGCCACAACAAATAAGTAGCAGGACAACTTGGAATTCGTTATAATGGCATTTAACTGTGGTCGTACATGGAATTGCAGCCAGTCTTATATTTGAAGTCAAACTTCTTTTTGGCCAGCGAGAGGCGCAAGTAAGGGGGGGGGGGACAAATAGGCGGCAATATACAGTACATATTGCGCATTATGACATTCGCAGAGCTTTTTAAGATGTGCTCAGAAAATTTCAACACTCCCTTTTGGAAGCCGTAATTTAAAGCAAAAAAATGTGCAAATTGCGTGAGTAAAAACGGTATTTACACAGCGGCATGCGTCTAAGCGACAACTCCTTGGACAAATAGCTGACTTTGAATGGCTGATTAATTAAGTGGTTTGTGAAATGACTGACAGAGATAGAGAAAAAAAGGTTTAGGTTAACTGACTGGTTGATTAACTGGTTAGCAGGCTGATGAAGTTTCTTATCGTTGGGTTGGCTACCAGATTGATATTGAAGGAGAAAAAAGTGGTTTTGATTGACTGGCTGATTGGTTAGTTGATTGGTGGACTGAATAACTCACTGAGATAAAGAAAGAAAAAAGAAATCAGAGGGCACTTTGACGATCTGAAGTGCACGAGGCGAAAGCCTTTTCATGCAACTTTGGCTGCACGGCCGTAGGCACACACGAGGCGGCTATGAGGCAACTTGGACTAGCTAGCCATGACTAATTAGTCATGACCCGCGACTAACTACTAGTCGTCATTGGTTAATGACTTAACTAGTCATGATCGTTTGGTTTGGTTTGGTTTATGGGGTTTAATGTCCCAAAGCGACTAAGGCTATGAGAGACGCCGTAGTGGAGGGCACCGGAAATTTCGACCACCTGGGGTTCTTTAACGTGCACTGACATCACACAGTACATGGGCCTCTAGAATTTCTCCTCCAAAGAAATTCAACCGCTGCAGCCAGGATCGAACCCGCGTCTTTCGGGTCAGCAGCCGAGCACCATAACCACTGAGCCACCGCGGCGGCTCTATACTCCGTTTCATACATCATGTGCAACGCTGTGAAGGCTACGGAAGTAGTCCGCAAAACAAAATAAAGAGTTGGTATCACTCCGCGCTGTCCTGTGGCCGTGTGGTCTAACACGTCGCCCCAGAGTGTCGACAGGCCGCAATGGGGGTGCATGGGTTCAAATCCCACGTGGTGAAACTTTCTTTTTTTTCGCACATTTTTTTTTTCATCGCAAGTTGCATTTCGCGTGACTTGATACAGAAATCTTGTTTTGTTCACAATCGCTTGAATATTATGCCATGTTCTAAAAAAAATGCATGCATCTATTCTTTGATGCATACCGCGTTAATGTGAGCTGTCTGAAATTCGTTGTCAGTGAGCTCGCACCTGCTTTTGGTCAGCAGTGGCGGTTTTCTTCCCGATTCTGCAGCATTGTGACTATGCTTTTTAGATACAAGCTAGAGATTTGAGCGAAAGATGACGTTCATTCGTCGGGTTTAATTAATAAGCACAGTGGTGAGTGCTCCGCCGTGGCCCAATTAACAAGTGGCCGTGTGCAACTTTAGATTTCGCTGTTGCCGAGGAACCCACTCTTTTGTGGGCCTCTCTTAAGGTATCTGGCATGTTATGAATTGTTCTGAGCAACCGGTTAGCGGCTGATCCAGTCTTCGCCAAGAGTCTGGGACTGACTTTGGCACTGTGCTGTAGAGTAGCCCGAAGGACTTGGCGAGAGCAGTTATTTTTTACTGATCGCAAAGTTGAGAAGCAAGATGTCTGTTAATTTAGAATGCTGGTTTGAATTTAGAATACAGGAGCGCAGAAAACATAATCTAGACTTCTTAATCGCCTATTTTCTGACTGTGTATGCGTAACTATCTTGTGCATATCTGCAATTCTTTTGTTTTTGTTAAGGTATCTTTCGTTTTTAAGCAAAGCGCGTTTTCCTTTGTCATTGAAAATAGCTCTATAACTTGGCTATTACATGCGGAAAAAGAGCAGTATTTTTAAACTGATGGGTCAAAATATTTTTACACACACCACCTCGATATGGCCTGTTTCCTGTGTTGTGTTAAATTTAGAACATAGTGTTGACTCACACAGTGACAGAAAAAAGCACTGCCTCAAGAGTTACAGATTTGTTGTCGTGCACAAATGTATATGAAGGCAATACAGAGGCAAGTCAACTTGTCTCTATTTCCCTGCTCACCTTGAAGAGCAGAAGCTGCTCAGGCAGCATTTTCATGCAGCCAGGTAAAAAGAGTTCCAGGGTGTGGGAGCGTCAAGTAAGAATGCAGAAAAAGTTGTACAACGCTAGGAAAAAATATTCTATAAAAGAGACAGGACAATAAAGAATGTTGACACCGCAGTGCTTGCGAGAAATGGTTTATTCTGGAAGCAACCAGTGGCCCCCTTGCCCGAAGGCGCAGCCAATCCCGTTGTTAAACCTTTCAGGAAAGCATCCTGAGATGACTTCACAGTCTTGTCCTGCCAGACGTTTTCTTTTGTGTGCCCTGCGTTGACCCAGGTTTCATCTAGGTAGATGATGCACCTGTAAATGCGAAACAACCGAGTGCACGAGTTAATGCTATTAAGTACGCAAACATACTGCAGCATGTAAGCAGGCAACGCACTGCAACAAACACACTGCTGACCACTGTCGCACAAATAGCCGCTCAAAGACAATTGAGAAAAATAATTATCTCGGCTTTATTGCTCCCTTGTTCGGGATTATATTTCGCGCCCAGGCGGCATTTGGTAGCCAGTTTATATTCACTGTATGTTTGCATGGGTTACTTGACTAATTCGGCCACGTTTGAAATCTTTTCACTCGCGGCGACTGCGAACAAAAATTCCCAACGTTCGCAGCAGTAGCGCCAGTAACTCGCACCACTGGAGCAACGGGCAGTCTAAGGTGGGTGTTTATTCGCTCCTAACGGAGACGACGAGATGGCACTACCCATTGCTGTGCTACGACATTTTTGGCAGTTTTGTTGTTTTTGCTTGCCGCACCAATTCGGATTTAGTGATTAAATCTGACCCATGCAGACACGTGCCCCACCCAAATGTAGCGCAAAACTGGCCGTTAAACGTCACCTCTGCGCCAAAGGTCCGCAACAGCAACGTGGTTAAGACGATTTCCTTTAAATGTGTCATTCTCAAGCAGCAATCACTGTTACGACTACGAGGTTGCAACGCTAACATCAAGCTCTATGTGAAGCGAGTCTAAACGTGCTGCGTAAGAAAATAAGCAAGGAACGATTCGTACCTGCCATGTTCTCGGAATGCATTGATCACCCGCAGGTACCTGCGATCCCAGGCAATGATGTCACTTCGCTCGATCAGCGCAAGGTTCCGTTTTCTTTTTTCGAATGTGAGTACGATGTCCTTCATCAACCTCCACAACGTCGTTTTCTTGAAGTTCGGCAGGTCGTCGTCCTCATTGACAGCCTTTAGCACACTGTCCAGTGTTGGGACTTCCCTCTTCGCGTACATACTGTGCACTTTCAGACGGATGGCATGGACTGTGAAGCTGTCATTCTTGACTGTTCGCGAGCTGGATATCTTCACGTCGCGAGGTCTTTTCTTCGGAGACGCCAAAGGCCAACACAGACGCTCCGCCTTCATTTTGGCAACGGTACGGGGAGATACTCCGGTGTCCTCGCTCACAGCGCTCAGTACTTCCTGAACAGACTTCTCCGGAAAACGGATCCTGGTACGGGAGTGCCTTGACAGCTTGGATGCACGAACCTTCGCGAAAATGCGTACAGGAGAGGTGGCCGCGGCCGCTGAGCAGGACGCCCTTTTCTCAAAAGTGAAAGGGAGCCGGACGGAAAGAGTAAACACGGCCAGGGTTGCGGAGACAGCGAAAACGTGAAATGGAAAAATACGAGAAGCGCAAAATACAAAATCACAGATCTCGATCGATTCGCTCGCAATAGCAGCGTTTTTTGTCACTCTGATGACAAAAGTATTATTCACGAATCGTGCCAGCAAAGCATTTCTTATTTTCCGCTCACCACAAGCAACGCACTATTTTGTGTCACGGATGCAGGTTGCGCAAAAAGGAGCGCTAGCTTTGGCAGCGTTGCACCTGATGTATGAAACGGAGTATAGTCATGATCGGTTAATGACTTACTAGTCCCGACTAATTAGTTGATGACTGGTCGATGACTAACTAGTCATGATTGATCAATGACTAACTAGCCATGACTAATGAGCCATGACTGGTTAGTCATTGATCAGAAATTACTAGTTAGTCATTAGTGGTTAGTATTGTAGTTATGACTGATTAGTCAAGACTAGTTAGTCATTAATGGTTAGTAATTACTGGTTAGTCATGACTTGTGACTAGTAACGACTAGTTCCGACTTTCACTTCAGGTGTAACGGACGGATGGACAGAGTCATGGCTGCGAGTATGAGCGCTTAAAGGCTTTAAAAAAGGGCATCCACTCACGAGTCTGAGCCCGAGACGGACACCTGAGTGGCCCGCTGGGAGGGTGCCCGGCGCAGTCGCCCCACCCTCAAGCAGATGCGGCCCATGGTGGTCTTGAGCAGGGCGGCCGCTTCCTCCTGGCTGGCACCCACCAGGCTGTGGACGTTCACCTCCAGGATCTGGTCCCCCTGGCAGAGGCGGCCGTCCAGCTGGGCCACTCCGCCACGCACAACCTGCACGGGACACACACACACCACTTCACTTTTCTCGCCGCATGCGCAGATGGCATGCTGTAAAACAAGTGGTAAATAAAAGGGGGGTACTGCGCACAAAAGACACGGACAAGAAGATAACACAACATGCGCAGACCTGGGCAGAACTGCGCTTGTCGTGTTATCATCTTGTCCGTGTCTTTTTGTGCGCAGTACCCCCCCCCCCCCCTTTTATTTACCATGATTGACCGACAAGCCCAACAACGTACGCTCTTAAACGATGTAAAATAAGTGTTCTTGCCGAAATGCCCAGCAAGCAAAACACATGCAATGCAGAGCATAGGCAGTGTCCTCAGCTGAGCGACCCCGGAGTGAGTGGCACACACTATGTGCAGTGCCTTTGTTTGAGCAACCACAAAGCATGTGATGCAGACTACCTGCAGTCTCCTCAGCGACCCCAGAGTGCACAACAGAGTACCTGCAATGTCCAGGTCTGACCAGCAACAATGCCTGTGACATAATACCCGTTGTGTCCTCAGCTGAATGGCTCCAGAGCACGTTATGCACAGGGCATGCAGTCTCTTTGTCTATGTGACCGCAAAGCATGTGATGCAGAGTGTGCAGTGTCCGCACCTGAGAGACCCCAGAGTGCATGACACACAATATCTGCAATGTCCTAGTCTCAGCAGCCACAAAGTGTGTGACACAGAATACGCGCAGTGTCCTTGCATGAGCGACCTCACAGAGCACGATGCGCAGTCGACGCAGTGTCTTTGTTTGAGCATCCACAAAGCATGCGACGCAGAGTATGTGCAGTTCAATTCAGTGACCACAAAGTGTGCGGTGCAGAGTATGCGCAATGTCCTTAGGTCCATTCGATTCACCTGCACTTGCTGCACCAGTTGTATAAAGTTCTGCGGCAGTACCGCTTAGGTGCTGCGAGCGTGCAGCGCCAATTCTGGCAGTTGAAGTGCAGCTTGGTACTGGCTGCTTGCCAGTGCCAAGCTGTCGCTACAGCTGTTGTTACAGCTGTTGTTAGGCATGAATGCTTTGCAACTGAACCAGTGAGGCTTGGTTTCGATTGCGCAAATAAGACAAAAGCAAAGGAAAGGTAACACACTACACAAACAAGCGCAGACCTTCGAATTTATTTGAGAGAGCTAGATAAGGCAAATTTGCAGACTTCATTGTGTATCTCAAAAGAAACAATCCAGCCATACATTGTGAAGATGATAGAAATTTACTTTCTCTGACTTTCTAACTAAAGCTGGAAGTCTGTCTTCGTCTTTTCTCGCAACTGCAGCCAAGCACTGAAACAAACTCCCTAGTCTGGGAGTTCTTACTGAGCCAATGAAAGACAAGCTCAGCTAGACTCTCAGTTGCAATTGAAGAGAGAATCAAAGAGGACAGCCTCTGAGAAGGCTAGGGGGAGTGGGAGAGAGAGAAAGCACGCACCTCAGAGATGAAGACACGTGGAGCGTTGCGTCGACCAACAATGCTCAGGCCCAGGCCGCGCCCTGCCTTCTTGTGCAGCTCCACACTCAGAATGTCCTGCTGCGGCTCTTCCTCGCGAAGCACCAGCATGCGCACCACAGACGAAGTCTGCCGTAGTGACCCGATGGCCGCTTCGTGGCACGCCTCCCGCAAGTCCTCGCCATTCACCTGCACAAGTGCGCCACATCATTGCCTCTCTGATGGCTTCTCGCCTTTACTGTCGTCAGGCCAGTGGCCTCTACTCCCTATGATCCCCAGTCACTGTCAGCCCTGGGCAAGTTTTGGCTGTCCTATATATAAACATTAAGTTTATACCAAGACATCATGTAGACCTAAAGGCATAACAGCCCATGCCAAGATGTTAGAAAATTAATCCCTCATAAATCACTCATCTTGGGGTCTGTCATAAGCTCTCTCCGTAATGCTATAAAGTCGTGATTTCTGTTGCACACCATCACAGCTCTTAGCTCTGGTGAGATTCTTATTCAATACTCGCACTGCTGCTTTCTGTGGCTGCCATATTTACTGACACATAGCGAGAGACCTTGGCGCAAAACATTTTGCCCAAAGATTGGGGGTCAACTTGTAGTTGTGGCAAAGGCAGGTTGACTAATGACCATGATCAAAGAAGGTCCACCTGTGGTTGCCATCAGGTACAGTGTGGCGTGCTACAGTCAGACACAACTCAAGGAAAAAGCAGCAGATTCCCCTCAAGGGAGGCCATATAGCCAATGGCACGTCGACTGTCATGATGTCGTGGTTAATCACATTGAACATGGTAGCATGAATGTGCAGGGGGTTGGCAGGAGCAAGGGGATTAACCAAGGATTAATCGTGACGTCATGGAAATTGGCCGACACCATTGGCTGGAGGTCCTCCTATGAGCGGCATTTGCCACTTTGTTCTTGACTGGTATCTGACTATCACTTCCCTCATAGCATCAAGTTCAGACACTGATCCTAGTTAGGCCATTAGTAACTCCATTAACCTGCCTCCTTCTCCTCACTAGAGGCCCAAACTCACTTCACTGAAGTCAGGGGGTTTATATTGTGATGTGTCGTACGATGCTCATGCAACGGCAGCCAAATTAAATATTCGTGCCATTAAATTTTTATTTTTGCAACTTAAAACACAGAAGTTGGCCTAAACAATTAATCCTTCCTTTAGCTACAAGTGAGCTTCAATCGAAAGAGTTAAGACGCAATCAAAGCTGATCTGTATTTGAACGAATGCGAAGGTATTTGAACGAATGCGAAGGTATTTTATCTCTTGACAGATCACCCCCATTTAACGCCCCTCTCAGACTTCCCAAACTCCCTTCCTCAACATAACTTCGCCTGGAATGCGTGATGCGGTGCCTCACCTCAAGTATCTGGTCGCCCGGTCGTAGGCGGCCATCCATTGCGGCAGCACCATCGGGGTACACTTCATGAATGATGACCGCACCCTGTTCCGAGAGAGAGGCACACAGTCGAGTTAAATTTATGGTTACTCTCAGTGCTCACAACAGGAGCCCAGTGATATCCCTTTGTAGTGGCCCCAGGAAAAGGATATATAAAGTAGAGACATTTTGCTAAACACCAAGAATCAATTTAATTCAATCTTATCTTTAAGAAGTTTCAAGGTGTCCTGAACAAGAGGCTTCTCCGTACTGTAGTTCAACATTAAAGGAGTTAAACTTCCATACACAGTACACCCCAACAAAGCATAAAACAAAGTGTTACAGAGTAAGCAAGGCATGTACAAAGGTAGTAAAACTATTGTGTCTGCCCAAGTCGGAATTTCACAAAAGCCAATTTCATCGAAATTTGGAGTGTCTTCAATATCAGCCATAAATGACTGGGTCACGTGTACGCTGTAATTTAGAAGTTCGAGCCGCCAACTAGAGCCATTTCCAGAGTTGTGCAATATTTTTTTTTTTTTCGCACGAAGCTTTCTCACTTTTCTAGAATTCTCTTGTTGGTTTTACGCTGGATAGGTCGTGGGTAGGTTTCCTTTCTAGGCAGCTTGAAACGCTTTCCAAGTTTAAAGAAAAGCTTTTGCAAACAATAAAATCGTGACGTTCATCCGATGAATTGGAGCTTGGTGTAGGAGGACGGCAAACACAACAAAATCCGGCGCCCAGAGAGCAAACTATGGCTGCTAACGGAAAAGTAAACGAGTTTCCACACGCGGAACGGCGGGTATCCTCATATGCAAGCGGCCCAATAGTTTTCCCAAGCATCTGCATATCACATTCTGTTAACGGCAGTGCACTACAGTTAGATGAGGCATTGTGTCTTTGAAGGAACTGTTAAGGTTTACCTTAATTTTCATGCGCCTGATGACTTGTGAGCGATAAATGAATGCCCACCAATGTGGAGCTATATATCTGGCCCGTAAAATAGGATTCCTCGCCAGGTGAACATATTTAAACAGGCGTGGTAAAACAGGTTGCGTTGTTTTCTTCCGAAAAATGACAAACGCCACCCCGTTAGCTTCGTATCAGGTTCGTTACGTAGAATGTTCTGTTACATTTAGACCTTGAAAATGCGCCTGAGTCTGCTTTCCAGTACTTTACATTCTGTTGTAAGAATTTATAGGTCAAGTTTTATAATCGTCACTATTAAACTACAGCTGTTAGTTCAAGCAGAAGCGCAGTTTCAGCTGAAATGACGTTACGAGAAAGATGGGTCAGCTGCCTTCAAGCACCGTCACCTCCCCATGTTGGGGCACCACGGAAGCGGGGTGAACTGAAGTTGACATTTTCAATGAACGATGATATCCACAAAAGGAGCCCAGTTGTATAAGCGCAATGATTCTCGTTGCTTGTTAGCTGCAGCCTCGATGTAGCCAGCCGTCAACTGGTCTTTCTACTGCTTTTAAAGAATGTTTCGCGCGTCCCTTAGCAGCCTTCCGGAATCTACCAAGGCCTGCAACAAAGATGTTTTGTACAAAAACATTTTTCCAGCAATGTGAACAAACCTTCAGTGCTGTTTCGCTGTGTGTAATGAAACATTCAAACCAGCCTGTATGGCTTAGTTATCCAGAAAAATACGGCCCTTCACCCTTGACGCTCCGGCATGACTGGGTCAGAAAAGAAAGCTTCGCACTGGGGCGATTAGTTTCAAAACAGCCATAGCGAACAGATCTGAACGGGCTTATACCTAAGCGTAGCCTATTGGTCACAGCATGCACCTCGCGTACGGCATGTGCTGGGTTCGAATCCCAGAGTCGCTGGATAACCACCGCATTTCTAATGGTTATAGATTTCCCCCCGTCATTGCGCTGGGATCTTCTGGTATGAAATACTGGGGACTGGGGGGTTTCGCTCAACCCCTCCCCCTCCGTGCGGTCAGATCATCGATCCTCGATTGACCGAGATCCGTCTGGTGTGCTAAAACCGATTGAAGCCCTTTTGTAACTTCTCCTTTTACCGCATACCCAGCGCGCTAATGTTCGGATAGGTCTCTCCGTTCTCTCACACGCGCATACGCCGGCGTATGCGTCTCTCAGGAAGTATGTGACACGATTTCCACCAAGTTCAACCACTGGAGTTTTTAAGATTTAAGATGGCGTCAGAGGAAGGGTTATCGTTGCGCCAATATCAAATCACTCACATCACTCGCGGCCATCGTTGAAACCTTTATTGCTGCTCCTTCCTGCCTGCTACACAACAGGCCTTGTTTAGCTCGTTCGACCTCTCCAGTTATTAGCTGCAGCTTTTATTTTTTGGACTGTGGAAGTGCTACCACTTCGTTCTTCGAGACCGTCTCCTTTACTGCTCTTGCATTTCGTTTGGGACAGAACGGTGGAGGCTAACAAAGATGGTTCAGCTTTAGTTAAGGACAACGCAGATAGCTATGGGAAGAAAAACGATGAGTGTATCGCTAAGAGATCGGCAGCGGGCGGAGTGGGTGAGGGAACAAAGGAGGTCTAATGACATCCTAGTCGAAATCAAGAGGAAGAAATGGACTTGGGCAGGGCATGTAATGCCATGGCAACATAACCGCTAGTCCCATATGGTAACGGAGTGGATTCCAAGAGACGGCAAGCGTAGCAGAGGCCTGCAGAAAGTGAGTTGGGCGGATGAGATTAAGAAGTTTGCGGGGATGCGGTGGCGGCAACTGACAAAGGGCAGGGTTAATTGGAGAGACATGGGAGAGGCCTTTGCCCTGCAGTGGGCGTAGTCAGGCTGATGATGACGGTGATGAGACCTGAAATTCTTCGTTACCATGTGGCGGTGGTTGTGCCGACACATATTCACGGTTCTTGCTTTTGTCCTCATTGTCAGCAATCCCGACGCAGTGTACCAAACCTTCTTTACCATTTCCTTTTCTCATGGGAGAGTCGGTTCGTTCCACTACCAAGCCGTCGCCTCTTCTCTGGCCTTGCTTTGTTAGACCCCTCGACTAAAGTGCTTCACACTACAGCTACCGTTGTAGCAAAATTTTACCTTCTGAAGACAAATCAAGGCGATATTTTCGCTGCGGAGGGCATTGTAGTCAAGGCATTGAGGGCGATACTTTCCCTACATATTCCGGTTGTTTCTCCTTAGGTGTTCTGAAAATTTTCAAAATAGGCTATTTGAGTTCGCAGGACAAACTTTTCGGCATAACATTTTCAACGGTGCAGAGCTTCAGAATACATCTAAAACATGCTAACGTATAGGGTGCTTAACTAATATATAGTAAAGTAAAGGCGCCAAAAACCACACAAACACACGACAAGAGTGTGTGTGTGTGGTTTTTGGCGCCTTTAGTTTAGAATGAATTACCAATTAGTCCAGCAAGAAGCTCTGTTAATATATAGCAGTACTCTTTTCGGCTGTTGCTGTTATTAAGTCTCCTTATTTATTGAGACCCGTGTAGCACACCGTTAGCCATACCCATTACACTTTTTAGAATATCGAAAAAGAGCTCCTTATATCATCATTGCGGCCCAACAATTTTTAAGCGTGAAATGCTTTTAGCTCCCGTTGTCGGCAGTGTGGTGAAATCACGCCGAGACCGAGAGCCATCATCCGGGCACTGAATTACACTCATCCGGGCTCTAAAACGAGAACATCCGGGCACCGTATGAGATTTAAAGAGATTTAACGAGACTCTCTAAGCCCTCCTACGGGACCGGCATACAAGCGCCGGTTGCTCTCCAAACGAGTCACAAAAAATAACTGCTGCCAGTGTCTTCTCAATGTTTATCAAGATATCAGTCGAGCTGTGCATTTGATAATGCACGGAATTATAATTTCCGATTTCTAATAACGCGTGCAAAAAGCACATACATGCCACAATACACTTCGTTGTCATACGTGATCTCTTAGTGGCTTTGAGAAAAGGCCGCTTAGAGAAAGAGGGGAGCTCCAGGGCGAGAAGGGCTTTCGGCTGAAAAACTGCTTTCGCGCGCTCCCCAAGGATGGCGCTGCGGTCCTATACTCACGCATGTAAAAGACCGGCCGCAGGGCCTTCATGCCCTTTCCCCCTCTGGCAGGCAGATATATACACGCTCGCGGAGTATTCGAACTCGCTGCATATACATTCTTGTCAGGCCTGCGTCTCGTCGTGTCCGCGTACGCTTCTGCATCGTCCTGGATTTCAATGCCGCCCCCGTCACAGCTGCTTAAGCCGAGCAATGGAGCCTGTGTCAGGCCCGTAAACATTTCATGCTTACTCTACTCTCGGTTACGGGAGAGGCGCAATTTTGCTATTTTGCGCCAAACTACGCCCGCTTTCGAGAAGCAGGCAGGCAAAGCAGGTAACTCGTCGAAGTAACAAAAATGTGTTGGATCACTGCGTCGAAGGTTGCAGCATTATCGAAATTCTAAACACGGATATTGATAATATTTGCAGTGGGTTGAATGTTTTTCAATAAATAAGGTGTGATTTTTGTTTTAAGGGGGTTTAACGTCCCAAAGCAACTCAGGCTATGAGGGACGCCGTAGTGAAGGGCTCCGCAAATTTCGACCAACTGGGGTTCTTTAACGTCCACTGACATCGCGCATTAGACGGGCCTCTAACATTTCGCCGCCATCGAAATTCGACCGCCGCGGTCGGGATCGGACCTGCGTCTTTCTGGTCAGCAGCCGAGTGCCATAACCACTGAGCCACCTCGGCTCCAGCCAATAATTAAGGAAAAATCATTAATAGTTAAAAAGTTTACGATTCACTATGAGTTCATCAGCCTACTGGTTGGCATGTCTTGGCCGTATTCTGAGGCAGTACACCGCTGTCAATGCTATTCCAGAAAAAGTGCTCTTCTACTTGAGCCTTTTTTAAAAATTACTGACATCTTAGTTGGAATATTTGATATATCACCATTAAAAACTTATTATACTATTTTAAACACTGGCTTACGCTCTAAACTAGTCTATGAAGTCAATAGAAGGAACGCCGACCAAAAGGTTGTTGTTTGACATGAAGACGAAGACGTTTGGGCTTCCATACAGAAGCCTTGATCACTGGGCGGAATGCCCAAAGCATATCGCTTAAGTGCGCTGCAGTAATCGCCCCAGGCATCTTGCGTACGTAGGCGGGAGATTGCCTGCGTTGTGGTTGAGGGTTTTTTCTGTTGATTGAATTATTAGGGATTCCAGATATCGACGTGACAGCCAATTCTTCTCTCTTGCGATGACTGAAGCTTCTTCCCAGGCTATTTTGTGCGTCGCGGCTTCCACGTGTTCCGCAAGTGCATTAGAAGCAATCCTCTTGTTCCTGACGTCGTTTTTGTGGTCCCTCAATCGTCTTTCGAAATTCCCGCTCTCGCCGATATAGCAGTAGTCGCAATCTGCGCAGGGAATCTTGTAGATGACGCCAGGAAACTTCTCTTTCTTTATCTTGTCTTTGACAGACACCAGCTCGTGCCTCAGCTTGCACGCCCGAACGTGAGCGACGTGTACGCCGTAAGTGCGTAAAACTTGAGCCAGAGACTCCTCACGCCCGGTAATATGGGATAGCGGCTCGGGCTCGGCGCGGGGGACCAACTGGTTCTGACGGGCGTGATGACCGTTGAAGAACGGAATCTACGAAGTGCTTCGGGTAGCACCGCTATGGGCGCATCTATATCGGTGACAACCGCAAACCTTACCATGGAAGCAATAGAAGCCCGTGCACTGGCCACCTTCGAACCGCACCCAAAAGTTTTTGTACGTTACGTAGATGACTCTTTCTGCATTATCAAAAAGGATGCATTAGGTGCCTTCACAGATTACATTAATAGCATGGAAGACTCCATTCAATTCACGGTTGAGGAGGAGGCTGCTTGCCGTCTTCCTTTTCTGGACGTTTTGGTCGAACGCCGTAACCACCGCCTTTCTTTCAAAGTTTATAGAAACGACACCCACACAGGCCGGTACCTTCATTTTAATTCCGTGCACCCGGTTTGCCACAAACGCTCCGTCGTGGCTTCCCTCGTCCGACGTGCGAAAAACATCTGCCCAAGACCAGAAGATCGGGCTGCTGACCTACGCCAAGTGCGCCGAGAACTGAGTGAATGCGGCTACCCGAAGCACTTCGTAGATTCCGTTCTTCAACGGTCATCACGCCCGTCAGAACCAGTTGGTCCCCCGCGCCGAGCCCGAGCCGCTATCCCATATTACCGGGCGTGAGGAGTCTCTGGCTCGCGTTTTACGCACTTACGGCGTACACGTCGCTCACGTTCGGGCGTGCAAGCTGAGGCACGAGCTGGTGTCTGTCAAAGACAAGATAAAGAAAGAGAAGTTTCCTGGCGTCATCTACAAGATTCCCTGCGCAGATTGCGACTACTGCTATATCGGCGAGAATTTCGAAAGACGATTGAGGGACCACAAAAACGACGTCAGGAACAAGAGGATTGCTTCTAATGCACTTGCGGAACACGTGGAAGCCGCGACGCACAAAATAGCCTGGGAAGAAGCTTCAGTCATCGCAAGAGAGAAGAATTGGCTGTCACGTCGTTATCTGGAATCCCTAATAATTCAATCAACAGAAAAAACCCTCAACCACAACGCAGGCAATCTCCCGCCTACGTACGCAAGATGCCTGGGGCGATTACTGCAGCGCACTTAAGCGATGTGCTTTGGGCTTTCCGCCCAGTGATCAGGGCTTCCGTATGGAAGCCGAAATGTCTTGGTCTTCATATTAAACAACAACCTTTTGGTCGGCGTTCCTTCTATTGACTTCATGAATCTTCTTCCCGACCAGACGAGTTTTCGTCGAACGTTAGATTTCACCTAAACTAGTCTAAAATGATACGATGCTCTCTCTAGTAGTCGACGTGACCGGCGTGATTCATTAAATCAGATTCCTTGACATGATGGTCAAGCTTAAAACTAGAACACCTGTAATTTTCTTTAAAATATCAGTTTTAGTGGGATGATCAACGCTTTTCATCAGTCACCTAATACAATTTTCCTTCTGAATGAAAAACTGCCAGTGTGTCTGAAAGCCGCAGTTAGGGTGAAAACAATCGGTGAAGTAATTATTGTACTTATTATCCCTACAGCAGGTTTAAAAATTGTTCGAAATATATTTCCTTACCCTGCCTGCTTTCTGGACTCTTACTCATTCTCCACATCTGCATAGAAAAGTTTCTGGAAATCCAATAATTGCATCGAGAGGTGAATGCCCTTTTACTTTCATTACACATTTGTTTTTATCGTTCGGCTCTCCAGCCCATTTCAAATACTAAGTCGCCTCCCCAGCTTTTAAAATGAATGTATGCGCTCCGAGTTAATAAACTAAATAAACTTACTTTTCTATTACTTCGTCATATGAATCAACGACTTTTTCTTAACCCTTCCCAAATTGTTTTAGCCAATTGCCATAAATCTCACTACAGGCGAGCACGTTGAGGCCTCCTTACCATTCCATTAACGGCCTTCGTTGTAATATTGTGCCTTGGTCGCGCTTTAAAAGACAAGTCAGAAATCTTCCGGCAAATAGTTACCAACAATTATAGCAACTGACGAGACCAAGCTTAATCTGGTTGAAAATTGGGCGACTTGCATATTCATTCCGTATTCGAAATGCTTTGGAATGATAACTATGGCGGGGGATTTAACAGGAGTTTGTAGCTAAGCGCAAACGCAGAAATTTTAATTCGAAAAGTTTGCGACAGAACCAGCCGTGGTACCTTCCCGAATAAGACGGAACACGGGTCTCTGAAAGAAGCGCAAGGAATAAACCCGATAGTTGGTGCACAGAAAGAACTTAATCTTTACGATTATATCTATTCTTTAATTGGACAAGAAATGCAAGATCAGTCTAAGAAAGAAGATTGCCCGACATACTTTGGGCCAAAGGTTGCAGAGCGCACCCGAAAGCACGGGTCGAAATTGAAATGCTCGCCAGGCGTAACCCGAAGCTTTTAACGTTTCGGACGTTCCCGGGAAAGCCATTACAGCGGGGAGAGCCCTAACGAACTCGGAGAATCCGCCGAGCCGAGTTCCGGCCGCAATTGTCGACAGCCGCAATCTATTCTAGACTGTATTAGAGCCGAGTGCAATTGAAAGGTTGCGGGGGAAGTCAGAGAAGGGGGAAACGGGGGGAGGATTTAGAACTGTAGTGGAAGCTAAATCTAGCTCTTCCAAGCGAAAGGCGCGATCTCCGGTCCGTAATTACCCAACACCAACTGGGGCCCGTTGCCGGGAGGAACCTTATACCATCGGCACGCTGATGGCTTCTCTCCTGTCCTGCGATTTAAATACGAACAAGTAAAAGGAGCACTAACGCAAAGCAACGGGAGTTACCAACTAGAAAATCCCGTTGTTCAGGCTCCCTTTCCAGGAGAGTTTAAGTAAATTCCAGAAGGGATCACTCCACACTAGAAAGCCTGGCGCATAGGCCAATGCTAGAAAGCTGCTCAGTAGAATATGATATGATGCGCAGACGAACCTCAGCAACTTTGCTGTGCGGTGTTAAACATTTGTTGGGTGTTAACACTACCTTGTATTTAGTATGCAGCCGTTTATGACGAAGCATATTTGTTGGCTATGTGCCAACGCGCAATGATTTCGTAAGTCGTGAGGCATTGCTAGTCTTCTTTAGCATACATCTCGGAAGGTCTCACTTCCAATTTCCTGGCTGAGCAAGCGTCTTTGCTGAGAAGAAAGCCGAATTTAGTCAAAGCCGTCATCCCAAAGCTACTGACGCTTACACCTCTATGCTTACACCTATCAAGCTTCCCTGCCTCCACCAAAAGACTACGCACCATCGAGGACAAAAGTGGTATACTCCAGGCAGCGGGAGCAGGAGCAACAAAAAACTGCGCTGCAACTCCATTTACAGGCGGCATCTGGGATCGAGAGAGCCAATGCGTGGCCTTTATTATCAGCAGGCAAGACGCTTATGGCTCGTTTCAATGTTTCGTGCATGAGGTCGCCAAAAGGCCGCAGTTTTCCGTTGCTCCGGCTCCCGCCGTATGGAGTATACCACTTTTGTCCCCGATAGTACGAATTCGGTTTAAATGTGTATTCTGCATAGTATGTATTCAACTAAATCTGCGTCACTACACGTGGTTTCATGCTTTCGAACGGATAGGCAGGCGTAGTAGGAAACAAGGATCAAGATTCTAAAAACAACTGTTTGACGAAACACTCCAGAATTCTGTTTGATTACATTCTTGGAAGCACCGCGTCTCCAGAAAGGTGGTCGAATGCTCAGAAGCCCGCCTTTTGCTGACATCTTGCTCGCATGAAACGGGTAACAAGCACCCCGACAAACGAAACCGTTTTAAGTACAGGTATGTTCGCTCGGAAGAGTATCGCTAACCCTGCCAGCACTGCACCCGACACCGAGGTCTATAGGCTTACAAGAAAATTGGCTGGTTGAGGCATTTTCCTATTTGCTACTTAACCCTCCACCCCTAGCAAATGCCTCACTATTCATCCTCCATTATGTAGCGAAAGTACCCAAGAAGAAGGGTGGGCAGATTTGGATAGGAACAAGGCGACGCGCACTAGATGTTAGCATCTTAGATGCGCGAAATAGCCACGGATAGAAGCGAATTTTCCATTCCGCTTGCTCCCGGCACTCAGATTGTGTAGAACTCTGGTGGACAGAATTTCAGAGCATGAACTAGTCTAAAACAACCCTTTTCCAAAGTTACCTCCCTTATTCCTTGCCGTCTCTATCCAGGCCCCACTTAATTTGTTGTTAAAATTGGGAACGTTCTCTTCGCCAGTACCGCACCTGCTTCAAGCTGTGCCTCCAGTTTTTATTGCAGTAGCTCGATGGGAAACGCAATAACAGCATTTCTGTTTACTTTGGACACAGGTTATTACGTCAGTCAGGCAACCTTTTTGCGGAAAATTCTGGCAAACAGACCTTCTTTTGTTTTTATGGGGAGGACGGGGGCAGCTCAAGTTTGTGGAAAGTCATCAGTTTTGTAATTAATTTTATTACCAAGTTCATACGTGGAAATCAGTCCTCTACAGCGCACATTCGTTGAATGTAACCGAAGTAGAAACTTCAGCCGGGGCTACAATACCACGACTTTCTGAAAGCTTCTTTGTCTACACCATGCTATTTTTTTTATTAATACGAGGCCGACATAACAAGTTATCATGAAAGGACAATAAAAACCCGTATGCATCTAGTTCTATTCTGTATGTAACATTACCTCCCACCATATTCGCTTGTGCGTCGCGGCCTCTCAGCATTACAAAGGATAGCGTCAGGCGATCATATATAACTTAGCCTGGTCCTTACAAGTCTGGAGAAGAAAGAGCAGTGTGTGGTTATTGTGTTCTTTTAAATATGAGCGAGAAAGGAAATTCTGATTCTCCGATGAACGATGAAAAAGTTTGGGGATACTTGTTTTTAAGTTTAAGGTTTGGTTTGTTTTATGTTTAAGGGATTGTTTTCAAGTTCAGCACCCTAGAGCTACAAACCAAACTGAAACGCGGAGCTTTGACAGTAGCTCATAAAGTGCAGCATTATTGATGCGACGATCGTATTACATACTGGTGCATTGGTGGCTACGGGATTATTGTGAATATTTTTTTTATATATTGAGTCCAAGCATTTCCGAAGAACTGGAGCTGCTTCTTTGCGCCTGCTGGGGGTTATATAAAAAGGGCATAACATATTTTTGCTCCATGGTGAACTTTTTGCGAAAAGAATATTAGTAAACTTACTTTCTGATTCTCGTCTGGAAAGCATTGAACTTTCGTCTCTCATATCGTTTTCTTTGCTCCTCTAGTGGTTCTACCGGTGGGAAATCTCCAATGTTTGCATTCACGAAAACAAGTATAACTGTTATCATTTTATGCATTGCTGTGGTTCTACCAAAATGTACTCGCCCGCCCAATTGAAGATAGCAAAAATACCTAGTGTTGGTATTAAATGTGAAAGCGCAAGCGCTTAGTGAGAAGACTGTTCGATGTGATCTTTGGTCGTAGTAGCCATTAAATAGTTTTCCTTCTTCAGAGACGTCAGAAATTTGAGAAACATGAAAATTTTAGCTTCTTGAAAAGATTTAGCAAAAATTTTATTAATTGTAATCATGAACAGATAATCTTTTTATCAACAAAATGAGTAATGAAAGACAATAAGGATCTACTCAATGAGGCATTCCCAACGTATGCAACAAAATATATTTCATAGCAGATTGTTTCCTCCCTGTATCTCTCTGGAAAGAAACTAACAAAAGTTTTGCTTGAATTTCTTGTGGGACACTGGAACACGTCTTTTTTTTGCGACTTGTCCTTTTTTGCCTTCCTCAGATACAACAGAAAGTCAAATGTTATTCGCTATACTACGTGCTACCAAAGACGTGACCGCAAATGAGCCCTTGCAAGGCGAGAGAGAAGGGTGAAAAAAGAAAAGTAGCCGGCAGTAGTGTGCTGAGAAGGCGGAGATGAGAAGCGATCACCGTGGGTGGAGACAAGACACGTCAGCAGCTGCCGTCCGCTTCTTCGTCTCGGGTCACGTTCAACCCCGGGAAAACCTTTTTTGTTTCTCGCTGGGACGTCGGGGTCCGGGTCATCAGCAGGGAGAGGAACACGCCCGAGACAGTGAAAGGAGACGCGGAAATGCCGAGCATGGAAGAGGCACCGGGAATACCACTCCAGGAACATAAAAATGAGGGACATTACCGAGGACGCAAAGCTCGCGAGCGACACCGGCTGCACGTCAAGTCGGAGGCCCTCAGAGAACTTGAGAAGCGACATAGAATGGTGGGGGAGCCCGGTTTCCGAGAGGAGACGTGGTCATCAGGCCCGGAGGCCCTGTCGGCTACATCTGCCGTCATCAGACGACGCTATGTTTCGAGAAGCTCACGTGCTCATCCTTCTCGTCTGGGCTTCAGCTAACGCGTATTGTTGCGTGCCTTGCTTTCATATCAAAGTGTAAGCGTGTGCAAACTTTATATCCATATTAGAATGCAATACTATTTTCCGGATACAATATGGTGAATTCGGAGTTATCAGTTCTTAAGTTATAAGTACCTGGAACTTAATATAAAACGAAAATGCCTCGAAATTGAAAAATAAAGAAAGGCGTTTGAAATTTTAGCTTGACAGGCGATTGATAGTCTGCCTTTCAGTGAGATCATCACACCTTCCTTTTACAAGCATAGAATGCTGATCGTAACGGCCGCCTGCAATAAGAAAGTTTCTATTTATATCAGAAATCTTATGAAAGAAACAAGCACACTATCAAGACCACGTATTTAACTGTTGAATTTGCACACAGTCATAGGCACGCTCAATACCACGAGTCCAAATCTGACACAAACTATCGGTTTCGAAAATTCACGGATATAATACCCCATACATGAAACACCTAGCCTAAGTGAACTTTCACTTCAAAACATGTCTGAAGCCAGATAGGCAAAAACTGTTCTTGAATATTTTTGTAGCAGCTAACATAGCTTCTTCTAGACCTTATAAACTTCCTGCTCTAGTTGTTGTATGCCTCCTAAAGTGTGATTTGTGATTAATATTTGCATATATTATTATTTCTGCTGTGATCTTTATTGTGTTAATTATGAAAACATATACTATTGCCAAGCGCTACATTATTATTATTTCCAAGGGGAGGGCAGACCTTTGCCAGGTGTTGTAAGACGACTTTCTCTTTCTTCCGCCGACTTGCAGTTTGGGTACTGACAAACCCAAATTAATAAACAAATAAAATGAATTCACAAACAAATTGCCGGGATATAAAAAATTGTTCTGCCAGTTGTTCTATACGGACCCTTTGTATTTGATTCTTAGATCTGAGATATAATATTAAACTGAAAGGAACAAAAAAAGGACCATACTTTTTGTGTATAACTCTTAAAGTTGGCCTGAATCAATACGGAGATTTAATTCATGGCGAAACGTGAATTTGTTGCAATTGCGCCATTACTACGACCGTTGAACAAATACGTATCCACTCTCACAATAAGCATGTAATAAATACAGGCATATATTCAGCCATTCATCATAGGACCAACACGCTCCTTCTCTTAAAGCCATTTAAATAATGCTCCGTCTGTACCTGATTTTCGAGTAATCATTTTCTCCCTGTTCTGTCAATGAATGAAAGAAATCGCAAGCTGAAGTCCCGAAATCCTCGTTGGTGGTCATTTTCGATTAGAAATCACCCATTTCTCATATAGCCGAACGTTCATGTCGAGGATTCAGTTAGCGTTTTCACTTAGAGGAAGTTTTATCTCTTTCACGTTCGAAGTAGTGTTTTTAACTATCTTGGCAGACATCTTCTCTCCTTATGCTTCGCATTTTACTCCACAACGTTGTGTTGTTCTGCCACCTATGTTTCACTGAATAGGTTCGAGAGTTATTCTTTGCCAGAACAGCAACGTTATTTTCTGTTTGGCCTTATTTCTCTATAACAGAGTTCATACCATGCTTCAAAAGAAGAAAACATACTTGAATTGCATTGAATTTCTTTACAAAAATTGTATTGTGTATTTCTCAATCTTGTTTGATGCGCTTTAAAAGGCTAGAATTAAATATATGACTAAAAAATAAAGTAGCTGGTAAGTAAATAGTAGCTGAACGAACTTGTACTCGGTGGGTGTTTTAAATATCATTCGGGAACTATAATTGAAATGTATATGAGAAGTATGAAACAGCAAATCTATTCCTCTTTCTGACTGATACAGCAGTCTTTTTCTTTTTCTGTTTTTTTTTACATAGCGAGAATTGGTGATTGCTTTGCTGTTCTAGTTGATGAAAATCCGCAAGAGAGATTTGGTGCTCAACTAAACCACAGCACTACTCTACGTGAGAAGTCTGCTTCTGGAAGCATCCATTAAAGCTCACGTGACTTGAGCTATACAAGCGTCAAAAAATACTCCTTGTATGTGGGATGATGGTAGTTAATTAGCACAGCTGATCTCACAAACTCTCCTTTTTTCGTCTTACTGGCTGAGGTTCCAAATTTACCAGTTTTTTTTTTCAAAGCTACACAGAGGAGACAGTTCGGCGTGAAGCGCTAATGAAAAAAAAATTAAGCAAAGAGCAAACTATATATGCATCGTCAAAACGGCAAATATTTGAGGCACTGTTTGTGGGCATTGTTTTTGGCTCTGGGAACTTTAAATTTTGTTTGCTTTGAAATTTGTGAGCTTGTAATTTCGTTGCTTTCGGCTAACTCCATCGAAACAACGGTGTTTCATAAATAGCGGCTACATTTTTACATTTGCATCCGCAATGCAGAAGGAGCAAGGATTCCTATTTGCTTTCGTATGTACAATACACCGCATCTACTGCAAGTTGAGCAGCGCACATGCATGTTCAAAGCAGCAAGCGCGTACGGGTTCAGTATTTTACTTGCGGGACAAAGCGCGAATATGATACGGGCGGAAGTGTGGCATGTAAGAGTTAATTTTTGGCACATCTATTCAATGATTGAACCTTTCCGACTGAGACTAAATGTGAGGGCAAGTTTTTTTCTAAAGAAGCTGAGCGGTAAAAACGGGTGTGAACAGAACTACAGCGCCAATAATAATATTGTTGGGAGTACAGTCCTTCATGATGGACGGGGTAGAGTCAGTGGGCATGCGTCAACTGGGAGTAGCTTGAGAACCCACCGCGGGAGTCTTCGTAGCAATTATACTTTCTCCCTGCGTAGCCAAAGCCCATGGTACTATTTGGAGTCTCACGAGACTGCCAGGCCTTCAGCCATGCCACATGGGAAGGTTAGGTTTTCGCTCAACGGAGACCAATGGTGGTGAGACGAGCAAATTTGTGCGTCACGTCACTAAAACATTTAATGACGACGAGAGGCACATCACAGTGTACCAACAGTTTTTGGTCACGGCCGCGCTGC